>NC_047664.1:13447974-13747974 GCF_011762505.2 Arvicanthis niloticus | reverse complement strand
AAGGGCTGACATTTCTACCTGAAAAGAAAACAAAGTAGAAAGTTGCCTAGTCTGTCACCCCGGACATGTTTAATGAAGGTGCCTTCTGTTTGGATGCATAGGAGAGGTTAAATATAGCTGCCAATCCAATGTGCAAGATCCATGTGAGATGGTACTGGATCCTTTTGTCCATTCTGGTCCAACACTGACCACGGAGACTTTAAACAAATTCACTAGGTATTTTTTGGAAAGATTAGAGATAACTGGTAAAAAGATTTTCTTTGTCACCCACCCAGCCCCAGATATTAAGAAAAAAATTATAAATGTTAAAAAAGTTAAAGGTATAATTAGGTCTCAGTTTCTGGAGGTAGCTTAAAGGATGTTTAACAACAGAGAGCTAATTAGGAAGTGACTTAGTTAGGGTTATATTGCCGTGAAGAGATGCTATGACCAAGGCAACTCTTATAACGGAAAACATTTAATTAGGGCTGGCTTATAGTTCCAGAAATACAGTCTATTATCACCATGGTGGGAAGCATGGCAGTGTCCAGGCAGACAAGATGCTGATGAAGGAGCTAAGAGTTCTACATCTTGATCCAAAAGCAGCAGAAGTAGACTGTGCACTACACTGGGTAGAGACTGAGCATCAGAAACCTCAAAGCCAGCCCTACAGTAACACACTTCCTCCAAAAGGGCCATACGTACGCCAACAAGGCCACACCTCCAAATAGTGCCATTCTCTATGGGTTAAACATTCAAACACATGAGTCCACGGGGACCATACCTATTTAAACCACCACAGGACATAATCTGAACACTACTGTCACCTTCTCTGGTGATAAGACACAGACTTACAAATACGCAGCAAAATTTAGGTACCTCACCCTCTGTCAGAAGAAATCAACCCCACAGGACTGGCCCAACACTAAGCTCCTATAATTATTCAACTAACCAGTTCAGGTACCTCTGCCTAGATTAAACAATACCCAATGACCCTGGAAACAAAAGGAGAAAATGCCATCCTTACTGCCTGGCTTGAAGAGACAGGCATTCTGGTGCCCTGCCAGTCACCCTGGAATACACCTCTCTTGTCTATGAAGGAGCCTAAGACTTCTGATTCCCATGAGTCTGATTCCTCCAGAGAAACGGGTGCACACCTTCTCAGATATGAGAATTTACCAGGATATCTAAATCCGCTCGACCCTCCCAGTTTTTGTCTGGTGACACAGTTCCACTTGCCCTACCGGTAAATTCTCGTATCTGAGAGTGGTAGGCATTTCATCTACTCCTGATCCAGTTCCTGCAGCACATGACCAGGACACCCTGTAGCAGAGCACAGAGTTCTCCATGCTAATGAGGTACCTAGAGGCCCCGAGGGTTTAGCCAATAAGCTTCCCTTCCTGGACATTCCTTCCCGCAAAAGGTATTTCAATCTCTGGTCCGCCATGAGTACACCCATTTTCAGTGATAAACAATGAATAAACAGTTTGGACAATTAAAGATTGTCTCTCTCATTAAGAACAACCCTAGGAGGAAGTCTTTGTCATACAGAGAAGTCTCCAGTAGAAGGCACCTCTCACCCTCCAGACATGGACACTCACCCTTGAGCTAAGCCAGAGTTCTCTCTCTCACCAGCCCCCAGCTCCAGCCAGTGCAGCTACCTCATTCCTGACCTGACTCCAATTGGGTCCCAGCTGCAACTGGATGCCTGAGAGTTTGGAAACTCCTGCCTTCTCAGCCTCAGCCTGTGCTGTTTGTCACCCAGGCTGGGGCCTCCATCTTAGACTGTGTTCCATCACCCCTGCGTCCCAATGGTGGAGAGGCTGGAAGCAGCCTACTGCCCTCCTGCTTCGTCTGTCCTAGAAGCAATCACAGACCCCAGTGGACCCACCTGAGTAAGAGCTGTGGAGCCTACTGCTAGTTTAATAAAAGAAAATAAACAAGTTAGCCTCAGGTCAAGGTCTTATACTCAGAACAACCCTCAACATAGCTCAGGTCCTCCACTGAGGAGCACCAGAACAATGGCTGTCTAATGACTGTGTGATGCAGTACCAGGCCCTACTCTTGTCCACTCAAGTCCAGTGTGAGAAGCCTTCCACTATCAATCATGCTATCTACCATCTTACCTGATGAACCAGGGACACGGGAGCTTCAGTAGTTACTTTAACCAAAACAATGTGAGCTCAAACCAGGAACCTCAGCCTAGAGAGCAGAACTGATTGATCTGACTCAAGCTCTCAGACGGAGGAAAGGAAAATTCACCAACGTATACACGGACCAACAGTAGGTGTGGTTTTACAGTTGCACATGTCCATGGTATCATCACCACAGGGAAAAGGACATTAGAAAACCTTGGCCCTCCTATAGGCTATTTGGTTTCCCCTACAACTTGCTGTCCTCCACTGCCTGGCTGCTGACTTGACTGCCTGACAAATGACCCGAAGACCAGTGGAGCCTGTTGATATTCTGATGGCATATCATGATTTGGTGCTGCCTGACACTTCATGGTAAAGAAGAAATGGACAGCTCAAACCCACAGGTTGGTGGAGGACACTAGAGGAAAGGACCATTCTCTCATAACAACTGACAGGACTATGGTAACTAACCTTCACCAGGCAACTCATCTAAGGTCCATTTAAAAAAAATGGTGCTCAAACCAAGGTATATTACACCTAGACTGGACAGCCTGGCAAGGAGTGTCTCAACCAAATGCCAGGTTTGTGCTCAACTGTACTCAAACCAGAGCCCTTACCCAGGAAAGGATCCAAATGAGGGACCAACACTCCAGCAACCTGGGAAACTGACTTCACCAGGATCCAGCCTACTAGGAAAGGATACAAGTACGTGCTGGTTTTGAAAATAAAAGTTAACATGGGATATGGGCTGCTGGCCTGTAGTCACACTGTAGTCACACTGTAGTCACACTGTAGTCACACTGTAGTCACACTGGCTGATACCTTCCCTGTATCTGTCTTCCTCAACTTTCAGTGCAGGCTTGAGGGTGGTGGGGTTGGACCATAACCCTGTATTCATACTAAACATAAGTCTTAGGAGGAGATAGAGGAGCAGAGAGTGGAAGGGCCCATGGACCAATGAAACCTTCATTTCAATGGGTCCATAGTTTGAAAGTCCATTTGACAGCAGAGTCTGCAGCTTCATCCCCAACCCAGGATTTAATTTTTTTATAGACAACTCTGTTTTCCTTACTCAAAATATAAAGTTACATGTCCAGACCTTCATGGAAACCCATGAGAAGCAGACAATCCAGGCTCAGCCACGGCCATTAAGCTGCTCACTTCAAACTCAACAACTTCAGCTATGGCTCAGCATTAGATTACGTCAGCCTGTCACAGTTTCAGCTTCTAAACTTTTTATATTAAGCTCTTCACAGACGATCATTTCCGACCATTGTTTCAGGGCTGGTGGTGATGTTAAAGGGAACTTGAATGTTATTCTCTGTCTAGACTGAGATCTACCAATCTGTTTCAAGGGTTCTTAAAAATAAGCCCGGAATTTGTAGGCCAACTGATGATAAGTGGGGCTGCAAAGAGAACAAGTTTGTTGAGCTCCTGTTAACAACCAGCACAGTGTGAGGAACCACAATGACTGAGAACAGGAGCCTGAAGAATAGTGAAGCAATAGCTGTGGGCTTTGGGATCAGACCAACCTGAACTTCAGAATTCCCATTCTAGAGACAGTCTGTAGCTAAGCATGCACAAAATCCTTCATGCCTCTGTGCCTCGATCTGCTTTGCCAGTAAATGGGAGTCAGGCAAGCCTGCCTCCCCAAAAGGTAGACTCAAAGAATGAGATAAATCTGGCTCTATATTTAACTCTGGATCTTTAACTATCAGAAAATGTTAACTCGGCCTATGTTAAGATTCACTCTCAACATCTACAGGTGGGGATATCTGGAATGAGAAAATGGCATCAGATATCCCAAAAAAAAAAAAAAAATCCGAGGAGTCCATGCTATTTCCTGTCTGAGTGTAGTGGAAGGTGTCATGGCAGAGGTGACACTGAAGCAGATGGGGAAGCCCTGAGTAGGGATAAAACACGGTCCCTATGATGAACACATACCCTTTGCCATGTACCATGACTGCCTTCTGTGTAACCTCAACAACACTACAAATACTATAAACCCCACTTTATAAGTCAAATCTGTTTTACTGATGACACTGATGCCCAAGTTGTGGCTGATGTAGGCTTCACAGAAGAAGGGGAAGATAAATCATTCCAGTATGAAGCAGAGGAGAGCGGGGTGCTTGCATTAGAGAGCAAGCAAGAAGCAAACAACTTTTGGCTTTTATTGAAAAATATGGGCAGAATGGTAAGCTGGGGTAAAAGAGAATGAGAAGACATGGAGCCTAGACATTAGTGTGTGTACAATGAGGAACTGTTTTGGGGTGTATGTGTTTAACTGAGCACAATAATAAATATTGATTGGTTAACTACTAAGGGTGACCCCAACAAAACATTTTACAAACACTGTTTCTCTAATAGTCCCAACAATGCTGCAGCTTAGGCGTTGTCACCTCCATTTCACAAATTAAGCCCAAAGCAGTCACATTCTCAGTGGATGCCTCTAGTAGGGTTCCTCTCACTTCGATGTCAGAGACAGAGCCCTTTCCCCTACCAGAGCACTGCAGCTAATCCTCCCCTACAACAGGA
Organism: Arvicanthis niloticus; assembly: GCF_011762505.2. Lineage (NCBI taxonomy): Eukaryota > Metazoa > Chordata > Mammalia > Rodentia > Muridae > Arvicanthis > Arvicanthis niloticus. The sequence goes on along the minus strand of NC_047664.1, from coordinate 13,743,325 downwards.
AGGGACGCCAAATAAAGAAGAATAAATGACAAATAAAATGGAGAGATGCAATTATCTAGAAGTAACATAGGGACCCAGAGTATGGAGACAAACGTCACAGTGAACATGAAAAGGACAGTGGCAGGGGATGAATGTACAAGTGACCGTCCAATCTCACGTCCTTCTGATAACCAGGAGAGCAAGGCAGTAATTATCCTGGTCAGCATCCCTTGCTGCCTCATCTTCAAACCCGAGTCTTTTCACCCCAATAGCAAACACTAGTTTAGGCATTTACCTGTCTCATCACAATACTATCAAGACAAAAAGATGGCATCATTCTCCCATCTTTTATTTGCATCGAAAGCCAGTCCTCAAGAGAAGAAAACTAAGCCTCCTTATCCAATAAATCACATTATGCCTCACATACCGACATTTCTTTAAAAATCTGCCTTAAATACAAATCCTGCCAAAGCAAAGGACACCTGCTGAGCCCTAACGAGCCCTGTGAAACCCTACATCTCTATTAAGGGTGATCGTGACCAAGAGGGCACACATAGCTTTACAAAATGGAGGATGTCATCAATATGTGGTAGGCCGCTTTGTAGCTAATAGTCTAGGTGAAGTTGCATAAAACAATGCAGTGTTAATTTATATGCAGATATTTCTGTCAAATCCACAGACCAAGTGAACAGTTACTACAGTGCGTGATTTGCTGAAATCAAGAGTTTTAATATTCATGTGATGATTCAAAAAAGACAAAATATCTTTTGCATTAAAACCTTGGATTCTACAGTCAACCCCATTCAATGACAAGTGGGAAAACAGTGGCATATTAGCATATACAGAGGTGGACTGAATACATAAAGATAAAAGATTATGCGTTGTGGTTTATGCATGGGCAGGTGGGAGGGTGGAAGATGCTTACCTGTGTAAGATAAAGCAAAATGACAGCATACACATTCCAATTTACAGCCCCTAATTGCATAAAGATCTGTGGTTTGTGGCTTTTAGTCCACCAGACTTCATTTCATTACAAAGATACACATCAGTGTTAGAACTCTCTGTTCACCTGCACATACTCAGACCCAGGCAAATCCTGGAAAATTTAAAAGACCTTTTCTCTGAAGTCAAGCTTGCTACTCTACCAGTGTTCAGCCTCAAGAGATGACCACCTCAAGAAATGGAGCAGAAAAGAAACTATCCCTTTTGCCTGCTGGTCAGTGAAGTCTACCTGTAAAGCAACTGTAGCTTCTCCATTCACCTTTTCTTCAAACCGTAGTTTCTTTAACCACCCAAGCCAGAAGCCACTACAACCCTGTTAGCACAGCTGGTCATCATAACAATGGCTTACTGCAAACCCACCCTTTTCCCATCCTCAATTTCAACAGTGAATTTAGGTTTTTTTTTTTTTCCCTTTAAGAGAAAGACTGTGTACTAAGAATCCACACCTCACCACCACCAAGTAGTTCAGTGAACTGTCATGTTACTATCATGTAACCCCAGGGGATCTTCTGTTTAATTGCTACTGTTTCCCTTCCCCCAAAGGACTATGTCTTATTTGGGTGTTGCAATGGAAAGCACTGCATGAAGACAGACAGAACAAACACACAATGGGTTTAAATTTTTAAACATCCAACCTTTTCATGAGTCACTGTTAATCATTTGCACCTGTGCCTTTAATAATCAGCCACACAATTAGCAAAGCAAAATCTGCAGAATCTGTAGGGAGGAACCGAGTAAGGCTGCCCAATCACGACCATCCCCAAGTCACAGAAGAAAGGAAGGGGGGCTTTGTCTGTGACAAAAAAAAAGAAAGTTTAACATGTCAGTTCCACCAAATCTAAAGAGCATTCGAGCTGCCAGTGCTCAAAATCTTCATCTTCCAACAGCAGAAGTGAAAGCTGGGCGTGGTGGTGCACAATTGTAATCTCAGTACTCCGAGGCAGAAGGATTTCCACGAGTTTGTGGCCAGCCTGGGTTCCACATTGCATTGCAGGTCAACCTAGGCTACAAGTGTAAGATCCTATCTCAAAAAACCAAAACAAAAACAAAAAAACAAAAAAAAAAAAAACAAAAAAAAACAAGGGGGGAGGAGGCAGAGTCAAAATCTCATGTGTGTGTGTGTGTGTGTGCGCGCGCGCGCGCGTGCGCACGCGTACACTCCTGTATTTCCAAGTATTAAAATTTACCTCCTGTAATCGTTTTCAATACAATAAGAAAAATCACCCTAATTGAGGAAGCTAATCTCACTGTCCCCAGTGAGAAGGCAGGACCATTGACATTACACTACTTCATCACTTATCCCATGTGAAATGCAAATTTAGAGCAACAGGAAGAATACCCTGGGGGGAAAAAAAAAGGCAGTGCTCTACATCAATGGAACACACACGTTTGGGACATACAAGAAATAAGATCTACCCTCAGCAATCATCATCTCTGTGAGTGTGTGCGTCCATACCCTGGAAAGTCTCCTCAACTGCCATAGGCAGAAAGGGATTCTGGACCACACCTTAATTGGCCATAGGAGATGCTGACAAAGGCTGGGAAGAAATATGTCTAGTCCAGATAAGAGGATAGCACAAAGAATCAAATATGCCCCCCTTTTAATTAAACAAGAAGGGCCCTAAAATGACTATTTTTGTATAATGGAGTTCTTCTAGACCATCCACTGTAACACACTGCTCATTCTATGGGCTATATGGTAAGGTTTTCTGGTCCAGCTGCTGCTGTCAGGCTTTTAAAACCCTTAAAATGTTGTGGAAAGCATCCTTGTAGTGTGTAAATACACTTGGGGTGGGGGGTAAAACACTGCTGAAATATCAGAAAATACTCCCCACCCACTACAAACATGTCCTAGGTCCAAGGCATATGGGATGAAAATTTGAAACTGCAGCTATCAAAATTTCTTCTTTCTTTCTTTCCTTTTTTCTTTCTTTCTTTTTTTTAAAGATCCACTTGCTTGTTGAAAAACCTACTGAGGAATCCTCCAAAAATGCCGCCCATACTTCATCTATTGCTCCTACTATTTACCTTGCTAGGGAAGAGTGGGGAGTGTTTGGTAGTTACCCAGTCCTTCCACTTGTAGCAGGAAAGAACAAAAAACGCAGCACAACACTTAACTCAGAAGAGATTTAAAAGCCTTTGGAAGGACAGACCTCTCCCTCCCACCTGCACGTCGCTCCCTATCCCTGCCCTAGCTCTAGCATCTGCAGCCCTTCTCTAAGCTGCTCCCAGGAAAATCCTTTATTCCATAGGGCTCTCGGACATGACCCCGGTTATTCCCACCCTCCCACATCCAACCCCTTCCCACCGCCCCAGTGGTCCTTACCTGATAATGTCGTCGTTGTGTCCCAGGAAGAATTTTTGGCTGTGCTCTCGGGTGTTGTACACCACCCCTACCCCAGCTACAAAGTAGACCACCTCCTTGCCGGCGGTGTAGTACAGGTTGTTGCGGCACTGGTGACCCCGGTACCCGTACACCCACTCCAGCCGGAGCTGGCATCTGGGAGCTGTCCGATCCGCCATGATAGCCGACTCCGCGCGACCCCCGGGTGCCCCGCGCGCCGGCTCTGTCCTCTTCAAGGCTCGAGCTGCGACGGACCTGCAAGGGCTCAGGGCAAAGCGCCGGGCGCCAATTTCCGCGGCGACGCACAGACACGGCTCAGCACGCCGGCCGCCACCATCATCTGCTGCTGCGGGAGAGAAGCCGCCGACGTCGGTACGCAGCAGCAAGACCCCGCTGGGCTCCGCGACTCCTTCCCCCGGGGTCAAGCGGGCTTCGGGGGCGACAGCACCCGCGCGCACGCCTCACTGCACCTGCGGGCTTTGGGCGGCGGGAGAGGTTCTCCCCGGGGTCACCCCGCCTTTAAAATCAGAGATCTGCATATCCAGACACGGATTACCAGTTCGCCAAGTTTGAGGAGCGCGGGGGGCTTCGCAGCAGGCGGCGGGATTTATTCTGTGACAGGTCTGATCTGACAGGCAGACGGTTACTCCCGGCTTACTGCTTTGCCATCACCGTCCTTGGATCCGAAACAGTCTATATCTAGGATGCCAGAACGAGGAAGAGAAAGAATTTTTGCATGTCACCTAATACAAAAAAATAATTACCAAACTAAAACCAAGTTGTTGGTTGTGGGGTTTTTGTTTGTTTTTGGGTTTTTTTTTTTAATTGTCCACATTTCTCCTTCCATATCCACCGTAATTATAGGAAATACGCCCTAAACACTACTGGCCGGTAGTTGCTGATCTATTTGAAATAACACTGTTTCCTCCATAAAGCCAGGGTGAATATGCAATGGTCATGTTTTTTAGATGCTCCAACTAGCTGTCATACGTGTGTTTAAAATCCAAACCCTCTATGAGCCTTCTCTTCACAGAGAAAACCATAAAAAAAAAAAAAAAAATACTTAGCCGCTCTCACCTAATCAGAGACTCCAATTGCAAGTGTCATAAATTTTTTTCTGAATCGGAGGAAACCCGGCACCAGGGTACTAGAGAACAGCTAGTTGTAGCTACTTACAAATACTCCGGATCAGAAAAAGAAATAAAAATAATAAAATAACAGCAACAATAATAAAGTGTCAAAAGAAAAAAATCATGCTCCTCTCCCCACTAAGATTTGAGCTAGCTATGAGAAATCAAGGGCTCTGCGATCTTGCCTTTAGCTTGGCGGGAGGGGGACGAGGGGCGGGGTCTCCCGTGGAGCCCGGGTGCCAGCGACACCCCTTGCTCAGCGGGGCTCCTGCTTTGGCGGTTCCGAGGGTCGGTAGCCCCAGGGACACCTGACTCAGGCTCTACCGTCCCAGAGGGTTCCTGCACTCCCACCCGGACCAGCCTCGCCCACAGCATCCCTGCTCTCTCCGCCTCTAACCTCTGCTGCCCGCCTTGCGTCCAGGATCCCGCATCAGCCAGCGAAATCCTCTGCCTGTCCTCCCTCCCCTCCCCGCGCTCCCGGGTTAGGCTTCGTCACGGGGGCGCCGGGGACCAGCTCTTCCTCTTTCCCCGGCTCCGGGGGCGGGGCCAGCGCGGGGACGGGTTACCAGGCGAAATTGCGGCGCTAGGAAACCCAGACGCCTGCTGAAGCCTTCCCTCCCTCTGCTGCCTGTTCCCTATGCATCTTGGGAATCGTAGTCCTCTATAAACCAACTGCTATGGCGAGCGTCCGGAGTGTACCACAAGTCCCAGGATTCCATGCATCCACAGGGCCGTGGTACCGGTGCCACGGGAGCCTGTGTTTCTCTTATCGGACCCCGCTGCTCACCCAGGATGGCGTTGGCGTTCCGTAGTGACCCAGGCCAGCGGCCTGCGCGTCTGTGCTGAAAGCAGAGAAGATGACCTGGAGGAAATTCAGGGGCTTTCCTCAGGACTTTCTCTTGCGCCAGTCCCTGAGGATTGCTGTAGCCCATCTCTTTTCCTTGTTGCAGCACTTGACTCACGCCTGTTATTGCAAAGGATCCTGATTTATCTAAATGCAGTGTTACGGAGTTTGAGAAAAATACAGTGGCATGTGGTCACTCTGTCATATGTAGGGGAATAAGCGCTTTCCTGTGACCTGCTTTGTGCCCATGCAATGAACAACTGATTTTGGCCTTAAAAAAACGAAGCCAGTAGCCATTCTAAAACTACCTGGAGTAAAATAATTTATTCGTTCTGATTTTCAGGTTATGGCCACAGCCGACATTTGGGAACAGATTTTTAAATCCACTTGACCAAGAGGCTACGGAAGGCTGATACTTTTGACTCTAATGTGCTCAAGATGATGTTTCTTTATCTACTTGGAGCTTGAATAGGATGCTCTGTCTTGGCAGGAAAGGCAATGCTGTAGATTAGAAGCACTAAAGTTTGGATGAGCAGCTGCCTACAGTGATGAAGAGAATATGAATTCACTTCATATTTTCTGAGAAAACAGAATCTGCAAATTCAAGGGGTCTTTTTCTTTTAAAAGGAATTAAGGACACTACTAAAAATTAAAACATGGCTTAATGGGGTTTGAAAATGTCTTGTCACTTTCTATTTCTGTAATTTATAAAGAATCATTTATAAAGAATATTTATTCATTTATTTGGTTGGTGGGTGGGTGGGTGTGTTGGTTGGTTGGTTGGTGTGCTGGTTGATTGGTTGGTTGGTTGGTTGGTGGGTGGGTTGGTTGGTGGGTTGGTTGGTTGGTTGGTTGGTTGGTTGGTTGGTTGGTGGGTTGGTTGGTTGGTTGGTGTGTTGGTTGGTTGGTTGGTTGGTTGGTGTGTTGGTTGGTTGATGATTCTAGAGGCAAGGTAGACTAAGAACATGGAACTCAACATCTGATGATGAGTCTTACGCTGGCAGAGGGTGTCACATAGCATGATAGGACAAGAATGCTAACTCCTGTGTCTTTTTAAAGCCATTAGTGACATGGTGGACCCAACCTTATCGATTTGTCTAATGCTGACTAATGCACAGAAGTCTTATCTCCAAATACCATTAACATATACATCAGAGGATTGAATTTTGAATCTATGGACTTTATGGGATATGGTCAAACCATAGCAGAGACAAAGTTGAGAGCAAAAATCGAGATGATGAATTTCATAGAGAAATAAATTACACATAAGAAGAGAAAAACATCTTCCAGACGTAATAAGGAAAAACTTCATGGAAGAAATATTAGATAAAGACGTAACTGAGATAAGTTGAGAAGGATAAATTAAAAGAGCACTTTACCTGTTCCTATGGAATAAAAATACAGATAGATCTATTTAAAGAATAAATTTTAAATGGAACTGAACAGAGAGATCTGTACTACTTAAAATAATGAAGAATCTTTAATTGACTTGAAGAGGAAAATAACAATAAAAATAATGGTAATTGACTGGGTGTGTTGGTGCATACTTTAATCCCACCACTTCACAGACAGAAGCAGACTCCATGAGTTTTGAACTCCATGAGTTCAAAGCCAGCCTGCTTTACATAGAGAATTCCAGGACAACCAGGGCTACATAAAGAGATCCTGCTCGCCCCCCTCCCCCAAAGTAGTAATCAAAACATTCGTTATCTAGTAGTCTGAGGCAGAGCCTGAGGTGTTTCTTTAGAGACAGTGACAGTGGCCCAGAAAAGAATAGACATACTTTGTAGAAAAACTGGCAGTGGTGGAAGTCTGGCTGGCTTGGAACTCACAGAGATCCACATTCCTCTGCCTCTCAAGTGCTGAAATTAAAGAAATGTACCACCAGGAATGTGGATCTCTGTGAGTTCCAAGTCTTTTAGAGACTGGTCAATAGAGACACTAAGACAGAAATTGGTATCAGGATATGCTGTAACAAACATGACCATGTATTTATGGAAGGATCATGGAGGGACTTTGGAACTTTGAGCTAGAAACTCCACTGAATGTTCAGAGCTTAATGCGCTGCTGTGGAACTTAGACAATAACGCTGAGAGAAGTGCAGATGGTGGAGGCCTGGCTTGTGAAGTTCCTCCCTCCAAGACTCTGTCCATTCTATCAGTGTAATATTTTGAATTTAAAACCATTAAAGAACCATGTCTTTGCTAGAACAATCAGTGCTTGTCAGCTGGAGCTGAAAAAACCAGGGAAATGTTTCCTCAGGTTCAGCACACAGAAGCTGTGGTCCAGAAGGTCTAGGCTATACCTTGTGTTGGCAGACAAACTTAGTAGTTTGTAAAATTCCCCCAAGTAGCACTAGTTTTAAAGGCACGAAGTGGTCATGGAGAGCAATTGAGGTTTGGTGCTGTAAGCTAAGCTAGGTTATTGGTGAATGTGCAACCTCAGCTAAAGTAGAAAGCCTAGGACTTAAAGAGTCATACATGTGGCAGGGTCAGAGAGCCCAGAAAAGACTACTGGGGAAGGTTAAGCACAGGTTCAGCAGAATCCTATTATAGTAAATTTTTTTTTTTCTGGAGGCGGCTACTCCCCCGTCTACTCCTAAATATCTATTGGGGGTTTCTACCCCACTTTGCCCATATAATTCCCAAGTAAACAAAACAGAAATACTGCAATTTAATAATATACAGCAGGCACTACACTGGGCAGGTTCTGAGCTATGCTAATCTCTTCATCTGTTAAAACCCACATAAATGTCGATTACTTGCCAATCTGGTGGATCCTGGGATGCATCTGGTCCAACAACCTGTCCTTAGGGTGAGCCTTTCTTATCCATGTGCTCCTGGTCCATCCTGCCTAATAGAAACTCTTTTCTCTCCCCTGTGGTCTCTCCTGAAACTCTCCACCTGATTCTTAGTCCTGCCTTCCTATCCTGCCTGCCCAACCATAGGGTCCAGCCTTTTATTAACCAATCAGGGATTATTGGGGAGCATTCTTTACAATCCATTGGTTAATACAGTACCCCAATATCATGTTACAGTCTTGTCAAGGGCACAGAACTCAGCGTCTGAATACACAGCATACAAGACAAACCCCAGCATCTCCCTACACACACACACCTTTAGATCAATAAAAAAACCCTTCTCTTATAATAATAAACTATATACAGTAAGAACAATTATGAAAATTGTCATGTAAGAGTTACATTGACAATGTCCAGTCATTTGTATTTGGCAACTTAGGAGAGTGTATTCTATTATCTATTTTATCTTTGTGAGTTTAGAGTTCTATAGTTAGTTCATTTTCTATCATAATGTATGCTGGCAATCTAAAAACATCTTCGTAAGTCCTAGACAACTTAAGCCTTTACTATGAGACTAATACTATTTAGTCTTTAACCTCATCAGAGATGTGAGAAGAGTAAATTTTACCTGAGTATGTAGGAAGTTGAGGCAAACAGCTTTCAAAATTATAAAAATAACAGACACAGTTGGCTGTCTGGACAGTTACTCAAAAATTTATCTGAGATGTAGGAGCATCAATCTTCAGCCTTCTGCCCCAGAACATCTGACAGATTTTCCTGTGAAGCAGGAATTATAAAGGCCTTGTCTTACCTTGTCCTTGCAGAGCTCAGCAGTCAACTTTTCTGTGACCAGGTTTGTCCATTTGAACAGCATTCTGTCTGCAGTTGAAGCAAGGGCAGTTTTGTTGTTATTGTTGTTTTGTTTTGTTTTACTGTTGTATTTTGAAGCAAACTCCATAAGGAAATTCTTCAATACTCATCATCTTCTTTGAAGTAGAAATAGGAGTACTGCCAAGAGCTGACATGTCTCATTGTTTAAAAAGACTTCAATCGAAGCTGGAGAGATGGCTCAGAGGTTAAGAGCACTTTTCCAGAGGACCTGAGTTCAATTCCCAGCAACCACATGTTGGTTGATAACCATCTATAGTGAAATCTGATGCCCTCTTCTAGCCTGCAGGCATACATGTAGGTGAAACACTGTATGTTAATAAATACATATTTTTTAAAAAGATTTAAATTAATAAAATATCTTCAAATGCCATATTTTGTAGATCTCTGAGGTTTTTGAAGACAATATAACTACCTAGTGTATCTGAATTGACAAACATTGCTTGTTACTAGATATTAACTATCTGTTCAACCTAGGAAACACATTTCAGTAATAAACTAGACTAGTACCTAACATAATCATGAGTTTGAGTGAATATTAAATGGCAGCTTTAAAAGAACTGGAGCTGGGTTGTTTCCAGCTTCTGGCGATCACAAACAAGGCTGCTATGAACGTAGTGGAGCATGTGCCCCTGTGGCATGATGGGGCATCTTTTGGGTATATGCCCAAGAGTGGTATAGCTGGGTCTTCAGGTAGATCTATTTCCAATTTTCTCCACATCCTCGCCATCATGTGGTGTCACTTGAGTTTTTTTTTGTTGGTGTTGTTATTTTTTTATTTTATTTTTATCTTAGCCATTCTGATTAGTGTTGCTGTTAACATGGTGGTTTTTTACGAAATTCTGAAACTTCTAGCATATTTCCTATTAGTAGCCAATTTCAAGATTACCTTGTGAAGAAGGCCTGTTGGACCTGTGTGGGGTCTGATATGGGCTATATATAAAGGATGATTTCTATTTCTGATCATTTGTTGTAGTTGAATAAACAGTGAAGTTAATTCTGAATAATTCTGAATAAGTTTAGCAGTTTCTATATGAAAAACAACTCTGCATATTAAGAATAAGAAAATATTAAAAGATTCAGGAAAATCTAATGATACCATAAAACTAACATATAATTTTAATTTTTAAAATCTAAATTATAAGGACTCTCAACCACCTTACTTATTTTTCCTGACATGTACACTGTCTTTCCTGTTTTATTTGCATCAGTATGTAAGTGCTCCAGAAAATTAGAGTCCTCTTTACTATATGAGGGAATCCAATTAATTATTTTTATAAACCCAAGTTGCTCGATTTGGGGGTATCTGTTGTTAATCCCCCCAAATTGCTGCAAGCTTTTTGCCAATGTTCATCTTGTGCCCATAATGAGGTGATTTCTATATTAGTAAATGATATCATAATTCATCTTGTGCCCATAATGAGTCAATCTCTGTATTAGTAAAAGGTATCACAATCTCAGCTGGATCTATTCTAGCTAATTGACAAAGTCTCATTTTTCCCTTTAGTATCAGTTTAGAAACCTTTTCTATATAGGTTTTTAGTTTTTTACTCTGTTTTTATGCTAAAAAAGTATCTGTTCTAAGTATTCATTCTTCCCTCTGCATAAGAATTCCTGTGTGAAGAATGAGAAGAAAATAAGATAAATAAAATACAGGCCATCTTTGGATCAAGACAATCTATATGTGCATCTTGCAGTTTATTTTCTATTAGAGTTAATTCCTTTTCAGCCTTGGCTAGTAGTTTTCTTGGACTATGTAAGTCTTTATCACCTTGTAAGGGTTGAAATAAATTACATAGCTCTTGAGTAATCTATCCAATTATGGGAAGTAGCCAGTTAAGATCTCCCAGCAATTTTTGAAAATCATAAAGAGTTCTTAATTGGTCTCTACTGAGTTGTTTCTTTTTCAGTTGAATTTCTTGTGGATTTATCTTGAATCTTAAATAATTAAAGAATTTCTTCTTTGTATTTTTCAGGAGCAATTTACAATCCCTCAACAAGGCAAATTTCTTTTTGCTTCATCAAACCTTTTTTAAAAAATATTTTTTATTGGATATTTTATTTACATTTCAGATTTAATCCCCTTTCCCCATCTCCCTACCCAGGAACCCCCATTCCATCCCCCCTACTCCTGCTTCTGTGAAGATATGCCCCCACCCTCCCACTCCGACCTTACCACCCATGATTTCCCCCACACTGGGGTATCCAGCCTTCACTGGACCAAGGACCTTCTCACCTACCTATGCCTGACAATCATTCTCCCCTACTATACAGCTGGGGCCATGGGTCCCTCCCTATGTTTTTAGACCCTGGGAGCTCTGGTTGGTTGGTATTGTTGCTCTCCCCATAGAGCCACAAACCCTTTCATCTCCTTCAGTCTTCTCTCTCACTCCTGATGTAAGACTCTTGGGGGGCCTTAGCTTACTGGAGACCTCCTGAGTGAACCACATGTAAATCAATGCAAAAAGTAAGAGAAAATTTAATGACTAATAATGCATTAGGGCCATCCTACACTGAAGGTGGAGTGGCAATTTATTTTGAATTACCCTAGAATTTAATATTTGTTTTATGAATGGTAAATGCATTCCAAACTTTGTTACACTTTCTTTAAACTTTCTCAAATCCAGCACATCTATTAGGTGTCATCCATATTGTTCACAACCTTGTTGGTTTTCTATATCTCCTGATATTTGTTGTACACTAACCAGATAAGCTAAAGATTGTTTTCTAACAATCTTTGTCTGACTCTCCTGAGTTTTATAATATGGTATTGCATTAGGCTTTGGCCTTATTTCTTCTGTCTCTTAGTGTCCTTTTCAATTTTACTTGTTAATTTTTGTAATTTTTCTTCTAAGGCCTGTGTCCATTTTTTTCACACCCCACTTTCTCTTGTATCTCTAATAGTTTAGCATTTTTCTTAATCTTATTTATAAATTTCTGCAACTTAATAATAAAATTAAAATTAATTTAATTTAATTTAAGTTCAGGCTTGCCTGCATATGTTCTTATAATACCAAGCATTGTGTTATGTGTGGTGTGCGGGGGTTGGGAGAATGGAGTTAGAATAAGTCAGAAAATAATAATGAAGAACCACTCCATCCTCCTCCTTTGGCCTCTACCTGAATGCACGCATACCACATACACACTTTTTAAAGAAAATATTGCATAGGGTTGGGTAAAATGGTTGCTATGTGAGTATGAGAATTTGATTTTCATCCCAAGAATCTATGTATATATTTAAAATAAAAAGAGTGGTGGCACAGGCTTGTAATACTAGCCCTGGGGATTCAGAGGCTCATAGAACCTTGGCACTCACTTGGAGACAGGGTATGTGGTTCAGTGGGGAAGAGTGCTTACTTTGCAATCATTAAGACCTGAATTTGAATCCCCAGCATCCTTGTAAAAACTTGGGCATGGGGCCAGGTGCCTGTAAAGCACAGGAGCTAAGACAACCAAATCCTGAGAGCTTACTAGCCAGCCAGCCTAGCCAAGGGTTAGTTGAAATAACAAGAAAGTAATGAGATTACATCAAAATGTAAATAATAAAAAAATATGGAGGAATATTCTTGGTTAAAAGAAGCTAAAGAGAGCCAAGCAATTGCATTAATAGTTGTAGAATGATGACTGCACCAAATGAGTAGATTTTTTTCAAATATTTATTTATTTATTTATTTATTTATTTAATGTATATGAGTACACTGTCACTCTCTCTAAGACATGCCAAAAGAGGGCATTGGATCCCAATGCCAGATGGTTGGGAGCCACCATGTGGTTGCTGGGGACTGAATGCAGGACCTCTAGAAAAATGGGTGGATTTTTGTAGTTTGTGATTTAAGTCTCAGTGAAGCTCACAAAAATAGGTACCTGGACATTGCCCAAATGTCCATCTGTCAACTTATGGCACATCCATTTAGTGAGATACTATGAAGCCGTTAAAATAGTAGAGTATATCTATGAGAATATTATAAGCTGTACTCATATGCAAGATTTTGTGTTAGGCTATAACCTAAGATGTAAGTACATATGAGATATCTGTATAGCAAGGATATATTTTTAAGCAAAATAGTTCATATGTGTAGTTTTTAGAGCTAATTTTCAAAACAAATGCAGGAAGAAAGTAGTGAATGTGTGTAGCAGGCCGTAAGCCTTCCAGATGTGGAACTGTACAAGCTGAAGAAATGACTTCACCTTGAGAACACTTAGGAGATGTGATTTGGGGTGGTTTTTTACATTTTTCAATATTTTTAAACTAAATTAATTTTTAAGTATTCTTACAAATAATTGCTTCCAGAATATTTATCAGACACATTCTGAGGATTTCTGACTTTAGTCAAGACAAACTTCTTCTCGTTTATTTATTTATTTATTTATTTTGGTGTTTTGAGACAGGATTTCTCTGTGTAGCCCTGGTTGTCCTGGAACTCACTCTGTAGACCAGGCTGGCCTCAGACTCAGAAATCCACCTGCCTCTGCCTCCCAAGTGCTGGGATTAAAGGTGTGTGCCACCACTGCCCAGCCTCAAGACAAACTTCTATTCGTTCACTATATTGATCATAATCACTTACGATTCGTGCTCTGACTTTTGACAGTGTTTAAGGGATGAGACGTGAAGGATCCTGGTTATACACATCTCAGCTAGGTTTCCCAGAAGGAACTGCTTCATCTCAGTGGGAACCTTCCCTCCTCCTGACTAAGCATACAGGCCACTAAAAATGAAAAAAAAAAAAAATTAAATAAAGGACACCATCCAACTGGCACAGAGATACAGAGACTGGCATATTCAGATGACAAAATTCTACTCAGCAATAAAAAACCATGGAACCATATATGTAACAAATTATAGATGTATTTTGCTAAGTAGAAGCCAGACTCAAATGCCTGCTTACTGTTAAATTTTATTTATGTTGTTTTAGGAAAGGGTGAAGAGAAGAAGAAGAAGAAGGAGAAAGAGGGGGAGGGGGAGGGGGAGGGGAGGGGGAAGGGGAGGGGGAAGAAGGGGAGGGGGAAGGGGAAGAAGGGGAAGGGGAAGAAGAGGAAGAGGAAGAAGAAGAAGAAGAAGAAGAAGAAGAAGAGGAGGAGGAGGAGGAGGAGGAGGAGGAGGAGGAGGAGGAGGAGGAGGAGGAGGAAACAACCAAGGATTGCACAGCTGTTGTTTATAATGGGAACTTTCAGTATGTTGTTTGTAGTTACATGGTGTTACATGTAGCTACATGTTTGTTAAAATTCGGAGGATTGTATACCAAAATAATGTATTTTAATGAGTAAATTTTAAAATTTTATTTATTTTATTTTATTTTATATGTATTGGTATTTTGCCTGCTTTTGTGTCTGTGTAGGTTTGGGACACCCCTGAAACTGGATCTACAGAAAATTGTGAGCTTCATGTGGGTGCTGGGAATTGAACTCAGGTCCTCTTGAAAAGCAACCAGATCTCTCTCTCTCTCTCTGTCTCTCTGTCTCTGTCTCTGTCTCTCTCTCTCTCTCTCACGCGCACACACACACACACACACACCTTCTTTTATTGTATATTTTCTTTATTTACACTTCAAATGTTATCCTATCTCCAGCTCTCCACTCCAGGAACCCCCATCCCATCCCCCATCCCCCATCCCTCATCCCCTATCCCCCTGCCTCTATGAGGGTGCTCTCCCACCCAACCACTCCCACCTTCCTGCCCTGGCATTCCCCTACAGTGAGACATTGAACCTCCACAGGAACAAGGGCTGCTCCTCCCACTGATGTCCAACAAGGCCATCCTCTGCCACATTTGCCTTGCACATGGGTCCATCCATGTGTACTCTTTGGTTGGTGATCCAGTCCCCAGGAGATCCCAGGGTCTGGCCAGTTGACATTGTTGCTCCCCATCACGGGACTGCAAACCACTTCAGCTCCTTCAGTCCCTTCTCCAACACCTTCATCAGGGACCTTGCACTCAGTCCAATGGTTGGCTTTGAGCATCCTCCTCTGTATTTGTCAGGCTCTGGCAGAGCCTCTCAGGAGACAGTCATATCAGGCTCCTGTCAGCAAGCACTTCCCAGCATCTGTATCCGGGTTTGGTGACTGTATATGGGATGGATCCCTAGGTGAAGCAGTCTCTGGATAGCCTTTCCTTCAGTTTCTGCTCTACACTTTGTCTCCATATTTCCTCCTGTGAATATTTTGTTTTCCCCTTCCAAGAAGCACTGAAGAATCCAGCTAGATCTCTTAACCTCTGAGCCACCTCTCCAGTCCATGGATTTTTAAAACAAATGAAATATCATGAAAACAAAAACTAAAAATTTGGAAAGAGGGAAGGAAGGAAGGAAGGAAGGAAGGAAGGAAGGAAGGAAGGAAGGAAGGAAGGAAAGACAGAAGATGATTAAAGGCCACAAAAGAAAACACAGAAAGAAGCAACACCTGGAGAAATTTGAGCACAGAGGACATTCTTTTTAGGAAAATGCTGGTTGGGAACAAGGAATACAATATTGTCTGGAGTTTATCTTCAAATGACTCAGGAAAGGTTAGTGACTCTGACGAGATTCCTGGGTGTTTTGGCTGTGTGTATGCCTGTGCACCCCTGGTACCTACAGAGGCCAGAAGAGGGCATTGGAGTCCCTGGAACTGGAGCTACAGACGTTTGTGAGCACCGTGTAGGTGCTGGGAATTGAACTCTGCTCTGGATGAGCAGCCAGTACTCTTTCCAATGAGCCATCTCTGCAGCCCCAATCCAATGTTGACTTTATAAAATCTGATTTTTGATGCCTGCTGTGATTTATTCCTTACATCTAGAACATCTAGATGAATTTCAAATGGAGAGGAAATAATATACAAATTAAGCCATTAGTTATTTTTTAAAATGTGATTAAATTCAGTCACAGAATGAATCTGAGAAAACATACCTGGCTATAAATAAAAATATGAAAGCAATATGGGCAACAATGGAAACATCTAGTTGTCAAAACTGTAAATATTGTTTGCACATGAGGTGATTTACAAACGCCTATAACTCCAGCTGCAAAGGATGCTGTCTTCTCGACTCCAAGAGTACCTGGCATTCACATGCATGCACTCAGCACAAATAAATCTTTTTTTTTTAATTTTGTTTTAAATATTCATAAAATAATATTTAAATTGTTTGAAATAGTTTTAGCACCAGGATCAGGATGCTGGATAGGGCTTTGCAGCGCTTTGGTCTCAAGTCTTTGCTGACCTTCACTTTGCTGAGAGAGGCTCAGCAAAGAACTCGTGGTGTCCCCGTTGGTCCTGTTCACTCCTGCTGAGTCGTGCCTATTAGGCTGAGGCCTGGCTGTGTCTGCTGGATCATGCCACTGCTGCTGATTCATGTTTGCTATCCTGACACTACTGAACTGGACTGCTGGTATATTTGTGAAGTGTTGGCAGGTGGATCGAGGTGCCCCTGCTGATTTCTGTGAACTGAACTGTTGGTTTCCTGACAACGCAGATGGGATTTGCTCCAATGAACAATTTCTAAATAAGTCTACTTCCCTGTATCCTAATAACCTTTCATTTCCACTCCCTCTGGTGGGTGGAGGGCTAGAAGGGAGGTTAAGGAGTTTAGGAACCCGTATTTAAAGTAGGCTTTGAAAAAAAATTCAAGCTTACAGCATTTACTCGAGGATTGCTTACAGTTCACAGGTTTAATCCATCGTCCTCATCTCAGTGAGCACGGCGGCACACAGACAGTCATGGTAGCTGAGAGTTCTACATCTAGATTCAAGAACAGCAGAAAGAAAGTTGATGGGCCTGGCTTGGGCTTTCAAAACTTCAAAGCTTACCCCGAGGGACATAGTGCCTCCAACAAAACCATGGAGTACCAGCAACAAGGCCACTCCTAATCACTGTCAAGTAGTATTATGCTCTAATGACCAAACCTTCAAATACATAAATTAGCCTATGGGGACCATGTCTATTCAAACCACCACAGTGTGTCTGAGTGTGGCGCATGTGAGTGCAGGTTCTTACAGAAGCCAGAGGCAGTGGATCCATGCTCTTAACCTCTGATCCATCTCTCCAACCCCATATCTCTGTTTTTATACCATCTGTTTAATTTTTTAACTCATAAATTAAATACTATAGACCCAATAGCAGCAGGGTGAACTGTCCATCGATAGAAATTTTAAAAATAAATTTTTTCCTTGCCTTTGGTTTTTTTGTTATAGTAACAGAAAGATAACGTTTGACTACCATGTGGCTGCCATTCTAAACATATTTATTGTTCACTTCTCACATCTTAGTTTGTCCTTACAAATACAGGCAACAACAAAATCGAGACAACAAGGTACATTTCATAAACACACTATAAGGGTCCAATGAGTGAAATACATAAAGTTCTAAGAATGTCTACCACGTGGTAAATACTCAACATACATCTTATTGTTAATTTTTAATGAAGATATGTACCATTTTAGAATCATTCCCTATTGAATATAAGATATAAAGCACCATTTAACTGAATTATGCCCACATCTGTGTTACATGCACAGCTTAAATTCCCACTGCTGTGGTCATGAGCTGCCTGGACATGAAACTGATGTGTCTTTTCTAGATTAAACTTTTCAACATAATCCTCATGCTTACACAGTAAGGTCTTTACCCACTAAGAGATCTTCCTGGCCCCCACTTTAGTTTCTTCATGGTAGTAATTTAATAAACTAGTGACAATTTATTTAGTTCATTAAAGACTTTGCATTTAAGCAAAGATTCATATCAGTGTTTGTGATAGCTATTCTTGGTTGTCAACTTAACTACATCTGGAATTAACTAAAATCTAAATGGCTGGGCATACCTGTGAGATATGTAATTTTTTTTTCTTTTAATTAAATCATTTGAAGTAGGAAGACCCACTTCCAGATCTTTGAGATGGGGAGCTCCACTTTTAATCTGTACCCCACCTTCTCCAGGCAGCCTGTATAAAGGACACAGATGAAGGAAATTGCTCTTTTGCCTGCATGCTCTCAGTGATAAGTCCATTTCTTCACCAGCTATACTGAGGACTGACTGAGGTATCCAGCCTTGTGGACTGAACAACTACTAGTTTCTTGGACCATTTCTCTAAAACTTGTTTAAAAGTATGCTGAGGTTGTCTACCTACTGATGGTTCAGTAGGTAAAGGCACTCAATGCCAATACTCCTAACTTAGTTCAAGCCCTGTGACCTGTATGGTAGTGTTGTGGGGTGTTGTGTTTTAGAAAAGGCTACATATCAATGGTTGAAAAGTTTCACATAAACTGTGAAAGAGGAAGAAGTGGAACTCTCTACCCCCACCTTGAAGGATCCTCCTAACCCTAATCCTTCCCCAGGATGCAGTAAGCTCTTTAGAGCAGGTAGGAGAGAGAGTGGAGAGAGTTTGAAGCTTGGGGAACTAGTTCTCTTTCTCTATGTGTCATCCAATAATGCATGCTGAACTCTATGTTCAAGTGAACTCTGGGATCGAGAGAGGGGATATCAATTATCCTCTGGAAGGGCTAAGAGAACGGGTCTTGAGTTTCTCTGGGTGACCTGGCAGAGACAAAAGGATTCTGGTCTCCAACAAACGAAGACACAATCTTGGGGAATCTTGCACAAGAGAAATCCACTTGTTAATATAGGGAAACTGGTCAAGGTGCCTGAAGGGTTTACCTTTTAGATGACCCAAACCATCATTTGGCTACCCTATTCCAAAAGAGGGCCAATTGTGTTGGGATAATATTACTGTGCACTGTGTAAACATTGTCTTTGTATTATTCACATGCTGATTTCTGTGCTGGCAGAGAGCTAAGGGAAGAATGAACTGTAGTGTTGTTACTCATATGACTACATGATTGTAATGGCAATTTCTGGTTGTCAACTTGACTATATCTGTAATGAACTATAATTCAGAACTAGAAGGCTCGCCTGTGATCCAGATCTTGAGGCTGGAAGACACAAGTTTCTGACCTGGATCTTGGAGATCTTGAAGCATAGTGTCCATGAAAAGCTTAGGCCCAGGCAAGGTAGTACACGCCTTTAATCCAAGGAAACTAAGGCAAGGAGATCTCTGAGTTCAAGGTCAGCCTGGGACAAAGCAAATCCCAGATCCAGGTGTGGTGGTACATGTGGGGTGGTGGGCTGTGAGGAGCAGCTGGGTGCTTGGTCGAGCATGAGCTTGGAACCCCGGAACCTTATTGGACGGCAGGAGTTCAGCTCTGCTCCCAGGCCCTGGTTTTTTTCATTTAGCTTCAGCCCTCCATCAACTCCTCCCACAGAGAGGTCTATGGCCAACAGTCAGGAGGACCAGGCCTCATGCCCTAAGGTTCCAGGGTTCCAAGATCATGCTCTACCAAGCACCCAGCTGCTTCTCACAGCCCACTGCCCGCCCCATAGGTACACACCTTTTTCTGGGCCACACCTTGTGCTGGAGACCTACATAAGGACGTTGGAAGAAGGAAGATTTAGTTGTCTTCACCTGCTGGCATGTACTTGCCAGTACATCTGGTGGAACCTGCTTCTACAGAAGACCAGCTGAAACAACCAGCCTTGTGGGATTGAGCAACTCCTAGATCCTTGGACTTCCCATTCACAGGTGACCATTGTTGGGATAGTTGGACTACAGACTGTAAGTCATCACAATAAATTCCCTCAGTATATAGAGACATTGCATAAATTCTGTGACTCTAGAGAACCCTGACTAATACAGAAGTTGGTACCAGGGACTGGGGTATTGCTGTGATAGGCCTGACCATGCTTTTCTTTGGAAGAATGTGGATTTGGGGACTTTGGATTTAGAAAGCTGTGGAATGTTTTAATTGGGGCTTAATGAGTCATTCTAGTTAGAAATATGGAAGACTTTGTTGCTGTGAGTGATTTGAACTGTGCAGACCTAACCTGAGAGGTTTCAGAGAAGATTTCAGTATGTGGTGTAGAGACTGTTTTTGTGGTATTTTGGTGAAGAATGTGGCTGCTTTTTGCCCTTGTCTGAAGAGGCTACCTGCAGCTAACCTAAAGAGATTTATACTAATTGCATTGACAAAGGAAGTCTCAAAAAAAAAAAAAAAAAACCAAAACAAAACCAACAACAACCAGTAGAGACTTTGTTCTCTGGTTAAGTCTCATGAAGAGCATTTTGAACAAGTGTAGCAAGCTTAGAAAGGATAAATACAAAATATATGGTTCAAGTATTAAAGAGCACCAGGAAGTAAAATGAAGCTGAATCCTGTGGTCTAAGAGATAGCAGATTAAGGGAGTGGGAGTTTGAGGCAAGATCCATCCAGCTAAATTTTAATCCAGGCATGGAGGCGCACACATTTAATCTCAGGAGATAAAGCCATGCAGATCTCTGAGTTCAAAGTCATTCTGTGGAGCAAGATCCAGGACAGCCAAGCTTAGGCAGTGAAGGAGTTGTAAAACAGGAAGCTGGTGGCAATGAATTGGAACAAGGGGGCCATGTTCCAGCTCCTGCAAGCAGCAGAACTTGGCAGTGTTGGCCATGTGGCTCTGGCTTTAGAGTCAAGAATAGAAGGGACTACTGGGACAATTGATGCTGGTTAGCTGGAGCTAAGAAATTACTAGTGATTAAGAAGAGACCAGGATCACTGAGGTGAAATCTTCTGGGAAGTGTTTTTTGAGAGCACAAAGAAGCTGTGTTCTAGAGATAGCAGCTGTACTTGGTAATGTGTAAGAGTTACTGGTTTTGAAGCATGAAGGGGTCATGAAGAACAGCTGAGGCTTGGCATTATAAGAGGCCATGAAAGGCCATTGGTGAAGGTGCAGCCTCAGTTGTAGTTGATGACCCAGGACCCTGCAAAGGCAGGAATTAGAAGGTGGAACTTCCAGGAAGAGATAAGAACTCTGGAGTCAGGTGTGGAAGGATTTGCCAGAGAACACTGAGGAAGAAGCAGGCTAGGACTGCAAGAGAGGTAACTAACAGGCCATATGGCAGAACCTAGATTAGAATAAACGGGTTTAGTAAGTTATATGAGCCAGTTGGTAACAAACCTAGCTATGAGGCCTGAGCATTCATAAATAAATATAAGTCTTGTGTCATTATTCAGGAACTGGCAGTCCCAAAAAAGCTCCAAACTGATTTCACAGAAAGACTGGAGTTTTTCCTGGGAGAAACAGATGTCACATCTGTCGTTATCTGCAAAACTCCTCTTTGGCCTGCAGCAGCCTGTGTGGGCCATTGTCTGTGCCAGTGTCACCACCACAGCTTCAGGGATACACCGTAACCAGTGAGCCTGCTGCAATACCGGGAGCGGTAGTTGGTACAATCCCAGGAGAGGCCATTTCCCCTTTCATTTTATATGTTCCTCAAATAAACAGAACTGGCAGAAACTAAGAGAGACACATAGTAAAATCAGCCAGGGGTGGCCACCATATCCCATTCATACATCTGAACAGACGAGGGAAGTTCAATGACATTTCGCATGGATCCTGGACATTGGATAAGGGGCCACATCCAATTTTTTATTTGTGTCCTAACCAGAATGTTCCTTAACTAGAATTGCCTCTAAAGATGACAGACCAGAATTTTGAATTTGTTTTCTTTGGGGTGGAGTTGTCAGACTCTTCTAAAGCATTAGGCAGCAATTGGTCAAGAGAATCCTTGGGCCCTGGAACAACTTCAGGTAGTACACACCCTAAGAGCCTCTTGATTGTGTGACCTTGCTCCAAGGGGCTCCAAGACCCTGGTGTTTCAAGATCTAGTCTCAGGGGATCTTGGTGGGACTTCCAGAAATACTGTGGAGTATCCATCAGAGAAGACTACTCCAACACAAGTTTAAGCCAATACAAAGTTTTTATTAACTGACCAGAGACTAAAGTGGGTGTTCTGGATACTTGTGTAGCCCCAAGCCTCTCTCAGGGTGAGATTTTAAGCACAATAAAACTATGTTCTGAGTTAACATACTTCAGTTAGAGAGAACTGTTAGCCAGAAGCAGAGCTACAGAAGCCAAAAGGCAAGGTTAGCACATTTAGGGCTTTTCCCAGAACGATGGACTTGGATGGACTAGGTCTTTGTTTTGGTAGATGGTACTGTCCACTTGCTGAGTTTTACAGCCAAAATGGTATTATCATCATGGAGTCAGTTTGCTGAGGTCTGGGGCCTGTTAAATAGAAAGAGAAAACTGACTCACAAAAGTTGTTCTCTGATCTCCATATGCATGCCACGACAGATACACAGTGTACACACACAAACACATACGCACGCACTCGCGAGCACACACACACACACAAATACTTTTCAAATAACTTTATACACAATAAAAATGTTTTTAAATCTGTGGTAGCAGACTTGTAATTCTAGCACTGAGGCGGTTAGTTAAGGGAACATAATGGCCAGGCAGACTAGTCCAGTCAGTGAGTTCCATGCCCCAGTGAGATACCTTGTCTCAAAATACAAGATAGACAAGTCTTGATAAGTAACATCCGAGGCTAATGTTGGACCTTTACACAGACTTCCTTATACATGTACTCAAACATACGGACATGTACACAGATGTACTCATACATAACACACATATTCACACATGCATACACACACACACACACAACTATACACAGGAGGCACAGTACTGTCATCTCTTCTTTCCTTTTCTATCTTTTTAAATAGGGTCTCCCTACAAAACCCTGGCTGTCCTAGAACTCACTGTGTAGACCAGGTTGGCCTTGAACTCACAGAGATTCAACTTTATACTCTCAAAGATCCACTTGCTCTACCTCCCAATGCTTGGAATAAAGATGTGAACCACCTCATGTGGCTACTGTCATCAAATTGATGGTAACACAAAGACATCAAAGGCAAGTGGTTGTATTTAGCTTAAGAAAAATTAGCAAGTACTTATCCAAAT
This sequence comes from Arvicanthis niloticus, assembly GCF_011762505.2. Classification (NCBI taxonomy): domain Eukaryota; kingdom Metazoa; phylum Chordata; class Mammalia; order Rodentia; family Muridae; genus Arvicanthis; species Arvicanthis niloticus. Next base: position 13,720,532 of record NC_047664.1, on the reverse strand, counting down.
ATTTTAATCCCCTGTTATTTTGTCATTAAAAATTCTCATTTTAGAAATTTTTCTACTAGGAAAAAATCTCCATAAAAGTGAGATATTTGCTTCTACTGATAAAAAGTGAGCACAGAGTGAAACAGAAGTATAAGTCAGGAGCCTGTGACACTAAAACAGGGCTTGAGATCTGGTCCTAAGCACTTCCACCATGGGATTGAATAAGATAATGCCTCTAAATTTCAATTTGTTAACTGTAAAATGGGGAAGTAAATATATAGCCAATTGTTCTAGCTTGCTCTCTGTGATAAAACAGTGACAAAACAACAACAACAACAAATAAAACAAACCTTAGAGGGGACTGGAGAGATGGCTCAATGGTTAAGAGCACTTACTGTTCTTCCAGAGGTCCTGAGTTCAGTTCCAACTCAACCATCCATCTTGTGTGTCTAAAGACAGGAACAGTGTACTCACAAAAATAAAATAAATAAATCTTTAAAAAAAATACCATAGAAAGGTGGCTCAGTTTAGCTTACAACTCACAGCCCATCCTTAAAGGAAGTCAAGGCAGGAGCTGAAGGCAAAACCTCGTTATAAAGCTAGAAGGTAGGTACTCATAGTTGGTATAACAAAAGTTGTATCCTTTTTCATTTTTCAATTTTTTAAAATTTTTATTCACTTTACATCCTGATCAAACCTCCTCTCCTGCCAGTCCCACCCTTACAAATCCCTCTGTCTTTGCCCCCTCCCATTCTCCTCAGAGAAGAGGGCTCCCCTTGGGTACCACCCAACTCTGGGACATCTAATCCCAGCAGGACTAGGCACATCCACTCCTATTGAGATATGGCAGCCCAGGTAGGGGATCCAATGGCATGGAACAGAGACTGAGACAGCTCCCACTTCACTTGTTAGGGGACTCACATAAAGACCAAGCAGCACATTTACTACAAACATGTAGGGAGACCAGGTCCACCCCTGCATGCTCCCTGGTTGGTGGCCCAAGTTCTGTGAGCACCCATGGTCCCAGGTTACTTGACTCTGTGGGTGATCTTGTGGTGTCCTTGACCCCTCCAGTTTGCTTACTTCTGTTCCCCACTCTTCCACAAGACTCCCTGAACTCCACCTGATGTTTGGCTCTGGGTCTCTGCATCTGTTGCCATCCACTGTTGGATGAAGCCTCTCAGGACGCTGTTATGCTAGGTTCCTGTCTGCAAACATAGCAAAGTATCATTAATGTATGGCCATGAAAGGGGTCTTGCTTTTTGGTAGTGAAGACCCCCAAACTCGGGACACCCTTCCTCAAGTCTCAGAAAATCATGACCACCCAAAGATCACAAGACACCATATCTGGATGCAATCAGCAGAGGTTTATTAGGAAAGAGAGCTGGCAGCCAGCGGTCTAACTACATACTCCTGCAGGAGTAGAGTTCGACCCTGGCAGCCAGTCTGAGGAGGGTTTTAAAGGGAAAAACCACAAACCAGGGGAGTGGGAAGGGGGGTGAGGGGTTGTCAAGGATACAAAACATAAAAATAGTGGAACATTTCAGAGGTACTCACCCTAAATGATTAGAGTCATGTGAAAATCACTCTGCACACTCATTCCTCTCAAAAATGTAGTTCTACCATGTCATTACCAACTATTTCAGGTTAACTATTTTCACTTCTTCCGGCTATAGCCCCACCTAGATGGCTTGCATCTTTCTCTGTGGTCAGGAATGTGTCTTCTTGCCTTTTGGGCTTTTCCTACCCACAGGTGGGGGTCTACTCCCTGAGGCTTGAGGAATGTAATCCAGTAAGTGTCCTCTGATTTAGGGATAATGTCCTCTACCCGGAATGTGTCCTAGGGCAGTGAAGGCCTGAAATCTTATTTTCAGTTCAGCATTCTGGAACCTGCACTTTTTCTGCCCAGGTCTAAGGGCAAAGAAAAAGTCTACATATTTCATAAAATGGTCTTTATAATTTTTCACTCTACAGTAGAAGCACTGGCTGGAAGTAGCTGGGAGACCCTGCAAGGGACGGGCATTTATTCCATCGCACTCCCAGAATCCAGGCTCCTAACATGTGGCATGAAACTCCATTAACCTGTGCTGTTCAATCCAATAGGTTGCAGCCCCTCCCAAAGGGCACAGGTGGAAGGCAAGACTACAGGCCTCAGCCTCAAGAGATTTACATACTAATGAGATACCTGAAGGCCAGAGGGCACAGCCAATTAAACATTCTTCCCCAGACCCTCCCCACCCTTTTTACTCCCTATTTAATGCAGATTTGCCCTGAGTTTCACAGGGGTGTGAATCCAGACTCAACTACCATCTGTCAGGAAAATAAATCTCTTAAACCCATGGACTCCACATGTTTTCTGGGGCCCACCATGGAGAATTGCAGAGAGGGCCTTTAGGGAGCCACTGTAACCATATCCATCATGCCTAACTTCCCACCTGGAAAAACTTTCTGCGTTTCCAGTCACCTTAAGCACACATAATACTGTTAGTTTGTCTTTCTCACATGGGATGGGTCTCAAGTTGGGGCAGTAATTGGTTGGTTGTTCCCTCAGTCTCTGCTCCATTTTTATCCCTGCACTTCTTGTAGGCAAGACAAATTTTGGGTTGAAGGTTTTGTGGGTGGATTGATGTCCCTCACCCTCCTCTGAGAGTCCTACCTGGTTACAGGAGGTGGCCAGTTCACTCTCTATATCTCTCTTTGGTAGGAGTCTCAGCTAGGGTCACTCCTATAGATTCCCCATATCTTTCCCTGTCCCAGGCCTCCAGTACATCTTAGAGATGCCCTACACCAATTTCCATTCTCATTCCCAGGCCTCTCCCTCCCACCACCCCAACACTTGATCACCATTCCCATTCCTCTCCTCACCCCCTCTTCTACCCAGTTCCCTCCCTTTCTCCATCCATCTCTGATGACTACTTAGTTTTCCCTTCTGAGAGAAATTGACAAATCCTCCCTTGGAACCTCCTTATTACCCAGTTTCTTTGAGTCTGTTGATTGTAGCATGGTTATACTGAACTTTATGGCTAATGTTCACATATAAGTGAGTACATACCATACATGTCATTCTGATTTTGGACTACCTCACTCAGGATGATATCCTCAAATTCCATCCATTTGCCTGCAAAATTCATGACATCTTTGTTTTTAATATCTGAATAGCTATTGATATCCATTGTGTAGATGTACCACACTTTCTGTATCCATTCTTCAGTTGAGGGATGTCTGGGTTCTTTCCAGTTTCTGGCTGCTATGAAAAAAGCTGCGAGGAGCATAGTTGAGCAAGTGTTCTGTGGTGCAGTGGGGAATCTTGGTGATATATTCCCTGGGATAGTGTAGCTGTGGTATATGCCCTGGGATAGTGTAGCTGTGGTATATGCCCTGGGATAGTGTAGCTGTGGTATATGCCCTGGAACAGTGTAGCTGGGTCTTAAGGTAGAACTATCCCCAGTTTTCTGAGAAACCACCAAATTGATTTCCAAAATGGTTGTACCAGTTTGCATCCCCATCAGCAATGGAAGAGTGTTCCCCTTTCTCCACAGCCTCACCAGCATGTGCTATCACTTGAGGTTTTGATCTTAGTCATTCTAATTGGTGTAAGTAAAATATCAGAGTCATTTTTATTTGCTTTTCCTTGATGACTAAGGTTGTTGAACATTTCTTTAAGTGTTTGTCAGCAATTAGAGATTGCTCTGTTGAGAATTCTCTATTTAGTTCTTTACCCCCTTTTTTAATTGGGTTATTTGGTTTGTTGGTGTCTAACTTCTCGAGTTCTTTATATTTTTTGATGTTAACTCTCTGTCGAATGTAGGAGTGCAAAAATCTTTTCCCAATCTGTAGGTTACCATCTTGTCCTACTGACAGTACCCGTTGCCTTACAGAAGCATTTCAGTTTCATGAGGTCCCATATATCACTTGTTGATCATCGAGCCTGAGCCATTGGTGTTCTGTTCAGAAAGTTGTCTTCTGTACCAATTCATTCAATGCTATACCCCATTTTTTCTATTAGATTTAATGTGTCTGGTTTTATGTTGAGGCCTTTAATGCACTTGAAATTGAGTTTTGTGACAGGTGATAAATAAGCATCTATCTGCATTCTTCTACATACAGACATTCAGTTATACCAGCAGCATTTGTTGAAGGTGCTTTTTTTTCCCCCTTTGTATAGTTTTTGTCTTATTTGTCAAAAATCAAGTGTCCATCGTGTTTGTTTTAGGGTCTGTGGTTAGTTCTATTGATCAACCTGTTTGTTTCTGTATCACTATTATGCAGTGTTGTTGTTTTTTTTTTTTTTTTTTTATCACTATTGCTGTGTAGTACAGATTGAGATCAGGGATGGTGATTCACCCAGAAGTCCTTCTATTTTACAGGATTATTTTAGCTATCTTGTTTTTTTTTTTTTTTTTTTTTTTTTTTTTTTTTTTTTTTTTTTTTTTTTTTTTTTTTCCAGCTGAAGTTGAGAATTGCTCTTTCAAGGTCTGTAAAGAATAGTGTTGGGTTTTCATCAGCACCCGGAGCTGACCAGGTGCCACAGCTCTTCATACCCAAATACTGCTGAGAAAGAGCTAGTCTTCCAGGAGTGCTGACACACCTGAGAGCACTTCTGCTCCAAGGGACCAGCCCAGAGCCATCAGGACACATGAACCAAGGAACAGCTGAGGACAGAATCCTTCAGGTTTCCATCTGCGCCCTGAAGCTGACCCTGTGCCACAGCTCTCCATACCCAAATTCCACCAGGAGAGAGCTGGACTCCCAGGACACAGGATTGTAGGAGGGACAAGCCACAGTCAGAGACAGCAAGACCAGCTAACACCAGAGATAACCAGATGGTAAGAGGCAAGGGCAAGAACATAAACAACAGAAACCAAGGTTACTTGGCACCATCAGAACCCTGTTCTCCCACCACAGCGAGCCTTAGATACCCCAACACACCAAAAAAGCAAGACTCTGATTTAAAATCACATCTCATAATGATGATAGAGAACTTTAAGAAGGACATAAATAACTCCCTTAAAGAAATACAGGAGAACACAGGTAAACAGGTAGAAGCCCTTAAAGAGGAAATACAAAAATTCTTTAAAGAATTGCAGGAAAACACAACCAAACAAGTGAAGAAATTGATCAAAATCATCCAGGATCTAAAAATTGAAATAGAAACAATAAAGAAATCACAGAGGGAGACAACCCTGGAGATAGAAAACCTAGGAAAGATATCAGGAGTCATAGAAGCAAGCATCACCAACAGAATACAAGAGACAGAAGAGAGATTCTCAGGTGCAGAAGATACCATAGAAAACATTGACACAACAGTCAAAGAAAATGCAAAATGCAAAAAACTTCTAACCCAAAACATCTGACACATCCAGGACACAATGAGAAGACCAAACCTAAGCATAATAAGTATAGAAGAGAGCAAAGATTCCCAACTTAAAGGGCCAGTAAATATTTTCAACAAAATTATAGAAGAAAAGTTCCCTAACCTAAAGAAAGAGATGCCCATGAACATACAAGAAGCCTACAGAACTCCAAATAGATTGGACGAGAAAAGAAAACCAGCCCTTCACACAATAGTCAAAACACCAAATGTAGACAACAAAGAAAGAATATTATAAGCAGGAGGGGAAAAAGGTCAAGTAGCATATAAAGGCAGACCTAACAGAATTATACCAGGCTTCTCACCAGAGACTATGAAAGCTAGAAGATCTTAGGCAGATGTCATACAGATCCTAAGAGAAAACAACTACCAGCCCAGGCTACTATATCCAGCAAAACTCTCAATTACCATAGATGGAGAAACCAAGACATTTCATGACAAAACCAAATTTACACACTATCTTTCCACAAATCCAGCCCTACAAAGGATAATAGAGGGAAAACTCCAACACAAGAAGGGAAACTACACACTAGAAAAAGCAAGAAAGTAATCTTTCAACAAACCCAAAAGAAGATAGCCACACAAACATAATTCCACTTCTAACAACAAAAATAACAGAAAGCAACAGTTACTATTTCTTAATATCTCCTAACATCAATAGACTCAATTCCCCAATAAAAAGACATAGACTAACATACTGGTTAGGTAAAAGGGAGCCAGCATTTTGCTGCATACAGGAAATACACCTCAGTGACAAAGACAGACACTACCTCAGAGTAAAAGGCTGGAAAACAATTTCCAAGCAAATGGTCCAAAGAAACAAGCTGGAGTAGCCATTCTAATATGGATTAAATTGACTTTCAACCAAAAGTTATCAAAAAAGATAAGGAAGGACACTGCATACTCATCAAAGGAAAAATCTACCAAAAAGAACTCTCAATTCTGAACATCTATGCCCCAAATTCAAGGGCACCCACATTCATAAAAGAAACTTTACTAAAGATCAAAGCACACATTGCACCTCACACAATAAATAGTGGGGGACTTAAACATCCCTCTCTCAGCAATGGACAGGTCGTGGGAACAGAAACTTAACAGAGACACAGTGAAGCTAACAGAAGTTATGAAGCAAATGGATTTAACAGATATTTATAGAACATTTCATCCTGAAACAAAAGAATATACCTTCTTTTCAGCACCTCATGGTACCTTCTCCAAAATTGACCATCTAATTGGTCACAAAACAGGCCTCAACAGATACAAGAAGATTGAAACAATCCTATGCATCCTATGAGATCACCATGGACTAAGGCTGGTCTTCAATAACAACAAAAACAACAGAAAGCCCACATATACATAGAAGCTGAACAACAACCTACTCAGTAATAACCCGGTCAAGGAAGAATTAAAAAACTTAAAGGCTTTTTAGAATTTAATGAAAATGAAGGCACATCATACCCAAACTTATGAGACACAATTAAAGCAGTGCTAAGAGAAAAGCTCATAGCTCTGAGTGCCTCCAAAAAGAAACTGGAGAGAGCATACACTAGCAGCTTAGCAGCACACTTGAAAGCTCTAGAACAGAAAAAAGCAAATATATCCAAGGAGAGTAGATGGCAGGAAATAATCAAACTCAGGGCTGAAGTCAACCAAGAAGAAACAGAAAGAACTATACAAAATATCAACAAAACCAGGAGCTGGTTCTTTGAGAAAATCAACAAGATAGATAAACCCTTAGCCAGACTAACCAGAGGGCTTGAGAGCTTGGTCAGAACCCTAGACTGTCTCTCCTTCTTTGTGTCTCTTGTGCCTTCATTCTTTCACACACACACCCAGGTCCTCTTTGAATTCTCCACAGACTGGGGCACTTATCTCCCTGTACAAAGCTCAAGTCCAAGTGGATCAAGGACCTCCACATAAAACCAGATACACTGAATCTCATAGAAGAGACAGTGGGGAAAAGCCTCGAACACTTGGGCACAGGAGATAATTTCCTGAGCAAAACACCAATGGCTTATGCTCTAAGATCAAGACTTGACAAATGGGACCTCATAAAATTGCAAAACTTCTGTAAGGCAAAGGACACTGTCAATAGGACAAAATGGCAACCAACAGATTGGGAAAAGATTTTACCAACCCCACATCCGATAGAGGGCTAATATCCAAAACATGCAAAGAACTCAGGAAGTTAGACTCCAGAGAATCAAATAACCCTGTTAAAAAAATTGGGAAAAGAGCTAAACAAAGAATTTTCAACTGAGAAATACTGAATGGTTAAGAAGTACCTAAAGAAATGTTCAACATCCTTAAGTCATCAGGGAAATGCAAATCAAAACAACCCTGAGATTGCACCTGACACCATTCAGAATAGCTAAGGTCAAAAACTCAGGTGATAGCAGATGCTGGCAAGGATGTGGAGAAAGAGGAACACTCCTCCATTGCTGGTGGGATTACAAGCTGGTACAACCACTCTGGAAATCAGTCTGGCAGTTCCTCAGAAAATTAGACATACACCTGAGGACCCAGCTACACCACTCCTGGGAATATACCCAGAAGATGCTCCAACATGTAATAAGGACACATGTTCCTCCGCTATGTTCATAGCAGCCATATTTATAGTAGCCATAAGCTGGAAACAACCCAGAACAGAAGAATGGATACAGAAAATATGGTTTGTTTGTGCAATGGAATTGTACTCAGCTATTAAAAATCAACAACTTCATGAAATTCACAGGCAAATGGATGGAACTTGAAAAGGTCATCCTGAGTGAAATAACCCAGTCACAAAAGAACACACATGATATGCACTCACTGATAAGTCTATATTAGCCCAAAAGCTCAGAATACCCACGATTCAATTTACAGACCATATGAAGCTCAAGAAGGAAGACCAAGGTGGGGATGCCTCAGTGCTTCTTGGAAGAGGGGACAAAATACTCACAGAAGGAAATATAGAGAAAAAGTGTGGAGCAGAGACTGAAGGAAAGGCCATCCAGAGACTGCCCACCTGGGGATCTATCCCATATGCAGTCGCCAAACCAGACGCTATTGTGGGTACTGGGAAGTGCTTGCTGACAGGAGCCTGATATGGCTGTCTCCTGAGAGGCTTTGCCAGAGCCTGACAAATACAGAGGAGGATGCTCAAAGCCAACCATTGGACTGAGTGTAGGGTCCCTGATGAAGGTGTTGGAGAAGGGACTGAAGGAGCTGAGGGGGTTCGCAGCCCCTTGGGGGGAGCAACAGTGTCAACTGGCCAGACCCTGGGATCTCCCGGGGACTTGGGTCACCAACCAAAGAGTACACATGGAGGGACCCATGGTTCTGGCCATATATGTGGCAGAGAATGGCCTTGTTGGACATCAGTGGGAGGAGAAGCCCTTGGTCCTGTAGGGGTTTGATGCCCTTGGGTAGGGGAATGCCAGGGCAGGAAGTCAGGAGTGGATGAGTGGGTGGGGGAGCACCCTCATAGAATGAGTTTGCCAGTGTTCCTTCTGTTTCTATGTTGTGGAGTAGTTTTTGAGGAGTATTGGTATTAGCTCTTCTTTTAAAGTCTGGTAGAATTATGTGCTAAAAACATCTGGTAGAATTATGTGCTAAAAACATCTGGCCCTGAGCATGATTTTGTTGTTGTTTTTGGTTTTTTGTTGTTTTGGGTTTTGGTGGGTTTTTTGGGGGGGTTGTTGTTGAGGTATTTTTAATGACGGCTTTTATTTCCTTAGGGGTTGTAAGACTGTTTAAATAATTCACTTGATCTTGATTTAACTTTGGTTAAGTGCTGTCTAGAAAATCATACATTTTGTTTAGATTTTCCAATTTTGTGGAGTACAGGCTTTGAGACAGGGTTTCTCTGTGTAGTTCTGGCTGTCCTGGAACTCACTCTGTAGACCAGGCTGGCCTCGAACTCAGAAATCCGCCTGCCTCTGCCTCCCAAGTGCTGGGATTAAAGGCGTGAGCCACCACCGCTGGAGTACAGGCTTTTGAAGTGAGATTTAGTAATTCTGTGAAATTCCTCATTGTCTGTTGTTATGTGTCTCTTTTCATTTCTGATTTTGTTAATTTACATACTATCTTTTAGTTAGTTTGCCTAAGAGTTTGTCTATCTTGTTGATTTTCTGAAAGAACCAGCTCTTGGTTTCACTGACTTTTTTGTAATGTTTTCTTTATTTCTAATTGATTGTTTTCAACCCTGAGTTTGATTATTTCTTGCTATCTTCTCTTGTATGTGTTTGCTTTTTCTTAATAATCTTCTTCTTCTTCTTCTTCTTCTTCTTCTTCTTCTTCTTCTTCTTCTTCTTCTTCTTCTTCTTCTTCTTCTTCTTCTTCTTCTTCTTCTTCTTCTTCTTCTTCTTCTTCTTCCTCCTTCCTCCTCCTTCTTCCTCTTCCTCCTCCTTTCTTCTTCTTCTTCCTCATCCTCCTTCTTCCTCCTTCTTCCTCTTCCTCCTCCTTTCTTCTTCCTCCTCCTCCTCCTCCTCCTTCTTCTAGAGTTTTCAAATGTACTTTTAAGTTGCTGGTATGAGGACTCTCCAATTTCTTTATGGAGGCACTTGGTGTTATGAACTTCCTGCTTAGCACTGCTTTTATTGTGTCCCATAAATTTGGGAATGTTGTGCCTTCATTTTCATTGAATCCTAGAAATCTTTACATTCTTTATTTCTTTTCTGACCTTGTAATCAATGAGGGTGGAGAGTTGTTCAGTTTCCATGAGTTTGTAGGCTTTCTGTTCTTTCTGTTGTTGTTTAAAGTTCAGTTTTAATCCATGGTGGTCTGATAAGATACAAGGAGTTATTTCAATTTTCTTGTGTATGTTGAGGCTTGCTTTGTGACTGAGTATATAGTCAGTTTTGAAGAAGGTTCCATGTGGTGCTGAGAAGGTATATTCTTTTGAGTTTGGGTGAAATGTTCTGCAGATATCTGTTAGGTCCGTTTGGTTCATTACATTGGTTCATTTCAATGTTTTTCTGTTTAATTTTTGTCTTGATGGCCTGTCAATTGGTGAGAGTGGGGTGTTGAAATTTCCTACCATTAGTGTGTGGAGTTTGATATGCAATTTAGGCTTTACCAGTGTTTCTTTTACACATGTAGGTGCTCTTATGTTTGGAGCATAGATGTTTAGAATTGAGATGCCATCTTGGATTTTTTCTTTGTTGAGTATAAAGTGTCCTCCATCTTTTTTGATTAATTTTGATTGGAAGTCTATCTATCTTATTAGATATTAGAATGACTATGCCTAAGCCTGCTTGTTTCTTAGGTTCATTTTCTTGGAAAGCTTTTTTCCAGCCCTCTCCTCTGTGGTAGTGTCTATCTTTATTGCTGAGGTCTGTTTGTTTCTTGTATGCAGCAGGATCATGGATCCTGTTTTCACATCCATTCTGTTACTTGTGTCTTTTTATTGGGAGATTAAGTCCATTAATGTTGAGAGATGTTAATGACCAATGGTTATTAATTCACATTATTTTGATGTTTGTGATTGTGGTGGTTTAAATGTGCTTGGCCCAGGAAATGGCACTATCAGAAAGTACAACACAGAAAGTGTTGGAGAAATTTTGTCACTGTGGGGTTGGGCTTTGAGACCCTCTTCTTAGCTGCCTGGAAGACAGTCTCTTCCTGGCTGCCTTCAGATCAAGATGTAGAACTCTCAGCTCTTCCAGCACCATGTCTGCCCTGATGCTGCCATGCTTCCTACCATGATGATAATAGACTGAACCTCTGAAACTGTAAGCCAGCCCCAAATAAACATTGTCCTTTCTAAGAGTTGCCTTGGTCATGGTGTCTCTTCATAGCAATTGAACCACTAAGACAGTAATGTTAGTGTGTGTGTGTGTGTGTGTGTGTGTGTGTGTGTGTGTTTCCCTTGTTTTGGTTTTGCAGGTATGGAATTTCCTGTGTTTTCTTGGATGTAGTTAACCTCCTTGGGTTGGAGTTTTCCTTCTAGAATTTATGGGTAAATTCTAAATGTTCCTTCTCAACATTTTCTGTAGGGCTGGATTTGTGGATAGGTATTATTTAAGTTTGGTTTTGTCTTGAAATATCTGTTTTTTCTATTTATGGTGATTGAGAGTTTTCCTGAATATGGTAGTATAGGTCAACATCTGTAGGTTTTTTAGAGACCGAAAGCTATCTGTCTGGGCTCTTACAGCTTTTAGAGTCTCTGTTGAGAAGACAAGTATAATTCTGATAGGTCTGCCTTTGTATGTTACTTAGCCTTTTTCCCTTGTAGTTTTTTAATATTTTTATTTTGTTCTGTAGATTTACTGCTTTAATTATTATGTGGTGAGTGGATTTTCTTCCCCCAAATCTAATTGGTGTTCTGTTTGCTTCTTGTATGTTTATAGGCATCACTTTCTTTAGGTTGGGAAAGTTTTCTTCTATAATCTTGTTGAAAATTTTTTTCTGGTCCTTGCAGCTGGGACTCTTCATGTTCTTCTATTCCTATTGTTCTTAGGTCGTTTCATAATACCTCAACTTCCCTGGATGTTTCACTTCAGGAATGTGTTAGATGTATCAGCTTCTTCTATGATATCATCTATGCCCGAGATTCTGTCTTCCATCTCTTGAATTCTGTTGATGGTTGTTGCCTTTGTTGTTCCTGTTCCCTTCCCTAAGTTTTCTGTCTCCAGGATTCTCTCGGTTTGTGTTTTCTTTATTGCTTCTATTTCCATTTTCAGGTCTTGAACAGTTTTATTTCCTTCACCTGTTTAAGTGTATTTCCCTGTATATCTTTAAGGGATTTGTTTCTCCTTTACACGCCTCTACCTGGTTGATTGCAGTGTCCTGTATTTCTTTAAGGAATTTATTCAGTTCCTCTTTAAAGTCCTTTATCATGTTTATAAGGTTGGACTTAAGACCATTTTCTTGCGCTTTGGTTGTTCCCCGAGGGTGTCATATTGCCCTGGATTTTGTTGATTGTGTTCTTACTCTGGCCTTTAGCCATCTGGTTGTTCCTGGATGTTCCTGATGTAGCAGGTATTGGGAGGGGGCCTAATCTTGATGTTTCTGGTGCAGTTGGCTTCTGGTGGGTAGGTAGCCTTTGGCTGGATAGTGGCACTCAGGGAGCAGTGCAAGTCTCCTAGCAGCTGAGCATGCCCCTGGGGGACATGGCATATAGGGGTTTGGGGTGGGGGGAGGCAGGCAGAGAGATAGCAAGACAATGGAGCTGGGGGTGGGAGACAGCAAACTGCTCAGGGCAGCTGGGCATGCCCCAGTGGACTCTCCAGGCAGAGTAATGGGAGCAGGGACAAAAGCTGTATTTTATTATGCTGAGGGTCATCACACAAGATTCACACTTTTGAAGTTCCTAATTACAATTCTAATCCTATCTCCTCAACTGTACAGCATATCTTAGGTGAAGGTTGGGTCCAGTCTTTCATGGTAGTCTCCAGTTTGAGGGCAAGAATGCTGGTAAAGACTCTAAAGCCGCAGGGCAGGTCAAGGTGGCTTCTCTTTAACAGTCCTGGAGATGTGAGGTACACTGCATTACTTTTGGTCTTTCTGTCCACTGGGCGTTGTGGAGTTCTAGACCTATGTCTGGTTATCCTGAGTGAGTGATATCACTAGGTTATCAGGTGCAGCCTTTGTTGTAATATGTAACCATTTAAATTATCTAATATTTATACCAATAAAGACATAGGAGGCATAAACAGGGATAAAACCCTGCTATGTCTGCCAGGTAAATTTATTTTCTTAACTATATATAAACTATTTATAAGCCTGACCCTATAACTAAACTATTAGCTCTTTAGAAATGTCTATCTGTGTCATTCTAACAAGCTAGTTTACCTTTCTCTTGAGCTCCTCCAAACCCAAGAGGCCTTCCTGACTCTTTCCTTGAATACTGTTTTACCTGTGTCCTGCCAGTGGCTTCTTGTCGTTCCTACAAACCCATAAAGGAAATTCCTATCTCTTACCTGGAGCTCCTTCCATTAAAGCTCATGCAAGCCAAAAGAGAGACCGATCAAAGGTCCAATTGCTTATCAAAGAAGTCTCTAGCTTCTCCCCTACACCCTTGTTAGGCTGAACCATGACTCTGTCATGGGGGTGGGGGGCTCCAAGCCAAGTCATTAGGGGCAGAACCATCTCACCCTTATGGTGGGATAGCTTGAGGTCATCCAGCTGACTTTGCCTTGGATTATAGAGCAGAGAACATAAGACTCTCTCAAGCAACTTGTCCTAAAATAGGCAGAGATTTTCCATTCTTTAACATTCTTATGGATGGATGCGTTTAGAGGCATACCCAAACTGCATCTTGACAGGACACCTAACTGTGGCTGAGATCTATTCAAGCTTTTATATGTTGCTACCAATTAGGTTTTCTATGTACAATAATCAAATATCCTGTAACACTTGGTTGAGGTAGGGTTCCTGACTAGGCTATATTTACATGTCTAAAAGGCATTTTTTTTTAAATTATGCACATCACAACCCTGGAGGCAGGAACTGAAGCAGAGATAATGCTTTTTACTCCCTTGCTTTGCTTGCTTTTTATACAACCCAGAACCATCTGCATAAAGATCACCACTCACAATAGACTGGACCCTCCCTCATGGACCATTAACCCAAAAAATATGACAGACCATTGTGATGGAGGCAATTCCTCAATTAGGATTTCCTTTTCCCAGGTGGCTCTAGTTTGTGTCAAGTTGACAAAACTAACCAGGTCACCAAGTACAGAGATCTACTCCTAAGTAGTGAGAATAGGTAGGATCAGGACCGTTTACTTACAATCTAGGGTTCCTTTAAAGAGTAGCTAGCTAGAAGCTCTATGGGTTAGGAGTGTGTGTTGTAAAGGGCTCTAGCAGGCTCCAGTATGACAAACATTGGTTTTGTCCCCTTTTCTCTTGCTAAAAACCGTTACATTCTGTGGTAGTTTGAATATGCTTGGCCCAGGGGTGGCACTACTTGGAGGTGTGGCCTTGTTGGAGTATGTATGGCCTTGTTGAAAGAAGTGTGTCACTCTAGGTGTGGGCTCTAAGACCCTCATCCTAGCTGCCCGGAAGTCAGTAGTCTCCTAGCAGCCTTCAGATGAAGAGGTAGAACCCTCAGCTTCTCCTGCACCATGACTGCCTGGACACTGCATGCTCCTGCCTTGAAGAGAATGCACTGAACCTCTCTGAACCTGTAAGCAGCCCCAGTTAAATGTTGTCTTTATAAGAGTTGCCTTGGTCATAGCGCGTGTTCACAGCAGTAAAACCCTAACTAAGACACATTCCTAAAGTTAACTTCCAAGATCTATTTATTCTCTTATTTCGACATTGACTCATTCCTGAGACAAAACACCAAGGTCCAACAATCAAAATTCATAATTTAAGTAATATTTAGGATCCAGTTCTCTCACTTTCTAGACCAGACAATGCTCTTTTACTTCATCCAATGAGTTTTCCCTTACTACCTATCCTAAACATCCCCCCTAACCCCTCATGTCCCCAATACACCAGGTGATGTCTGTTTACTGTCTGGCATCCCTGCTGTGTCTTGCACAGGTAAGGAGAATGCACCCACTATGGCCCCAGCAACCATGGTGGACTCTCTTGGTTGTCTGTAAGGGACATTGTGTTCAGCTTGGCTTGGTTGGCAGTTTTCCCTTCACTGGGTGGCTGTTTCACCTGAACCCCATGACCTTCCTAACTGTCAAAAATTATGTCAACAGGTTTTGGATTTCTCCTTGGACCCACTTTGTCCCTCTCTATGTGATGGAGCTTGGGTGACAATCACTCCCTCACAGAGGCCTCCTTATCAGCCACTTGAAGCCCAAGGAATGCCCTTAGCTCTCAGCCCTGGCTCTCTTGGCCACCACTAGCAAAGGGAATCCTCACCCCACTCCCCATCCCAATAACACTCACATCCACATTATGAGGGCATCCTAACACTCAAAAATATACCTTATACTCCCGATAAAAACAGTCAAAATGAAAATCTTTACAATTTTGTGAGCACAAATGAAAAAGGAGATAGATATAGCCCTCATCCCACGTCTCCACCAGTCGTCGCCTCCCCTCCCCAAGATGTCCTGTGCCTCTGCCTGTCCCTCCTCGCTTCTCTGCTGCTCCCAACTTTCCCTTTGTGTTTTCTGTCCTCCTAATGGCCATCTAAACCTCTCAAGGACACAGTAACAAACTGCAGGTGCCTGCCCCACTCCGCTGGCTGCTAGTTGCTGCCAGTTGCTTGCCTTTTCCTCCTGCTCTGAAACCAGACTCATCACATTCCCTCCTCCTTCCTCCTGCCCTCTTCACCTAACTCCTCTGAGAAAGCTGTAACCCACTGCTACAGTTCCTGCCTACAACCGCCAGGGGTCCCCTTTTCCTTTCAGCACGCCACACAACTCGCCAAAGCACAGCCTCCCCACATCCACCACCGCTCCAGGAGCCTGCTCTGGCTCTCCGGCTTTCCAACCCCCATTGCTTTTACAGCTGCTGCCACCCACCGGCCTCTGCTGTTAAAGTCCATTGCCAATAAGGCTATAGCCATTTCCCCAGCTTAACCCTTTCCTGTCTTGAAGCAGACTCCATTTCCTTTCTTTTCTGGCCTATATACTACATTGTTTCTCAGCTCTTGTCCACAGTCTGTCCAGCTTGCTTCTTTTTTAAGCTACCTCCAAAATTTCTCTCTCTCTCTCTCTCTCTCTCTCTCTCTCTCTCTCTCTCTCTCTCTGTCTCTCTCTCTGACCAAACTCCTCCTGCAGCTTACACAAACACAAGATTCCAAAGTATCTTCTATCTTACTCTGCTCTACACCTCCAAACACTCTTACCTCCCTCCTCCCTTCAGCAGAATTTCACTTTTCCACCCACTCTCTTTTCCTTAAACTTCATACATACACCCAAGTCAAAGCTAACCCTAAAATCAAACATACTAAATAGATAGTCCTCAACCTCTTCAGAGATCTGCTGAATAAGGCACTTAAATGTTTAACTTTTTATTTACAGGGACACACTCATGCCTAACACAAAGCCTACAGTGTCTAAATAAGACAGATAACAGAAGACAACCAACCACTCCACCTCCATTGGGTAACACTAACACTTGACACGCCTCCACCTGCTGCCAGAACTCTGCTCAAACTGTAAATACCTCAAGATTAATTGCCTTGCTTGTAGTCAAAGTAAGGTCAATTTTCCCAAGTTCCTTGGTCTGACAGCCCAGTGCCCACTGCCCTGTATGAAACTGAGACTGCCATTGAGACCACGGAGCCTAGGACAACTATCAGGGTAATGAAAATGTCTGCCATTTTAATTGATACACAGGCCACATCTCTTACTATAATTGATCCTTCTGGGATCTCTGATGATGTTGACTGACCAGCCTAAACCTACATCAACTGCTCATTCTGCTCAGTCCTCTCCTTCACCCACAGTCGGAGAACAAAGCCCGTCCTGTAGATGCCTCCACACTCCACCGCGCTCACTCCTGCCAAGGTTTTCTTTTCCCACTCTTCTCTCCTCATATCCTCAAAGACTATTTCCTCAGTGGGAAAGAATGGTCTCCCCAACAATAACATAGATTTTGCCTTCTACCCTGACAACAACTCCCAAGACACCTTTATATATCACTCCTTTTCTTTATCTCAGCATCTATTTGGACACTCTCTCACTCTCCAAAATTCCAAAGCTGGTTCATTCTCTGTCTCCTCCTTTAGTGAGCAGTACTGTGTGGGGTACCACCTCGGTCTCCTCCTTTAGTCAGCAGTACTGTGTGGGGTACCACCTCTGTCTCCTCCTTTAGTGAGCAGTACTGTGTGGGGTACCACCTCTGTCTCCTCCTTTAGTGAGCAGTACTGTGTGGGGTACCACCTCTGTCTCCTCCTTTAGTGAGCAGTACTGTGTGGGGTACCACCTCTGTCTCCTCCTTTAGTGAGCAGTACTGTGTGGGGCACCACCTCTGTCTCCTCCTTTAGTGAGCAGTACTGTGTGGGGCACCACCTCTGTCTCCTCCTTTAGTGAGCAGTACTGTGTGGGGTACCACCTCTGTCTCCTCCTTTAGTGAGCAGTACTGTGTGGGGTACCACCTCTGTCTCCTCCTTTAGTGAGCAGTACTGTGTGGGGTACCACCTCTGTCTCCTCCTTTAGTCAGCAGTACTGTGTGGGGTACCACCTCGGTCTCCTCCTTTAGTCAGCAGTACTGTGTGGGGTACCACCTCTGTCTCTTCCTTTAGTGAGCAGTACTGTGTGGGGTACCACCTCTGTCTCCTCCTTTAGTGAGCAGTACTGTGTGGGGTACCACCTCTGTCTCCTCCTTTAGTGAGCAGTACTGTGTGGGGTACCACCTCTGTCTCCTCCTTTAGTGAGCAGTACTGTGTGGGGTACCACCTCTGTCTCCTCCTTTAGTGAGCAGTACTGTGTGGGGCACCACCTCTGTCTCCTCCTTTAGTGAGCAGTACTGTGTGGGGCACCACCTCTGTCTCCTCCTTTAGTGAGCAGTACTGTGTGGGGAACCACCTTTGCGTTCCTTGTTGACATCATAAACCCCATTTCTGTTAGACTCAAAGACTCCTCTGCCTGCATTTACAAACCCCAGTGTGACTACTTTTCCCCAGCCCCCACCTCATTCACATACTGCCTCCTTTAGAATGCTTTTCTTGCTGTTGGCTTTGTGTGTCACTTTCCTCAGCTCCAGGAGTTACCAAATCTCACCTTCTAAAGCTCACCTGTCCTCTCCCCCAGTCACCCAACTTAGATTCTGTCTCACCCCAACCCATAAACACCTCGCTTTAAACTGCCTGCCTATCTCTGCTCCGTATCTCCATGCTCAACAAAATCTGCTCACATCTGCTCCCAATTCCTCTCTCAAGCCCTGACTTACAGAGGACTCCTCCAGGCCCTCCACCATCTTGGATTCTATCCCTCCCAACTTCCCTTGTTAAACAGTGATCACTCGCATGTCTTGCCAGTAAAGACAACGATTTCGCCAACAGGACAGTCCAGCAAGCTGCTCTTTCATCCGTTAGGACTCACCTCACTTTCCTCCAGGCATGCGTACACAACCCAGATAACAACACACTGAACCCTACTTCAACACAGGATATTATTATTCATTAGTTACATAAAACATTCCACTGTAATACTAAATCCCTTTGGTAGCGGTGATCTGTTAACCGCCCTGAGCTCCTGTTGGGTGATCATGCTTCTCGACACACGCCAGAGTTCTTTGGATCCTCGAAATGAAATCCACAAATGCCGCTGTTAATTTTAACAGTGCAATGGCGGGCTTCTCCCTAACTCCACGTGGCTAACCCACTTTCCCCCTCCGATATTCCTGAGTTATCACTTTTCAAAATCTATATTTCATTTCTGCTAACCCAGACTCGTTTGGGGGAGTGGCCCCTGGGACTGCTTCCTTGACTCCTCCATGGCTGGATGGTTTGTTTCCTGCAGCTCTTAAGTCTGGTCTCTCTGCTTCCCTGGCACGGTTTTTCTACTCCTTCTTCTTCCCCTTGTCCTTTGTCCTGGGAATCTAAAAGTCCCATCCCCATGCCCGGCCATTGGCTGTTAGTAACTTTATTGACCATGTAGATTCCCGCGTGACAAAGCATAAGAACCAATCTCCAACGCCCTTCTATAGTCTCTCTAAATGAACCTGACTCTCACCGCAGCATAGAAGACATCTTCACAGCCCCAAACCCAAACCTAGAATGGACGACAGCAAATCAACTTCACCTCCACTGTACAACTCCTTCTTTACCTTTCCTACTTGCCGAGTTATATAGGTCTGAATTTATGACAGTCTAAAAAATGTTTTAAGGTATGTAAATATAAATTATAAAGGTCTGAGGATGAAAAACTTACTTGTAAAAGTCTGTAAATGCAAGTTATTTTTTAAAAAATGTTTTAAAAAAAGAAAAAAATCCGGATGGTGATGGCGCACACCTGTAATCCCAGCACTTGGGACACAGATGCAGGTAGATCTCTGAGTTCCAGGCCAGCCTCATCTACAGAATGAGTTCCAGGACATTCAAGGCTATACAGAGAAATCCTGGCTTGAAAAACAAAAACAAAAGACAGTTTTAAGGTCTGCGGATATGAAAGCTTAAATAACTTGCGAGTGTCTGAGACAGTAATTTATGGTATATTGGCTTGTTTTCTCTCTCTTCTCCTCTCTATGCTATTATTGGGTCTCCTAAACTTTTACTATGACTCAAAGACATGAATCTACTGCCCTTTCTACAATATACAGGTTACAAGCAATACCTAACATAATTTGTCTTTTTATAAACTTAAAAATTCTTACAAGCTTCAGGAAATCAACTTGAATCCACTTCTCACAGGTCGAACAGACTCCAGAGAAATACACTCCTGTCAGCCCACACCCTAAGTTTCCCCACCTGTCTATTTTCCTAAGGGTGGGATCTCTCCCACCTTCCCTGGTCTTGGGACACCCTTCCCCAGCTAACAGGACCATGAACCTACACGTTCCCAATGGAAACCCAAAATACAGACTGTTCCAGTGCTGTCTGCATTTCGCTAGGTCTAGATGCTCCCGCAAAACCTTCATATTGAATGACACGGCTTTCCAGCTTTCTTGGGTTTCCTAACAATGATGCCCCAGTGTCCGCAGGAAGTAGCCAGGGAGAACAATGCCCCCTTACCCAACACCCCGCAACCCAATTAAAAAAAAATAATAATGGGGATGAAGGGCTGAATATGACAAACATTGCAGACAGGTTTTGCCCTTTACCCGCTTTCTTTTCCCTTGCTAAAACCATTACATCCCTGAAGGTAGCCTACGAGATCCATTCTCATATTTGGCCACTGACTCATTCCTGAGAAACACCACCAAGGTCCAACAATCAAAATTCATTATTTAGGTAACATGTCCAATCAGGTCTTAGCAACTTACCCTAACACAGACAGACTCCCCCTTTCCCCTTAAGAATCGACTCCTGTAGAAACATTTTCTCTTGCCTTTCTAGCTCACTGCTGCTGTTGCCTTTGCAGCTCCCACCCCACCTCTGCTTTCCCCTCTAGGGTAATACATCTCATTTGTGCTGAGAATTTGGTGTCTGGGTGTGTCCTGTATCCATTCAAAGGGGCCGGCCTTCCTTTCCTGCTGAACAATCATGAACAATCATGAGGTCACTGGCATTCTGTGTACATGTCTAACTCAGGAGTGTGGAGCGACAGAAGGATTGCTGGGGCTGATAGACTCCCAACCTTGCTGAGAAAACATGAGCCCCAGGTTCAGGAAGAGACGTTGCCTCAAAAGCCGAAGCAGAGAGTGATGGAGAAGGAAACACAACATCCTGGTCTGTCCTCTCTGAACACGTGTGTACATACACTCACATATACACATGAAAATAACACACTTTTAAAAAATAGATTGGACTAAACTTGCATCTTAATTAGGGTTTCATTGCTGTGACAAGACATCCTGACCAAAACAACTCTTATAAAGGAAAACATTTAATTGCGGCTGGCTTACAGTTCAGTACAGAGGTTTAGTCTGTTATCATCATGGCAGGAAGCATAGCAGCGTGTAGGCAGACTTGATGCTGGAGGAGCTGAGAGTTCTACATCTTGATCTACAGGCAGCAGCAGGAGACTGGATTTGTTTTACACTGGGCATAGCTTGCACATTTAGAACCTCAATGCCTTGCCCCCACAGTGACACACTTCCTCCAGTAAGGCTCACCTCCTAATAGCTCCACTCCCTATGGGCCAAGCATTCAAACACATGGGTCTATGGGGGCCATTGCATCTTGTGAACCCTGAAAATATACGAATTGAGACCTTATGTGGTGAGGTTTATGATATATGAATTATTTCTCGATAACAATTTGAATTAAAATGAAGTATGTGGATTGAAACAATATCATGGATGCCAACCTAGTTACAAGCGAGTGCCAGCCTTTACTAGGTCAGAGTACATAATGTGAGCAGTATAATACAAAAAGGAAAATGCAGAGCTTGGTTAAAAGATTATTAACAATGTCAAGACAGACTAGCCACATGCAAACTACTTCTGCATAGGTTCCATGCCCATGAAGTCAGTTGTAATTTACTGAGCTATCAATACTTTCTAAGCCAAGGGGCTGGAGATGTGACTTTGTGATGGAGTGCTTGCTTAACACAAGCCCCCTGGGGAGTCCAGCATTATCATCAATAAACCAATAAATTGGACCCCATTAATCAAGACATCTGAGCTCAGGCCTACCTACCTCAGCCTTGCAAACATACTATTTACCTCCTAATTATGAAAGGGAAACTAAAGACTAAAGAATCTGTTAAAAGACAAGAGTGGTGGTGCACACCTTTAATCTCTGCACTCTGGAGGCAGAAACAGGACAATCTCTGTAAATCTGAGGCCAACTTGGTCTACATAGTGTGGGGAGCCAACAGAAGGCGGATATCATTCTTGCAGCCATCTTGAGCCATATACCCTGACAAGAGACTTGATTACAATAGCCTACAACAGCTGAGCACACTCTGATAACATTTTGTTTTAGATACCCAGGATTTTCCCTTGGGTGAGTGAGACTTAAAGGTGTGTGACTTAAGGGCGTGACTTAGAGATCAGATTTAGAGACAAGGCCTAAGGGCATGACTTAAAGGCGTGACCTAAAGGCGTGGTTTAGAAGTGAGACATATAAAAGGCGAGAGGCAGACAGAAGAAATTATTATTAGTAGGAATTAGGCATTGGGGAAGAAGACACTTGGACTAGAGAACTCGGAAGAAGAATTATTATTAGGTAGTAGGCACTTAGAACTTGGAAGAAGTAACTTGGAACTTGGAGGCACTAGGGACTAGGAACTAGGGACTAGGAACTCAAGACTTGGGACTTAGACTAGGAAGAGAGACATTAGGCACTTGAAGAATAAATGGGATTGAATCACACTCTGTCTGGTCTCCATCCTTCAGTACGTCCTCACTCTCTCTCTCTCTCTTGCTGAACCCCGACCCACGGACTAAAGCAGCTTGGGGCAGTGCAGGCTCTAACAATTTAGCCCCCAAGGCTTTTGGCAGTGCGGGTTCCAACACTGGCAGAGCGGCCCGTGACATTTTGGACCCCAAACGTAGGGCAGAGCGGGCCGTAACAACATAGCAAGCTCCAGAATGGCCAGGACTATATAAACACATCCTGTCAAAAACAACAACAACCAACAGCAAAACAACAACAAAAAAGAAATAGTTAAAAAAAAAATTCTTTCCTGTTTCTATCATCTGTAACTGAGAGCACTAGATTGTAAGCTTGGTCCTGATTCCAACATCATGTTGTTGCTAAACTTTCCTCCCACAGGGAGACATAAACTGCCCCTCCCAGTGGCAAACCAAGGCATAATTCCACCAAAGTTCACTTCCGGAAACCAGTGAGTTTATTGGACTTGCAGAGCACAGGTAAGGGCTCACCTGGAAGTGTGAGTGCTCCTCCCCCAAACTGCACTGGAAAGTTTTTACCCAGCAGTAATGATGGATTTCCCATAGCTGCATAGATGGAGACACCCCCAGCCCAGTGTTCCCTGGCCTATATACTCTAGGTTCTCCCCAAGACCACAAGCAGTTGAGTCAGAGTTGTACATAGGTGGGTAAGGAGCTCTATAATCCTCCCCAGCCCTCCATGAAGGAATAGAAACAGCCAGCAAAGCTGAGATGATCCTTTTGCAAGGGGCACAGCTAAAATCCTCAAAATGTCAGTTACTTGGCTCAAAGGATAGCCACGTATAACACATATTTTAACCATTAGTGCTCAAACTCATTAGAAAACGTTTTTCCAGCAAATACCCTGATGTGTGTAAATAGTCACACACTACATAACATAAGTGGCGCTTCTATCAATGAGGAACAACAAATGTGGTTGTCCCATAAGACTATAAGGAAGATGAAAAACTGTGCCTCGTGACATCATACCCATAGTACTGTCATAGCACAACCGTATTTGTGGGGAGGCTGGAGCAAGCAAACACACTTGAGGGGTGTATCTTTGTGTGCAGTGGATAATAGTTGATAATGACTCTGTTAATGGCTTGTTGTGTAAATTATTATCTTAGAATGCTCTCCCTCTACCTATAAAATAATTTGATGTGAACCCATGTGCTATGGTCTGCTGAAAGCAGCCTCCTGATCTCTTGATTGCATGAAGGAGACATACTGAGACATAACACCATGTAAAGTCACACAATGATGGTTTTTTTCCCAGCATGAATTACTATCATTAAGCAACCCACTAGTAAGGATTAAAATACATGATATATAGGGACTTCTAATTTGCTAAATAACCTTGTAATGCATACAAAACAAAGACATTTGTTTGAAAGATATAATGTATGGACAGCCTAATATTTTCTAAAATGTTAATTTTCTATTCTTCAAGAATTTCTTACATGCATACATGTTTTCATCATATTCACCCCCTCCAGTTTCCCTCCAGACCCTGCACTGCCCTTAAAGAAACATTTTGGATACAAGCTAGAGTGTATTCCAAACAGTGAAAATTCCTTTTCACAGTTAGCCCTTACCAAATCTGCCTTTCAGTGGCACTTAAAGACCTTAATTTCCCTACAAATCACAAACAGTAAGAAATGATTAAGGAGTAACACTAAAAAGTAACCCCCCCCCCCAAAGCTTCTTTTCTTAGGCCCTGTGAAAAGCAAAGGTCTTTTATTCTGAAGGCCGATGGCCTCAGATAAAACTAATTTCCCTCCCTGAAAAATCAAACTGGGCCTGAGCTGGAGCTTGGCTCAGTCTAGGTCATCTGCAAAGCTGCGCAGTAAACATTGGTCTTCCTTGGAGCACAAGGATGTAAGCGTTTATTTATGAGTGTTTACCACAAGCCTCACTACTGGGTACAGGGCAGGGTTGGTTCCTGCCAGCAAAGAGAACACAGAGCATGGATAGGCAGGCATCCAAATTTTCCTTTAAAATGTCAGAATCAGCAGTTCGTGATGCTCTTCTCTTCTTGAGCTGTAGTTTTCAGATCCCCTTTCAAGACTACGCTGCTACAAAGTGCACTAAGACATTTGTTTTCAGTTTATCTGTTAACAGACCTTGCAAGTCAGAGCAGATATCTGTCTCTTCCTGAAGATGGCGATATAGGACCATGTCTTTAACATAGGGACAGTTCAGGTACCAAGAGCCCAGCCCATGCTGTTGACGCTGAAAATAAAAGTCTCCTTTACTCACACACATTCTTTTAAAGTATAAATAAGCATATTCGTTCTGGATCAGTTCATTTAAAAGGTGAGCTTTCTAGACAGTGCTTCTCAATCTTGCTGCAACCTCTTACTACAGTTCCTCATGTTGTGGTGATCCTCAAAACCATACCATTATTTTTGTTGCTACCTCATAACTGTAATTTTGCTATTATGAATGGTAATGTTAATATCTGTGTTTTCTGATGGTCTTAGGGGATTGCCTGTGAAAGGGGTCATAACCCACAGGTTGAGAAACACTGATCTACAGAGTTTTCTTGGTAATAATGGCAGTAGGGGAATATACCTGTTCCCAGGTGGTCAGGATTCATTTGGTCTCTGGGTTTTCATTTGACCAGTTTGATTTTGGTCTTCACATAAAGGATTTAATTTAGCCGCAAAAATCTCGGTTACCTCACCACTACCCCTCAGGTACTTCATTCTCTATACAGTGTGGCTTTCCTGGTCTACCTACTGTCCATAGAAATGAAGGCCAGGCCTGTACCATCTATCAGATCACATATGTATCTGCTCTTCATCCTCAAGGAAGAAAGGGAGAGAAATCCAGGGCCACACACAGAGATCTCTCCTAGACTCTGGTAACTATTGGGCATGACAATGGCTTATTACCCCAAAACAGGTAGCTGAGACACATGGTATTAAGTGGCCCCAATGATGGCATGCAGTGTTGAATAGATTTCTCTTTGGGAAGCTGTAGGACCCCAAAGGGTTGCTATGCCCTGGCTGAGACTTTCCGTGTGCTGCTGTCTGCAGAGTAAATTTCTGCAGTTTTTCTAAGAACAAACATCCTGTTGAAGGATGATGCCCCAGGAAGGGAATTTACACTTGACATGCTTTTGCCCCCCAGTCGAGTTCCTGTTTTTTCCTGAGTTTGTGTTTTTCCTTTCCTGGCTTGGTGTATATATTGAACCTGCCCAGTAAAGGCATTGGCATTCTCTCCAGGCTGGCCACGAACTCCAGATCCTCCTGCCTCTGTCTCCTTCAGCAAATCCTACTGGCCTGCGCCCCCAGAACTGGCTGGCATTCTCTCATAACGGATGACCTGAGTCTGAGTCTTTCTTTAACCCCCCGGGCCTACTCCCATGCTCGGTACCATGGGCAGTGCCGGAGCTGTCAAGAAGCATGGCTGTGCGAACACATTTTATTTTCCTCAAGATTGAGTCCCACCATTATATCCACCTGAAGTGTCAGGAGAATGAGGCACAGGGTATTTAATCCCAGTCCAAGGTTTCTACATGTCCCGTGCTATTTAAGTTCCTGGATGAAACACACACACAGCCTTTATATTTACAATAAGCCCTAAACAGTACAAAAGCTGGGCAGTTGCCTACCCTCTGTGCTGTTAGAATCTACTTGCCCAGTGGTAACCCCAGGTTATTACTTACTACTTAGCATGCTTCATCTGGGCTGCTCTCAACTCCAGCCAGCCAGCCCTCTGGGCCCCGTTCTCTTAACTGCTAACCCATGGCGGCTTCTCCTTCCTCCTCCTGCCTTCTTTTCCCCCCTCAAGGTCTCTCTCTGGCCTGTGAAACCTAAAGCTATGTGCATTTATGTCTCTTCTGTTCAGCGGTTGGCTGTTGGCATCTTTATTTACCAGTCAGGAATAACTTGGGGCCACGGTCACTAGATGTCTTATGTGGGGACTTTCTTGTCTCTGGGGCAACCAGTATTGGGGTCTAATATTAGACTACCAGCAGCATTAGACCAACCCACTACACCTACCTGGCTGGGACTTGGGCAATGAGACCTATTTCTGCATCTGCTGACAGATAGTTCTACAAAGTCACTATGATTTTTTTAAATCTCTAAAATTAGAAATGTAATTTTTCACTGGGCAGTGGCGGCACACGCCTTTAATCCCAGCACTTGGGAGGCAGAGGCAGGCAGATTTCTGAGTTCGAGGCCAGCCTGGTCTACAGAGTGAGTTCCAGGACAGCCAGAACCACACAGAGAAACCCTGTCTTGAAAAACAAACAAACAAAAAAAAAAAAAAAAAAAAAAAAAAAGAGAAAGAAATGTAATTTTTCTAAATTATAATTAATACCTATAAGCTGGATATAGTGGCTTATGACCATAATCTCATCAGCATTCAAGAGTCTGAAGCAGGAGTATTATCATGATTTCCAGACCAGCCTGAACTACAGTGTAAGACCTTGTCTCAAAGTGGGAAGGGCCTCACAGGTTAATAGCAGTGGCTGCTCTTCCAGAGGGCAGGGATTCAATTCCCAATACCTACATGGCAACTCACAACTGTCTGTAACTCCATTTCTAGGGGACCTGGCAGCCTCACACAGACATAAAAACAAGCAAAACACCAATGAACATAAAAGTAAATACAATCTAAAACAAACAAACAAACAAAACAAGCAACCCCCCCCAAAAAAACAAAGCACCAGAACTCAAGATTTAGACTTCTAACATTCAAATAAATCGTCTGAATTGTCAATTCTATTAATGAAATGTAAATCCTTTTAATTAAAATACAAATTATTAAAGATAATCTTAAAAATTTGAAAAACCGTAGGAGGAAATTTACCCATTTAGAAAAAGCATTGACAGCTAACTAAATGAAGTATCATGTCCTGACTATATTTTGTCAACTTGATCCAAGCTAGAGGGATCTGAGAAAAGGAAACCTCAAATTGTCTTGTGGGCAAGCCTGTGGGACATTCTCTGACTGCTTTGGAAGGGTCTAGCTCACGTGGGAAGTGCTGACCTTGGTCCTGAGGAATAAAGGAAACCAAACTGAGGAAGTCAGGGAGAGCCAGACAGGAAGTAGCGTTTCTCCATGGTTTCTGCCCCAGTCCCTGCTGCTAGGTTCTCATTTAGATTTTCTGGGAATACCAGATGTCTTGATATTTAAAATTCACTTGTAGTTCTGATAATTCAGGAAAGGAAAAAAGAAAGTAATGTATCCCAATGGCCCTTGCTGACTGGTGAGCAGTTCTAAGTGAGGTTGTCTTTGGGCCAGCACATTCCTGCATCCCTATGCATCTGCATAGAACCACACACCACACCACACACAGGAACCTCGGCTTGGCCTGGGAGGTGGAGGCAGGAAGATTATCTAGGAGTTCCCACGTACAAAAACATCAATCAATCAATCAGTCTGGGTTTACACAGCTGTTGAGTGAACACAGCAGAGCGTCTGTGGTCTGTATTAGTCATTTCCCATATAGCTGTGACAGTAATGTCTAATAGAAACAAGGTAGAAAAATTTAATTTTGCCTCATGGTTTCAGTAGTTTTAGTCCATTGTGGCTGGAGTGGTAGGCTATTGGATATTCACTGGGACTGGGAAACAAGAATGGGTAGATACCAGAGCAGCAGGCCTGACCTCCAGAGACCCCAGAGATCTCATTCCCTTAGTCAGGCTCGAAAGCCTGACAACAGTGCCACAAACAGCTTGAAACGTGAACCCACGGGAGCCAGTTCCAGATGTCAACCATCCCATATCCAAGATGGCCCCCGCCTCGGGGTAGTGCTTCCCCTTGCTGGCAGTTTCAAGGCCGCTGCTTCTCAGCTCAGAGGAGCAGGAAGGAATGCAGTGGGCATGAGTAAAGAGTGAGAGTGAGTGCTGGAAAGAGGGTGTCAGAATTCCAGTCCCTGGAATTATTTGTCTAAGCACAAATGCTGAATAGTATGTACATCCCCTATGCAATCAAGATGTTACCACGGATGCAGGTAAGTAAGTCACAAGCTCAGCACCTTGCTTGGCATGACATCATAGCCAATGTAACCTGTTGCTATTAGCAAGATAAAGTCACTATCTGAGAACAAAGAGGAAACAAGTAAAACCAGTTGCTCAGCTCCCTATCTTGTTGCCTTCACTGGCTGACTGGCCTAGGGGTTGTTCTTGCACGCTCAACTCTGCTCAGGCTCATTTCCTAGCAAAGCACTTCTTTCTTCTATATGGTATGCTCACACTCAACTCTAGATCCACAGAGGCTAGGCCTACACAGCAGGAGACCGAAGAGAAACCAGACAAACATCCTCCTTCCAAGATCTAGACATAACACAGCTGAGTGAAGATGAGGCCATGAAACATACAGTCATAAGGTCAGGAAGGCCTTGTTGAAGCTTCAGACGCTATCGATAGTCTTGGCCTAAGCTCTGACATGGGTGTCTTCCCTTCTTTATAGTGACATTTCTGCTCTTAGCAATACCTCAGTGACTGCAGCATCACTCTGAGGTAACATGAGTGAGTAGATGGCTAGGGGGAGCACCTCATACACAGACTAACATCTAATAATTGTAAATGCTAGTTACAGCCAAAGTGGCAATGGCACTTCTCTTGGTTGGGCTCTGAGTGCTATACAGGCCCTCTACCAGCCCCAGAACCCAAGGACCATACCAGGGCTCTTCTTCCTTCTCCCTTCCAACCATGTTAAATGCCTCAATTTAAATGAACAGGTCCTATAGTGTTCCTTTCGCCCGCGAAAAAGGACACGTGAGGCAGTGTTCGGGTGGTTACCACAGCGAGGCTTTACTTCTTGTATAAAGCGAAGCGAAAAAGACGGAAAGACCGGAAGAGGCACAGCTTAAATACACCCTAGAGTGACGTGTTCACTTCTGATTGGCTGTTCACTCATTACCCATAATACGCCCCGGGATGGGCAGTGACTTTGGCTCGCTTTTTGCCTTTTGCACCTGTGCAGTCAGTTGTTTACTAGTGGGAGGACAGGATGCCCACGCCATCTTGGAACGGCGAATATATCACCGCTAACTGCGGCTTCCTACACTATAGGACATTGTGCCTCCTTACAGCCTCTTTTGGAGGACATTATTTCCAAACTTGCTTCTTGTGGCCCCAACATTGCCACTGTCCAGTCTATTTCTGCTGGAACAACAAACAGAGCTCACCAAGGAGCAGACACAGGCTTTGAGTACAGGACAAACAAGCAAGCAAGCTTCTTCTCTATTCTCAACTCAAGGCTCTTCCTGCCCTGCTTTTCTTGCTGATCCTTTGGCAGATGTGATTTAAATAGGAATGAATGCCCCCCCCCCCATGTGTTTGAATGCTTGGCTCATAGGAAGTGGCACTATCAGGAGATGGAGCCTTGTTGGAGGAAGGGTGACACTGTGAGGGCAAGCTCAAGCTATGCCCAGTGTGGCAGTCCTGTGGATCAAGATGTCGAACTCTGATGGCTCAGAGGTTAGGTGCACTGACTGTTCTGGAGGTCCCAAGTTCGGCTCCCAGCA
This sequence comes from Arvicanthis niloticus, assembly GCF_011762505.2. NCBI lineage: Eukaryota > Metazoa > Chordata > Mammalia > Rodentia > Muridae > Arvicanthis > Arvicanthis niloticus. Next base: position 13,690,849 of record NC_047664.1, on the reverse strand, counting down.
ACCATATGGTGGCCCTTAACCATCTGTAATGAGATCTGGTGCCCTCTTCTGGCCTGCAGGCATACATGCAGGCAGAACATGTATACATAATAAATCTTAAAACAAACAAAATCTCAGCTCCTTCTCTAACACCATGTCTACATGCATGCCGTCCACCATGTTTCCTGCAATGACGACCAGTGACGGACTAAAAACCTCTGAAACTGTAAGCAGCCCCAGTTGAATGTTTTCCTTTAGAAGAGTTGTTGTGGTCATGGTGGTTCTTTACTGCAATAAAACTTCAACTAAGACAAGGATTTTGCTAATGTGTATATGTAAAAGATTTGTGTATGGATATGTGCCAGCACTTACATATATGCACCGCATGTATGCCCGGCACCCATGGAAGCCAGAGAAGAGTGTTCCACCTCCTGGAATTACAGCTACAGCTAGGTATGAGCTGCCAGGTGTGGGTACTGGGAACCCAGCCTGGCTCCTCGGCAAGAAGAGCCAAGTGCTGCTAACTGCTCAGCTGCCTCTCCAGACTCACATGTAAACGTGGATCACCCCACATCAGCTCTTTGCTGTTGGCCTATAGGTGTATCTGAAGCATTCCTCTACCGGCTTCTGGAGCAGGGAGCTTTGCAGATTGCACTTTTAGAGCAATAGGGACAGGGCCCCTTGAAGCCCTTCCTACTTAGTAATCACGTCTGCCCTCCTGAGTCAGCTGTGGTTGGAAAATAAAGGGGGAGTATCGGGGTCTGCAATGCTACTCGGGAAGCAGAGGCAGGTGGATCTCTAAGTCTGAGGACAGCCTGGACTACAGAGTGAGCTCCAGGACAGCCAGGGGACAGGCTTAAGTATGTTGGCAAACATGTTCAAAAGCAAAGTACTACCAGGTAGACAGAACTTGAGTTATATACAGGGATGTTCACCTCTGAAATCTAGTACCTCCCAAAGGCGAGAGAGGAGTGTGGCACTTACACCCCTGACTACTGCTTCCTGGAGTGGCTGGCACATAGTGGGTGCTTGGCAGAGGTAATGGGGGATACTTGTCATAGCACTGGCAGAAATCTTAGCTTAACCATCCTGGTCTCAGAGAGCAGAAGGTAAGGTGTAAACTAAGATAAAATGGTCACACGTGCACAGGAACAAGGCCCCGTAACCAACAAGGACAGATGTGGCAGGGGTGTTCAACAGCTGGTAGCAAGAAAGCCCGATTTGTGCACCAAGTACTGGCTTCAATTCATGTCTCTGCCCCACCTCCATCAAGTGGGTAGGACAGTGCCCTCAGAATCTAAGCCTTGGCTACATTAAGTTCTCAGCATTCCTAATGCTGTGACCCTTTAACACAGTTCCTCAGGTTATGGGGATCCCAACCATAAAAGTATTTTGTTGCTATTTCATAACTGTAATTTTGTTACTGTTATTAATAATATAAGAATCTGATATGCAGGATATCGAATATCTTGACCCAGAGGTTGAGAATACTACCTTAGATGAAGACCTTGGGTGGGAGATTAAAACAATGAACAGCAGATTTCCCTTCAGAAAATTACACTTGGGGAGTAAATCATTCACTAAAACAATCTAAAATGGCAGCTCCACCCTTGAGTAGATGCTCCTGGGGGATGCACTGTGTGTGCTGGGATTTGGCCTCAGTGCCTTGTGGAAATCTCCCATCCTACCCAGATACCCCATAGAGAAAACCCTGTGTCTGTAAGACAAGATTAGTTTCAGGAACCTGCTGGCATTCCTTTGCCTCTATTCTTACTTGAGACACAGTGGTTCTCCAAAGTGTGACAAATTCTCAAAGGGTGAAGGGAAGGCCAAGCAGTAACTTTCACAAGCCTTTTGCCCCTGTGGCCCCATCAGGTCCGTCCATCCTCTAGGGTGTGTGTGGGGATGGGTACACAATAAACCGGAGCTTGGCAAGGTCCTGAGTGCAGAACAAGCTTTGCTTTTGCTGAGGTCTAACCTTGACTAGAAATAAAGTAAACCGACTGCTGGGTTTGAAAGACACCACGACCAAGATAGCCTCCGACTGTCCACCTCAGTAGCTGTGACCACTGGGAAGCCCTGTGGCAAACCTGACATTGGAGAAGACTCAAAATAACTATGACTCCAGAGCAGTGTGAACACTCAAAAAGCCATGTCCTGTTGTTTGCATATTACCAAGGACGGCTTTTGTTCTATAAGGGGGAAGCAACAGGAGCAGTACAGCCTTCCTGGGTCTACGGTCTTTATTCTCCCTTGTTCTTTTTCATAAAACATTTGCCTCTCCTTGTGGAGGGCTCAAGGCAACAACAACCTATAAAACATGAGAAGCGTCACCATTCGTCATTCCTATTCATTCTTCATTTGTTACAGCTTTCAAAGCCAGGTCTGTCTGTCTGTCTGTCTGTCTGTCTGTCTCTCTCTCTCTCTCTCTCACACACACACACACACACACACACACACACAGTGTGACAGAGGGACCCAGGCTCACCATATAATGCTCTCTGTTTGCTATTTCTTCCTTTGCTAATTCCCTACCAGGCTGCTTGGACAGGAAAGAAAAAACAGCCGTTAGTCCCAAGGCTAGATTTAAAAGCATTTAATGACATAGCATATATTTAACAGATAGGGCAAAAGTTGAGAGGTCCAGGTCGTACGATGGAGCACCAGGCCTGAGCGCCCACGCCCTGTCCAGGCTCAGACTCTGGGGATCATTCCTATCGATGCCATTTTGATTGTGCAGTAAGATGAGAATTTGTCATTACAATAGTTACAGTGACAGAGAAATGCACACTATGTATCAAATAGCAGATATAATGAAGCAAATTATAACAGTGTGGCCACGCACGAGCAAGTAACCATTAGAGTAACATTACTTTGTCCAGTAAATGCTTCAGTTCCACTTATACACTTAGCAATGATTTAAAGGGTTTATTATACATCTAGTTTTATTATACTTTGTACTAGAATTATCTCAAACATACAATATAATGTATTTCAGAAAAAAAAAAGATTGAAATTACAGATTATTTAAAACCTTATCAATTTTCTATTCCTTCTTGTATACTGACATTCTGAACTGTCACAGCAATTGACGCAGGAAAGCTGCATGTCACGTGTTAGTGAGAGACGCCGGATACAAATGGTTTGGCCTGTAGGTTAACATGGCGCTGCACCGCGGCTGCAGCGAGAGATCAGAATACACCATCTGTTTAATAAAGGCTGCGCCCATCGTGGGGCACTTGTAAGTCATGACTCAGGGTAACCACGGAAGTGAAGGGAGAGTAGTGTCGGGAAATCGGTCCATCGTCTCTGGAGAGCACAGGAAATATTGAGTAAGCACCGCTGCCTTGCACGCCAACAGCATCAGAGGCGGGTTATTTCCAACACAGCCTCACAAAATTGAGGAACAGTTTAAATATTGAGATCTAATCTATATAATTTCATTAAAAAAATCTGGCCTTCCCTCTGTACCTCAAACTTTTTAAACTTGGAGATAAAGTGTTTAGGTATGTTTCCCCCACCCCTCAGAAATACTCTATAAATTAAAAAATTTATTTAAAAAAAAAAGAAAAAAATCAACTACATGGAGGAACTTTAGGCACAGAGTAATGTGTTGGTCTGAGCTTGCATGCTGGACTCTTACTAAAGGTAAGAGAAGGGCAGGACAACAGGGGAGTTCACTTCTTTTTGCCGAAAAGGCTGAACCGCTTCTCTTTGTCTTTCTCTTTGTCCTTCTCCCTCTTGCCAGGACTGGACTCGCTGGTGATGGTGACAACGCTGGTGGGTAAGGTCTGGGCCCGGCTGGATGCTGGCGTACTCTGGGTGCTGGCAGACGTGTCGTGTTTGTCAGAGGAGATGGCAGAGGAGATAGCCTGGATCCACGTGTTCATTTCCTCCTAGATAAGAGGAAGAGACACAGGGAAGACGTGGTCAAGATGGTGGGCATGAGGAGTTCCGGCCTCACCACCATGACCTTCCAAGCCCGACAGCTAGAAGGCTTGGCAGCAGTGCCTCTAATAGGTCACTGTCCTTAAATGCCTACCTGCTTTCTTAGTACCACAGTGGATATGGCTCAGCCCCTCAGATGGGCCCAGTGCTCTGCACCTGCAGGCCATTACTCGGGGATACAGTCCTACCTACCTACAAGAGCTAGGAGACTAGTCTCAGGCTGTGAGATGTGTGTGTGTAGACATGAGTTCATGCTCACCAGAAGACAGTTTTTCAGAGTCGACTCTCTCTCTATATAAAGTATGTCCTGGGGATCAAACTCAAGTTATCAGCCTTGGTGGCACCCTTTACCAAACAAGCCACGCCCCCTTTCCACAGTTCTCTCTCTAGGTGGGAGGGGCCTTTTAAAGTTTAAATTGCTGTACCTGTTGTTAATGGCAACGGAGTACAGTGCAGAGGCTTTGGACTGGCATCAGGACGCACACTCATTCCCGAGCCACCTCCCTGTGCCTTGCTCTAAGGAGTAGCAGGCAAGGGCCTTGCTCCTAGTTTCCAGTCAACCTACTGGATGTTGCTCTAGAGTCCCTCCCTTAATGAGGGACAAGATGGTATTTGCTGGCTGTGAAGACCAGACAGTTGAACATCCCACAAATACTTCCATGAACTTTGTTATCTGAGAAAACACAACCACGCAGTGACTTACATCGTCTTTGGCTTGGAAGAGGTACTCGTTTCCGTCACTTAGTCTGCAATTCCAAGAAAATCACAATTATGTAGTTAACAATTTCATATTAGAAAGTTAAAAAATATAAATAAAAACTACAGGCCAGGTGTGGTGGTTCACACCTTTAATCCCAATACCCGGGAGGCAGAGGTAGGTGATCTCTGGGAGTTCGAGGCCAGCCTGGTATATAGCTCAATTTCCAAGACAGCCAAGAACTTTGTCTCCAAAACCAAAAAAAAAAAAACAAAACAAAAAAACAAAAAAAAAAAAAACCAAAAAAAACAAAAAAACCAAAAAAACCCCAAAACAACAGCAACAACAAAAAAAACCACACCAACCAAACAAAAAAATCAAAACAAACAAAACCCCATAGTCCCCTTATCTAGGGTGGGTTACAAGCAGGCCAAGGGCTTTACTTCAGAGATGCTACATGGGTTATTGGCCAGGCCTGGAGATGTGCATTGGCCCCACAATAGTCCCTGGTCATTAAGAAGTCACACATTTACCAGATAAATCCAGTGCTTTAATCCAACAGAAGAATCAAAAAAGTCCAACCTCCAGAAGGTTTGGCTTTGTTATGGCCAATACCACTTGGATTCTTAATTGCTGACCAGAAATGAATTCAAGAGAAAACATCAAAAAATGCGAGTATTATTGAAATTCTAGCTTCTGAGTTTGTGTCTCCCACATCTGCAGATTCTAGAGTTGCCCATTGACATGAAAAAAAAAAAAGTTCCTCTAGATTTCTCTTATGGGAATGAAGGCAGCCACAGCTGGGAGGCCATCAGCATCAGTGTGGTACTGTGAGGTTGGTCCTACGGGTGCAGCAGCAGGAACTGACTTGAGGTCCACGGAGTGGGTGCTAAGATGGAACAGCCAAGAGGTCAAGCTATCTGGGACTCTGATGACAAAATGTCTGTCTCTGATCTAAAGCCCCTCAAGACTCCTCAAGACAGCATGTGACACCAACCATCAGCCCTAGTGTTCCCACCTTCGCCTAACTAAGATGAAGCTCGTCAGATCCAAAGCGACAGAGCCAATCAATCAGCAGCACACTACGTGACCAGGGTCACTTACTTTACTTCCTGTACTTACACAGGAATTCTGAAGATATGTGTGCATGCACATTCGTGAAGATCAAAGACAACGTGCAGGAGGCTCTTTCCTCCCTTCCCCCTTTCTTTCCCGTCCCTCTCTGCCATGTGGGTTCTGAGGAGGGAGGCTGTGTAATCAGGCTTGGCAGCAAGCACCTTTACCACTGCGCACACTCTCACCCACCTTACCTTATCTTTTTACACTTTTAAGAAATGACATGGTTTGCCTATATCCAAACCCAAGGAGCATGGGTGTGGATGTGGTGTGAGGGGGTGTCTTCCACAAGGAGGAGTCATTTGGATGCAGAAGTGTGGGAAGAGCTGGGGAGGATGCCTGCCCCACCCGTGCTTCCTGCATGCCTCCTCAGGCTCTAGGATGACTCACAGTACCTATCTGGAGCAAGCATGGTAATTCCTTAGTCTGCACAAGCCAGGACCACTCGAGATGGGGTTTTTAAAGCTCCCATTATCTACTTCGATGTTACCAGCCCAGAGCAGCGTCAGGAACAGTGTGTTCCAGGTCAGGAAATGAAGGCTCCTCTTCCTCTGGGTCCAGATGCACGACCAGGCCCAGGGAAGAGCGGAAAGCCTTGGTCTACACAATCAACCCAGCAAGTCTCAGTGCGCTATGTGCAGACTTTGTGGGAAAGCCAGCCTCAGTGAGATGACACCCCCAGCCAGCCAGGAGCTTGAAAACTCTCACCTTAGTTTGAACACGTGCTTCTTCTTCTTGTAGTCAAGGGCCACTTCACAGATGGCCTCTTTCAGGCTCACAGGGACCTCACTGTGGTAGGGGATGCCAGAAGCAGCACTCTTGGCATCTTTATAGAAGCCCATTTCCTGGTTATTTATGACACAATACACATTGTGCCAGGACCTGAGCGGGTACAGCAGAGAAACAAGTATCAAGGCTCTGTGCTCACCCTTGCCCAAAGAATCTCTACGAAAACATCTTCACACACAGACTGACTACCCCTTATCCAAAGCCTCTCTAAACTGAACCTATACCTAATACCAGCCTCCGCCCCAACCTCTCTGGAACAGCGCACGCGGCTGAGGATGCAGCTCTGTGTCAGAGAACATGCGAGCCTCGGTCCCTTCTGTCACATGTTCCCCCAAAGCTTTTCATTGATGTTCAGGAACACAGAGGAGGATCCTGATTCTCAAGCACAATCTCCCCCAGCCTTAATGATGACATTCTTTCTGTGGTTCAGCTACTGACGAGAGGGTAGGGTCCTTAGTGTTAAGGTATCCCTTTGGGGAGCTAGACTCAGGTATGTGCCAACAGTACACAGGGGCAAACTGTTAGAACAGGATACCTTAATGAGAACATCAGACTGTAACCTAACTCAACACAGACACAACTGTGCCTTTGCATAGTGGACACTCCAGGTGTACAGTAATCCAGACATCTGGCAGACCAGCTAAGTGCACAAGCTTTGGAATTATATGTGATTTTCATCTCAGTTTTACCATTTACTGGATGTCTAAAAAAGTATGCTTTCTACAGCCTCACAGAGCCCCTACTTCCTCACTGGCTAAATAGTAAACTTAGAGACTGGTGGGAGATGGCCATCTGAAGACTCAGAGAAACGAGGACCCGTGAATGCTAGATCCCATGAGGAGCCCTACAGTGAAGTCGCTCTGCTTTACCAGACTGTTCAACTTAGCTACAGTGAACTCCTCACGACCGTTCCTGTGATTCCCGCCCAGTGAGCACTCTACTCTCGCTCCACTTCTCAACACACCGGTCACACAAGGAAGACAAGCTCTGACCTCTGAATACCAATCCTGCAAGTGCCGGGCCACCTCTGCCCGGGCGACTTCCCTCCCCGCTTTCCCACGTCCTATCTTTACCTGCTCGAGGCTTTCTTGTTGTGGGCCTCCCACTCATGCTTCCGATTGAGGAAGCCTTCCATCTGGGCTGCGGGCGTCTCCAGGGTCCTGGCCGGCAGGGTGGCAGCACTCTGGGCCGGAAGTGCAGATTTGGCCTTGCGGTCCGAGGTGGGGGAGGGAACAGGACTGGACTCTTTGGAGCTCGTCCTCTGATCAGCAGCACCGTTGACCATTTCGCTTGTTTCCATGGTTCCTGCCATCTAGGGACAGCGGAGAGGCCATTCAGAGAACCCTGAGAGCAAGGGAGGACCACGTCCACTCTGACTCGCACACGTGGCTGTGTATAAAAGCCTGGCACAGATGGAGGCAGTGCAGTAAAACCAGTGCACACCCCGCAAAGCCAGCTGGACACCAAGGGCATTAGAAGGTGGGAATGGATTAATGACCGCCCGCTTGCGGGGAAATGAGAAAAGCAAAATGCCAGTATGAGTTTTACTGCACTCTACTCCTCTGACTAATCCATTCTCGCTCACAGAGCTCCAACCATCTCTTCTTATGGTTACTTTAAAACACAAAGACAATGGGAACAATCACACATATTAAGTATGAGAGTGGACGTTATACAGCAGCCACCTTACATCCAAGGGCATCACCAGAAGGGCTGAAGTTGAAGCAAAAGGGCATTCACAACAGATGGAGAGACAATCCTGTCAGAGCTACACAGCATTCCCCCAGATGCAACAAGTAAACACCTTTGGTTTCTCAAAGAGGCTCCCTGCTGCTTCTCCCACACCCGCCTCTCCAGATCACCAGAAACACATGCAGAAATTAGGACAACAGTCATGCATTTCACATCTACCATCCCAGTTAGACTTTGGAACTTAAGAGCTGGAAGGAAATGAGGCACAACTGAACCACATCTGCCCAAGTTGATTGTGAGTGGGTTGTAGTTTGTGTTAAAGGAGCTGAAAAAGCCAGTCACAGTCACTCAACACCACACAGCTATTTACCCCCAAACAAAGACTGAACCAGGGCCTTCCCCATCACAGGTGGTTGATCACGGTGCCTTGCTGCACTGAGACGGGAGCCCAGAGACAGCCAGGCTTCCAGCGGCTTTGACCCTTCAGTCTGGAGACGTCTTCAGGAGCGTTCCTTCCCAAGCTCACTTAAATTGTAACCCACACGGTTTTTCGGCTTTGGAAATGTAGTAGGGTCTTGATTCATTATCGTTTTCGGCCTGTGTACCATTAACTGTAGCAGCCCCTGGCTGATATACCCAGGGCATGGATTAGCAAGTTACTAAAGCTGGGTGTGGCTGATGCTTTAGTAGATTACAGACAACCTGCACCCCTCATACACAGACAAACATGGAAGTATCAATGGCACAGTCATTAGCTACAGTCCCCCACCACTGCTGCCCAGAGTCAGAGTGACACCCAGTTAGCAGCAACCTTGGCAATATAAGCGGTCGACTGGCCACAACCCACTTCAGCACTCAGATCTGTCAACTCTCTTGCTTAGGTCTTATCTAGATTGATGGACCCTGCTTATTTTAAACAAAGCTAATAATCTGGATAAATGGTAATGAAAACTTGGTAGAAGGATATGAAATTATAACCTTATGCAAACTAGCATAATCAGCATCAAGGTTTAGGGTGTGACTGGAGACTATGCAGTCTTAAGGTAGTTTCTGATTAAAATTCTCTATTCTCATACCAATATGGTAAATGGATTATCAGGGGAAAAAGACATGGGGTGGGGGACAGGGTGCTTAGTTGGCTTGGCTGTGAAAGCAGCAGCCTGCAGGTGTGGTCTGAGCACAGACCACCTCTCTTCCCTTTGCCTTGCTTTGTTGCCCAGGTGGGCTCTAACTCCTAATCCTCCTGCCAGATTTCCCCAGTGGTGGGGATTGCAAGTATATCCCACTACACCTGGATTCTCCTTTCACTGTTAAGGGCAAGCTAGATGAGGAGAAACAGTCAAAGCCCAAGTCAAAACAATGTTGAGGGATCTTACAGTTGACAAATCTCTTCTAGTGGGATCTCAGGAAACTCATGTAAGGAGCACGTGTGAGTCGGTGTGGAAGGCCTGAGCCGGTGTGAGTTGAGAGAAACATGGGTTAGTACGTACAGACACCAGGTTAAAAAAAAATTTAGTGCTGCAGCTTTGATGTGGAAACCACTAGTGGCTGGGTGGGCAGAAGTTTATCTAGAAATGGCTATAATTTATCAGAGCTGGTCACACTTCAAGGTAGTTGAAGACAAGGGAAGTCTCTTCTGATGGAAATTCTGCAGCAAAAATTTTTTCTTTGGAGTTAGAAGGAAAGAGAAAACCCCACACCAGTATGCAGAGATAATTAATGTTTATGCAAATGAAATCACTAACCAAGAAAACAATGAAAATAAAAGGACAAAATGACCTTTAATGAACATGTGCTGTAAGCATGCCAACAAATAAAGAAACAAAATGACCTTTAATGAACATGTGCTGCAAGCATGCCAGCAGACAACACACACCACTAGGACAGACGTCAAAAGCAAATCACAGTGCTACGATCAAACAGTGGTACATGTATGTGATCAGCCCCTCCCCCACGCACATGTTGTTGCTTCTCTTTAGCAATTAGTTCAGAGTGCTTTTGTGGCCAGGCACATCTGAGGCACTGAAATCAGGATGTGAACATGAACGCAACATGAACAGCGGCAGCACAGGAAACACCTGATTTGTTTTTAAAGGACATGAAGCAACACCATTTTCGAGTTCATTAACATGAGTCTCTGCATCATCATCCAAAATAATGAAAGTGCTTTTTCTTCTTCCAATACAATCCAATTGTTAATTAAAAACACAGGCAAAAATAGGCAGCAGAGCAAATGCTAAACAGTATCATAGCACTCCTGTCTCGTGTGCTTATGTGCGTTTTGTCTTTTGATATAAAAAAGCATTAAAATTTGGTATCAGTCTGGATGACACAAAACTTAAACACACAGCACATATATGGAAACAACATATATAAGTAAGTATGATCATGTATACCATATTATATATATATGATCAGTGACACAGTATGATTTGTGGCCATAAAGACATATTCAGGGAACCCTAGTGACCAAAGAAAAAGCTATAGTTTTTTTTTTTTCCTAATATAAATCTGGATGTGTTTTAAGGCAGAGACCCAATAATGATGCACACTAGCCCAGAGTATAAGAAGCTTGGTATCTATGTAGATACCTATCTGCGGTTACGGGTAGGTAGATGCTTGGTATCTATCTAGATACCTATCTGCGGTTACAGGTCGATAGATGTGTACATAGAGATTAGGAAGAACAAACAAGATGCTATATGATGTTATCCTGACAAAAGAAAAAAATGCATCATGAAATGAAAAGACAAATTAGACTTAGCTCATGGAAAACACATACCAAACAGGGCTCTGACTCCACTAAGACATCTAAATATGGCAAGCGAGCAAGGGAGTGTCTTGCAAGGCTTTGCTGCAATGAGGGTCTGGTTTGGTTTTGATCAGAACCAGGAAGTCACCCCTTTTATCAGCTTTTACTCCTAAGAAAAAGGATTTCTGTTAAAATGTTTTCAATCCCTACTAGTGGCCCATCCATGCCATCCTGAGGACTCCTTCCTAGAAAACTGTGAGATTCGTCTGACATACAGGAGTTTCTGTCACTAGAAACACTGACGTGGCAGCTCTCTAGGGCCAGGACACCTCTGCAGGGGCTCCCAGGCACAGGGCATTGAGTGCACTGTTCAAGTAATCAGGACGGACCAAAATGGCTTTTGTTCCATTTGCCTAAAAAAGTAAAACAGTTTGGTACCCTGAAGTCTCTGACTGATGTCTGGTAGGCAGGTTCCTAAAACACACCAAGAGCTGCTGGCATCTGCCACGTCCTGAGTGCTGGCAGTGGTAACACTGACCAAGACAGAACTGGTGGCAGCAATCAGTGGGCTGTACCTTGTGTTGCACAGAAGTCTACATTTCTGGGTTGAGAACTTGGCAGAAAAGAGAGGATTATTGGGCTTGTACAAAGTAATAAATGACCCGAGGGTCTCAGAACATTTGGGGTCCTGCACCTAAAGCTTAAGCAGTTTCCCAACAAGATTCAGCTTCTTTTCGGCCATTTGATGAATGCATTCTCCATGGAATGTTACACAACGACTGCAGGCCTAACCTTAGTAGTAAGCGCTTCCTTCCTGACAAACGCTCTTACTAGTTACTAAAAACTACTATAGGGTAATAACACTTGGAAGTAACAGCACCTATAGCAGAGCACTGTGCCCTGTTAGTGTAACTCGTGTGTGCCGTACCTGTTAGATTCTAATTTCTTCATTATGCTATAATTTAATTTCAATTACTCATGTAAAATCTTAAAGTAAAAAGCTCACAATAAATAAACAAAAATTAAGTATGCTGCTATGAGGCAATGAGGATCCAAACAAACATAAATAAATGCAAACAAATGTGAAATCAAGGAAAGCTATGAATTAAGTAAAAGTTTTAACACTGGGTGACGTGGTAGCCAAAAGGTCAAAGGATGTGGACAGAGTGGTTCTTGACAAACGGTAGTGAACTTCACAGTCCAGACCATGAATGGTCACTGGCTGTCCGTCTGCTATTAAAGTTTTTGTAGTTTTGGTACGTTTGAGAGCGGTAACTAACCCGTGGAGATCCCTGCTCAGCCGGCAAACCATTCTGGGAAACTTGGTCTCCTTTTGAAGTATCCCTGTTAGGGTGAGATTGGGAGAAGGAAGGGAAAGATAGAAGGGAAGAGAAAGAAGGGAAGAGAGAAGGAAAAACAAGCGTGAACACTCTTCTTCCACACAACGTCATGTTGTTACACCTGGCATTCCTATGTGTTTACGCCTTCAGAAACGCTGTCACCACCCCCACCTGCTAAATCCACTTTAGACATTTCCGTGCAGCTTACAACCTACCAATAGCCTTCTGCAAACAGGAAATCAGTTCTCCTCTATCACAGAATCACTGGCTTGAAATCTCAGTGGTGCCTCTATCCAGTGAGTCACCCAGAGAAGTGTGTCTGTGTCCCGGTGCTCCCCCTCCTCCACATTTCACTCCATCATGTGACTGTTCTCAACTGTCACTTGGTATGGCTACATGGTTTTCCAAGGTATAGATGAGAGAATGCGTAGGAAAGATCTGTTCCTGGCTCTACGAGACTCAGAACAGATGGCCCAGATTCCCACTTGCCACCAAAACCAACGTTTTAGCCTCTGTGCTTCCAGTGCCTCACCATTGCTGGGACTCAGCCTCCTCTGAAACCTTCGTGCTTGGCTCTGGAGAAGGTGGCCGCCTCTTTCTTTCTTCTTCCTCTTGCTGTCTGCGCACTTCCAGTAGCTCCAACTACAGGAGAACAAGCCGCTGTTTATCAGGGTTAAGACCTTTGATGCTTTTGAAGAAAGTTCTAGAAACCCAGGAGACTTGTTCTATAATGGTTCATTCTGGACAAGCTACTCCAAATGTAATGGCACTATGTCCATGAGCACCGCAGCTACAATCTAAAGCTGCAGGGAACTGAGGGCTCTCTACCCCTAGCTGAAAACTCCTTTGGATGGTTCATTCCCTCTGGGAATAGAGATTTCAAAATTAACTCTGTATCTTCTTAATTTTGTTGAGAGGAAAAAGTTGCTGGGATTTTAAGCCGGACTTTCCATGAAGTCTCAATCAAAACCCACCATGAACCCACAAAAACATTCAAGGAAGCCATCTGTATTGTAGTAGAGAAACAGGGAAAAGGAATTAAAGCCACAGATTAGTCTTCCTGAAATGAACCCATCCCATGAGCAATACATATATTGTAAAAGAATTCTGTTTTGACACGTAGTCACTGCCCAGAAGCACCGGTGGCAAGGGTCCATGTTCTATGAGCACAAACGACCGGAAGAAGAAGAAGGGCCAGCGCTTAAGCTCGACAGTAAAGCTTTGGCTGGCAGAGACCATCTGGAATGGAGATCACTTAACAGTGGTCCAAGACCAAGATAGGACCTGAAGCCTATTTGATTCCTGGAATTCACGCAAATAGGCAAAGTACTGCACCGGACACCTCTGGGACACTTACTGTTGTCAGCCTTTCCAGGGCAGAGAACCTCTCATCCCAGGTCGCTGCAGACTTCTCAAACGCCTCATGGCGTTTAATAAGCTTCTCTACCTCGTCTACACTCTGTCCGATTTCGCGGCTGGATAGGTATGGTTCCTGTCCGAGCAGCCAAGCCTCTGCCACACTGGCATCCCTTGAGAACTGATGGACCTCCAAAACTGCACAGGGGAAGAGTGAGTGTCCGTCACAGGGCCACACAATGGCTCTGCCGTAAGCATATCGATCTTATCATCTATGATACCAAATACCATCAAATATAAACACAGCGAGCCACACAGGCAAGAATGTCGCACGAATGGGGTAAATTGCTTTAACTGGATTTTGACTTAACCTAATATATTAAAAAAATACTATTTTAACACAATACTTTTCTGTTTACCAAATATGAATTTAAGTTAAATTTTATAAGTAAGCACATAGTACAAAAATTCAAGATGATTTCTATTTTCTAAGAGCCATATGTGGACAGTGGCTCTCAGGGGGACTATACAGGCCTAAAATTCACTCTGGTCATATGGCCCTAATTCTAAGAGGTTAGTAGATCTCAGAACCCTTACAGGACACACAACTTATACATGCCAGATTATGTAGGAATTCACATAGCAGTTTGTGTTAGGCTGAAATCCAGTCTTCTCTTAGGGGACTGAGAGGACAGGAATACTAATGAAGGGGAGGACAGGGTCTTGTCCTCCATGTGAGGAAAAGTTCTCCTCTCGATGTAGTTATGAGGAAGTGGATTAGAACCTGGCCCAGCTGGACTACCAGGGCACGTTCGTAGCATCTCACTCAGCAGTGCTTTGGCCAGTCAGATTAGAACCTACTGTGAGGAGTACCACTGGGCCAGGAACAGGTCAGCCATCTCATTTTAACATTATGATGGACACCACAATATATCAATTGACAAGAAGCCAGGGAACTGTCGATTCTTCAAGGCAGTTCACAGGCAAGTCATCACTGCACACCCAGGCTGTAGCCTGGTGTCCAGTTCACAGGCAAGTCATCACTGTACACCCAGGCTGTAGCCTGGTGTCCAGTTCACAGGCAAGTCATCACTGCACACCCAGACTGTAGCCTGATGTCCAGTTCACAGTCAAGTCATCACTGTACACCCAGACTGTAGCCTGGTGTCCAGTTCACAGTCAAGTCATCACTGCACACCCAGACTGTAGCCTGGTGTCCAGTTCACAGGCAAGTCATCACTGCACACCCAGACTGTAGCCTGGTGTCCAGTTCACAGGCAAGTCATCACTGCACACCCAGACTGTAGCCTGGTGTCCAGTTCACAGGCAAGTCATCACTGCACACCCAGACTGTAGCCTGGTGTCCAGTTCACAGTCATCACTTCACACCCAGACTGTAGCCTGGTATCCAGTTCACAGGCAAGTCATCACTGCACACCCAGACTGTAGCCTGGTGTCCAGTTCACAGTCATCACCGTACACCCAGACTGTAGCCTGGTGTCCAGTTCACAGTCATCACCGTACACCCAGACTGTAGCCTGGTGTCCAGTTCACAGTCATCACTGTACACCCAGACTGTAGCCTGGTGTCCAGTTCACAGTCAAGTCATCACTGCACACCCAGACTGTAGCTTGGTATTCAGTTAATAGCAGGAATGACACAGGTTTTGCTACACAGAATGAAACTGTCCCAGAGTTCTCAACGCCTGCAAACGAAATCCTCAATAACAGAATGGCCCCAAATAGAACATCAGAGGGCTCTGGGCTCAACTGGGTTTTCTACACAACTTCAGTTTTTACTAAGAGTCTACAATATATAGGAATGGGGTTAGAATATAAGAGCCTCGAGTAGCAACACTATGTTAGAATATAGTTAAAAAAAAAAGCTTGAACTACTTTTAATGTTCAAATCAACCATGAGGTGCTATTCTTTTTTTCTTCAATAAGGTGCTATTCTTAATACTGTATATTTTAAATCCAGTGAGGGCTCATAGTTCCAGGTAAACTGGGGTTACACAGAGAGGAGAGGGAGAGGAAGAGAAAGAGAGGTGAAGATGGAGAGAGAGAGAGAGAGAGAGAGAGAGAGAGAGAGAGAGAGAGAGAGAGAGAGAAAGAGAAAGAGAGACTCGGGAGGGGAGGGGAGAGGGGGAGATAAGTGAGGAAGGTGGAGAGAGGTAAGGAAAAGAAAGAAGGGAGGGGACAGGGTGATTAAAGGTGTGCACCAACACACGCTGCACACTTTTAGTGTGTGTGTGTGTATTCATCTGAGTCTAGGTGCACACAGAAGTCAGAGAAGTTACGATGCTCTGGAGCTGGAGATGTACAGGGTGTGAGCCTCTGACATGGATGCTGGGAATCAAAATGAGGTCCTCTGGGAGAGCAGTAAGTGCTCCTAACCACTGAGCCATCTCTTTAGTCAGCCCGAAGAACTTCCTAAAAACAGTATTCAGTGTGAATATACTGATGAAGAAACACTTAAAACTTTGAAATCATTGAGTAACAGTACAACACTGGTTAAAGCAGAAAGATCAATTTGTGTACTTTCCATGGATACACAGGAAGAACATAAAAGAAATGAAGTAAGCATGTCCTTACTCAGTCTTAACCACTCCCACCGGTCTTCCCACTTGTCAATCATTTCTTTTCTTTTCTCCGTCAACTGCAGTAACTTTTCCTTGATCTGCACAAAAACAAGGGCCTTAATTAAAATATTGCACCTTTTGTTTGTCCCAGGTGAGTGCTTTATACAAGAAAATTTCTTTTCCCCTAAGCTGCTAAGTATCAGCTTAAATGTATTATTTCATGTCTTGGGAGTGGAGAGAAGAACACAGCTAGTTTTCCAGTAGGGGTGGGAGTTCTAGTCAAAGCTGCCTGAGCTGAGGTAGCAGACTGTGTGCCGCCTCACTACTCTGGGGCTCCCTGAAACGTAATGTCTATGAAGAAAAGGACAGTAATACTGATAAAGCCTTGGCTTTTCTGAGAGACGTCCACTCCTGTGAGGAATGCTACGGGAGGGACATCAGTGCCACCGTCCTGACCAGGGCTGCAGCCATCCACCAATGAGGCCAAAGGCAACAGAGTTAAGTGACAAGCCAGAGCCATCCCACAGAGGCGTTCACAGGCTGTTTCATACCTGGAACCCTCAAAAATTATCTCTGGCCAAACAAATACTGGGTTTGGGTCTACAGTTTTATGTAACAGTTATTCTAGGCAGACAGAATAATCTTCAAAATGATGCAAAGAAGTGCACTCGCTCACGTGTATTGTAGGCCCTGTACTCAAGCACAGTTACACAGAAGCAAATTTTAGAAAAGCTGCAACTACAGCGACACGTGGACTTGGCTTTTGTCATTCCTTACTATAGTGCAACAGTGGTTTACCCTGTGTCAGGGATCACACGGGGTCCAGAGATGTTCTAAAGCTATGAATAAATCCTATGCCATTTTACATACTGTATCTAACCATCTATGGATTCTAGTGTTCACAGAGGTCCTGGAACCAATCCCTGTGGATTGTGGGAGACTTCAAAGACACGGATGCAAAATAAAATCACTTTACATGCTAACACTGGCTGAGTTCATGTCAGGTCCCAAAGCAAAGCAGCATCCTACCTCCTCAGAAGCATAGTGTTTCCTTGCCAGCAGGGATTTCCCAAGTTCAATGCAAGCTGTAAAACTGTCATTACGAGCATCGATTTCCGCTTTGATACCTTGATGATTATTCATTAACAGTTCAACAGATGACACATCCCTATAAGAA
Source organism: Arvicanthis niloticus (assembly GCF_011762505.2). NCBI lineage: Eukaryota > Metazoa > Chordata > Mammalia > Rodentia > Muridae > Arvicanthis > Arvicanthis niloticus. The sequence continues at coordinate 13,673,422 of NC_047664.1, read as the reverse complement.
AGTAACATCTCCTTTGAGAGACGAAGCTCTTCAAATAAACATGTAGGTTTTAAAACTCATAATTTGAAGGAAACTGACAGTCTACTTGTCTTTTTTAGGGCTGATTTGCAGCTCAAACTCAGGCCATGTCCCTCAAGCTCAGGACCAGCTAACTCCGTAACGCTCAAAGAAAGGCATCATCAAGTGCATACAAGAAAACCACTGGATTTATGTTTGTATCTCTACCCTTAAATGCAATGCAGGCAGACAGTCCTTCAAGAAGGCACAAAGGCAGTTCCAACAAAGAACAGCCTGATGGGACAGGCTGATGGACAGTTGATGTCCTTGAGACATAGATGTGGAGGGAAGCACTGGGGAAGCTGAGGTCTCTACTCACCTACTAACAGCTTCACTGCTTTGAAAGAAACCAAACTAAAGGGAAGACACTCATCATTTCAGTTCCAGATACTTGAAACAAACCTTGAGGGTGAATATCACCGCTGTGATATACATGGAAACAGAGACTTTACTATAACAAAGATACAGAAAAATAATCCCAGAAAGCCTGGTGGGAAGGTGCAGGTGAGTGTGCAGCATGGGGGTGTGGGAGTGAGAACCTAGAGGAAATGAACACTACCAAGGCTCTTCGTTCCACGGCAGCGTGTGTGGTAAAACAGAAGCAGTGGAGCTCTCTTCTCAACACCACACCTTTGTGGCGGGGAGGGAGCCTTACCGTGGTTTCTCCTGGGCCTCGATCTGCCGGATGACATCTTCCATCCAGAGCATGAGGTCACGAACCATGCTGAAGAAGCGGAACTTGTCGCCTGTGTCTACCAGCCGCACCCTGCGACCCTCACAAGCATCCAGCAGGGACTTCCAGGCTTCCAGGACCTCGTTCTCACGCTTCTGGATGTCGTCAGCCTTGTCCCCTGCATAGGCTGCCTGGAGGCGGGCTGCATCCTCCTGCAGCTGCCTCACCTGCAAAGCCACAGGGGAGAAAAGCCAGGTCTCACTACTGTGGCCTTGACACCATCACCCCTTCGTTCCTTCCCTACTGTTTCACCTTAAACAGCAATGGGAAGAAGCCATAGGTTGCTGGTCTGTGCCTCTTAACAAGCTCTTGTTTCACTGGGTAGAGCCAAGTCACAAAACCCCAAACCTAATGAACTCCGTTATTAAGTACTGTTCAAACAATGAAAGACATAAAATGCTGCAGGAACACAGGGAAGTCCCATAGCCCGGGATGCACAGACAGACCTGAGTAGGGACACATCTAGATATATTCCAAGATAAGAAAGAGCTTGACTGGCTGGGTGTGCTGGCACACACCTATAATCCCCAAACTTAAAAGGCAGACACCAGAAGATTGAGTTCAAGGTCATCCTCAACTATACAGTGAATTCCAGGCCAGCCTAACTTTTAAATAAGTGGGAGTCGGTGGGCTGACAGATAGGTAAAGGCACTTGACACATAAGCCTGTTGATGCCAGGTGAACAATGGAATACACAATGGTAGGAGGAGACCACCACAGAGCTGTCATTTGACTGACAGTCATGCATGCCCCCACAGCACATCAAATATTGTTTCAAAAGTACAGACAGTATGCTGAACACTACTTTCTGTGTCAAAGGGTGAAAAACAGCCTATCACGTTAGATAACGATAGAGGTTTGTCATTACTGAGGAAACCAGTGGCTATTTTATACTCTTTTCTTCCTCTTCCTCCTCTTTCTCCTCTTCCTCCTCTTTCTTTTTTTTGGAGACAGGGTCTCACTATCTAGCTCTGGCTGAAACTCACTATGTAACCAGGCTGGCCTCAAACTCAGAGATCCATCTGCTTCTGCCTCCCGGGTATAAGGACTAAATGTGTGTACCACTTCACCCAACTACCTTATCCTTGGGTGTCCATCTTCACTGCGTTGTACATGAAACACTTAACCCATTAGCAGTGCTATACATCAGGACTCACGTCTGACACCATCTGGTGATAAAACTATGACCAAAGTCTACAGTCCTGGATAAGCCTTTCATGACAATGCCAGGTGAGACTCTTCCAGGGACAATGAGATGGGGCCACCCAATGCTACGATATGGGAGAAGATGGATTTTTTTCTTTTTGGTTTTTCGAGACAGGGTTTCTCTGTGTAGCCCTGGCTGTCCTGGAACTCACTCTGTAGACCAGGCTGGCCTCAAACTCAGAAATCCGCCTGCTTCTGCCTCCCAAGTGCTGGGATTAAAGGCGTGCGCCACCACTGCTTGGCTGAAGGTGGATTATTTGACCCTTAATTGTACAAAAGGACTTTAAGCAGTGGCAAGACCATGGAGTTTCTAAAAAAACATACACAGAAAAAAAATCAATGAGATTTGGTTTGCATGGTGATTTGATTTCCATGTTCTATGGTTCTTTGAGAAATAGTCTCTAATTCTGAATTACACTTAAGTTATGCAAATCAGATTATCACAAGTAGTAGGAAATTACTTGAAAATCAATTTCCTTGTCTTCCAAGTTCTCATCTCTTGTGCCTCTGGCTGTTTTTTTTATAGGGTTTCCCAGTGAGAAGATGGGAGCAGAGAGCACAACGAAAGCTCACACAAGCAGAGTTAAGGACCACGTGGCCACCCAAGACTGCTCCTGCTCTGTATGGATACTGGTGGGTCAGTGCCTGCAGGAGGGCCACACATCCTTTTATTGCTTTACAGTGAATATGGTGAGGCAGGTGGAATCCAACAGACTTGAAAGGTTAGTTTTTTGGCTGTGGGTATTAAGCCTCAACAGTCTCATGAGGCAAAAGTATTTAATGAAAAAACAGGGAATGACTCTCTTTCTTAAGCATCCTATAGTTTTAAAAGTAAATGGAGAAAGGCCTAGCTCTTCATTGTCTCTAGACTTCTCAACAGCATCCCTTGGCATTTGTTAAAAACAGTAACAGGGATACATTCACAGATCTGACCATGTTACAAGTGTCATCTCAATCCTCAAAGCAGCAGGAAAACCAGGCACAGAGAGGTAAATTAACTCACGGCCACAGAGAATGTGAGATCCAAGACTCTAGATGGCAGTCAAAGACACCAGTAGTCAAGAGGAGCCCTCTACACTGAAGTGATGTAGGTGATGCTCACCTGAACCCACCTGGGCCAAGTCTAGGCCTTTGTCTCAGGAGAGGGGCTAAGTATTTACTAGAACATAGCCTCTGCCCACTCACTTTCCCATTGGGTTCTTTATCCTAAGACTGCACTCATATCATAACGGAGACCACACAGCCACAAAGTCGAGAATATACTCCATCTGGCCTTCTGCTGACTGTGCAGATCATTTTCTCAATAAGCAAGAACAGAACTCCTGACCTTCTCAGGATTAAAAAAATTAGCCAAAATCGGCTTCTTCTCTGGGAACATCAACTTGGAGGGAAGAGGTGACCATTTTTCAACTGGAAGAACTAAGACTTATGAGGAAACTAGTGATCAGAAGGCAAAGGGGAGATGGAACACACTATCAAGTCTCACTGTTCCCCTGTGCTCTCAACATCCTCAAAACTGTGTTAGTGCTAAGCCATTTCATAGAGTGCTGGAGCTAGAAGATCAGGTATGTCCAAGTGTGAGGGTTTCGTCTCTACTAGGCAGAAGATGGGACCACCTGAGAAAAGGAAGTGGCGAGAGGGAGCATGAGGTGAGCAGTGGCAGACAGGGGAATGATGAAAAAAAATCATTTATCAAAATGACATGAGATTTCTCACTTCCTATGCTAACATGAAGAATTAATAAGAACAATCAATGCAGAAAAATAAACCTGTGTTCAAATGAAGTGTTCAAATGAAGACATACGGATTTCCCTTTAGGGATGGCTGGTGAAAGACAATGAGGCACTGTTCTCAAAGTGATCCTGATGGTCACATTAGCACAACAGCAACTTGTATTGAGGCCTTATATGTGCATCTGCTTAATTTAAGTACCAGCATGTTCATTTAACATTATTTGCAAGTGTGACAAATTTAGAACTGTATAGGCTACAAAGCTTTCCTGGGTGGGGCGTGCACGTGTGTGCATATGTGTATACACATGTGTTTAATCTGAGTTATCACTTCAGGTACATTCTGAGGAGCCAAGAGCTAGAGAGAGGCTCAAGATGTACACAGATACTGTCTAAGGAGACACCCTTGCCCTGGGCAGCTCTACCTACCTGAGTGCCCAGAGCTTGGATGTCATGCTCAAAGGTGGTGTGCATTCTCTGTAAAGTCTCCACGGTGTTCTGATCTCTTCCAAGCTCCTCAGGGAGTTTCTTGTGTTTGTCTTGGATGCGGCCAAAGATCTCCTTGGCATCGTGGTAAAACTTATGAAGTTCATACGAGGCAGCAAGAATCTGTGTTCTCGTGTCGATGAGCTCCAGCAGGTCAGCCCAGGCTTCATTGAGACCATCTTTCCACTCAGCAATGGTGGCAGCGTCTGAATGTCCAGAGTTGATGAGGTCATCTGCCATGCGATTAACTGCATCCACACGCTCCTGCCCAATGTTTCCTGTGTCTCGAGCAAATTCTCGGAACCGTTCTTGTAACATCTGAAATGGGATGCACACAAAGAAATCACTGAGACCACCGTGGAGCTTTTACAGCCCATCACATGAATGCTGCTGGAAAGAAACTGCCAAGTGGGAGGCACAAGTTGAGACTCGAGCCCTGAGAACCACAGATTTGTACTGCAGCACCTGTGCTGTCTGCCTGTGGCGAGGAATGCCAACGCATGACAAAGTCACCCAACAAAAGCAGCAAGTCGAAACCACACCCATGACCTCACAGCCTGGGCATGCCAACACTTTCCACGCCACCACCCACTGTCCCAAAGTACTTGCCGTGACATGCTCATAGTCCTGTCCCAGCTCATGGGAGCCTGCGACCACCTCCCTCTCAGCAATCCACTGTTCCAGGTCATCGACCTCCCTGTTGAGCTGAAACAGCCTGTGCCTCTCATCAAGTTTTCCTCTCCTCTCCTCAGCAAGGTCCTTCAGGCCGGCATACAGCTTGTCGACCTTTGACTGCCGCATACTAATACGCTCACTGAAAAGGAACCAGCAGTGAGGAAGAGACCTCAATGTCTTCTTCTGAAGACACACAACAGAGTGAGGATAATATAAGCGTTACACCAAAAATTCCCCAAAGAAGCGTCCGTTTAAAACCTACTTTGTCTAAAAAACAAAACTATGAATAGCTTCCATTTCAAATGACAAAGAGTGAATAGAGAAACAAAATTATTAAGGCAAAGGCCACCCTGATTTTTTTCCCCGATGCTAAAAGTTAAATGTGAAATATTGGAGCCATCTTCCATTGCCAGAAGGCACAGGCTGTCCACGAGTGCTCTTCTCTGGCCTGTGCTGCCCTTGCTTGCTGGGCTGTGGCCCTTCCTTGCTAGCAGAGCTGGCTCTGTCTGCTCCTCTTTCCTCAGTGTAGCTAGGAGATTGAATCCTTGAATTTGTCACCAGAATTACATCTCATGGTAGGAGAGGGAGAAGGCTGTGCTGCGGCCTATTCTTTCTTAGGAATGTAGTTATGAACACCCTAAAGACCCCCTCATGTACCAACAGACCCACCGACCTTACCTTTCTCAGCCTGTCGTACATTGGATAAACACCCACACCAATTCCTTTTCTTCCCGAGTCCTAAAAGGTGGCCCCCCAAGCAAGCCTAACAGGAGCTCTTCTCTCCCAGTTACCTCAGCCTGGGGACCAGAGAGCTTACTCTCTCACGTCTTCCCTGTATTCTGGATAACCACTGTGCAGGAGTTAGGAAGTGCTAAAATCTTGGTTTTGTGAAACCCATTTTACTTCATAAGCTGAGGCAGTCTTGTCTTAGTTCTCTTCATTCACTGCTTTCCCAAACTGACAGTTCTTTCTTTCTTTTCTTTTCTTTTCTTTTCTTTTCTTTTCTTTTCTTTTCTTTTCTTTTCTTTTCTTTTCTTTTCTTTTCTTTCTTTCTTTCTTTCTTTCTTTCTTTCTTTCTTTCTTTCTTTCTTTCTTTCTTTCTTTTTTTCCTTTTGGTCTTTTTTAGACAGAGCCTCATTATATAACCCTGTCAAGCCTATAACTGGCTATGTAAACCACAGTGGACTTAAACTCAGAGATCTAAGTGCCTCTGCCTCCCAAGTGCTAGGATTAAAGGCGTGCGCCACCACACTTGGACTAGACGACTTTTTCAACTTAAATATGAACCTCCATTACTTCTGTTAGCCAAATATACTTAGTGTATATACACACTAGTGATCTTTCAACTGGGTCTTGGCCAACATGAGAAAGTTAACACGAGGTAACTGTTACTCAGAGCAGCTCCTTCCCAGCATACCTAAGCTCTTAGGTCAGTGACCTGCCCTCCTACTACTGTATGATGAATGGTGCCACCTTCACTGAGGAAGCCTGGGTGGCCTCATTCTCAAAGTGTCACTCACCTTTCGGGATGGCTGTCAGCCACCAGCGCCCGACTAGTCTTGGAGAGCTGGTGTACTGTCTCTGCATAGTCCTCAACAGCTTGTTCCAAAATCTGGTGCTTTTTCAACATGGAGACAGCACTCTGCTCATCCTGCGAAGAAAGAGACCATCAAACCCACAGCCAGACGCTATGCCTGAGGTGATAAATTAACTGCACCATGGGGTGGGACAAGAGGAAGGATCATCAGAAAGAAAGAAACAAACCAAAACAAAACAAGTATGATATAGCCACGAACGCAGACACAGCCGAGTGCATTAGCAGGGACTAACAGAGGCCTCTGCAAAGGGGAACATGTGCTATGACCAAGGCTGCTGTAAGGTAGAGGGGAGCCTGGTAAGCTAATCAAGCTAAGAACCTCAGTTTGTTCTGTATCTGCACCGCAACATTCTATAGCCTTCAAGTACCTTTAATGGTCTTCAAACCATTTTGTATGTTGGGGAGCCTATGTGATTCAATGAATGATTCTAGAAGGCATGGTAGGACATGCCTGTAATCCTAGTAATTGGGAGGCCAAGGAAGGTAGGTCTCTGTGAGTTCAAGGCCAGACCAGCCAGGGCTACATTAGTGAAGCCCTGTCTCAAACAAGCAAAAATTGTGTGTGTATACATACACTTTATGTGTGTAAATATTTAAAGATATATATTTATATAAAATTTATATACAAACACATATAACATCCATCCATCCATCCATCCATCCATCCATCCATCCATCTTAGCTAAACACAGTACATCTACTTATAATCCTAGTAGACAGCCTAAGGCAAGAGAATCATGAGTTGGAAGCCAGTCTGGGCTACATATTAAGTTCCAGGCCTGCATGTGTGTTACACACAGGCTTTATTTCAAGGGACACAGCAGCCAGATTGTTGATGCCTTTCTTTACTTTTCTGCACCTATAGGCAGCAGGGGGAATAAAGACACTATGTAGCTAGGACTGGAGTAGGGCACTCTTCTGAGGCACATCTCCTGCTGCTTCCTCTCCTGGGAGTTGGGAAGCATCTCTCACCTTGGCCTTCTCCTCAGACATCATGTACAGTTCCTGTTCACTCATCCATGCCTCTGCTTCAGCTGCATCAAAGTAGTATTGCTGGGCCTTGTGTGCCTCCTCGAGCCGTCTATGGCGTTTCTCAGTTTCCTCGATGAGGAGGCCCCACAGCTGCTTCAAGTCAGCGAGCCTCTGCCTGATAGCCTCAGCATTGAGACTGCTGCTATCTGTGATGATGTTTTGACTCCTCTCGAAGATGTCATCAATACGAGGCTGGTGTCCCTGAATTTCTTTCTGGAGGGTCTGTGAAAAAGAGGCAAAAACAGTTTGCTAAAAAGCCATGGCCTGGTCCTCATTTTGAAATGTTGGCACTAAGCAGAACTCACAAACTTTGGAAAGCCTCTCACTTGGTCTGCGTTATGATTCAGTCGTTTATCAGGCACAGCTAGCCTTGGCAGAATGCTTACCTGGTTTTTCTTTATTAACAGCTGCACAGTTTGAAGGTTATGGCCATGATCTGTGGAAGTTGCCAAAGGCATCCTCTCGCCAACCCACAGCTAGAAAAAAATAGAGAAGAAGAAGTGGTCAGGACCATGTGAAGAATAAAGAAATGGTCCAAGTAAGAGCATAAGGGGGACAAGGGGAACTCTGGGGAGGAAGGCCTAGCTGTCCTCCAGAGGGGCCAGGATAGACTCTTGGACACGAGGCAGGGGTTAGTCTTCACACTTACTCCATCCTTGGTGTTGGACATGCTGTGAGCCCTGTGGTTAGTTTAAGTCCGATTCTAGTGGCATTAAAATCCTGGAGTGTCTTTAGAATTCCAGAAAGAAGAGAGTGCATTTGCACGTGTGCGTGTGAGGGGACAGAGAGCCACAGTGTGAAAGGTGGGCTTTGAGGGCTCATGTCAATGACACGGTCCGAGGTAACACAACAGGAACGCGACCGTCTGCTTCAGGACGCTGCGCGGGCTACTCACAATCTCATCCTCCACATCTCTGTTGAACTGGTGGATCTCCTTGGAAGCTAACAGGTTATGCTTCCTCTCGTTCAGGGGCTCCAGGAGCTCCATGAACTTGGTCTGCACAGTGATGCGTTTGCTGTCCACCTCGTCTGTGCTCTTCCCCTCCTGACTCAGGGCCTGGGCTTGGCTCTGCAGTTCCTCGATCTCCTTCTTCCGCACTTCCATCTGATTCTCCAGCATCTACGAGAGCAAGTGTGCATCAGAGCCAGAGGAAGCAGACTCCGCTTGGAATTGTTTTGGGCACTGGCTAAGATGGAACACTGAACTGAGGAAGAGAAACTTATACAGCAGACAGGCTAAGGCATGGCGTGCCAGTGAGTACTGGAGCTCACCAGCTGATGTTTAAATTGAAACAGCCAGTCTCTGGGGACCTGAAAGCTTGAAGTAACATTAAACTTTCATCAGGAACTCAGGGAATAGAAAGACAGGAACACAAGAGTTATTTATGACTACATAGAAGTCAGTTTCTCTATCAGAAAAGGGAACACTCTTGAGGGTCCAGTTCTTTCTGGTGAAAAACAGTATCTTCATTTCTTCAACCAGAGATATGACTAGAATCACGCTAGAAAATGAGGGACAACAGCCACTCACTGAAGGAAACAGGCAAAAGTGGAAACAAGTGTTCACTGAGGTTCAGCTATCACACCCACCACACCACACAGCACACTGGGTCACAAACCCTGGAACTGGTGTCTGAGGCTAACTGTAACCTTCTAGGAAGAGGCAGCAGCTACAACTAAACACCACCTGTCTAAATTCATTAATGCACAGCAACTCCAAGAGCAAAGTAGCCAACCTTGTAGCAAAAAGGTGACTGTCCTTTTGGATGAAAAAAAAACCAGGCTCAGCACTCAGCCAAGACTGTTTCGGCAGTGACTAGTTCTAAGTAAAACTGCAGGGCTTAGGAATTATTAATAAATACTGCCAAGTTAGGAAAGGAGCCACTGGAAAAGTGGACCACTGCTATCTTTAAAAGGGGACAGTGTAGCAAGATGTGGGACTGGGAGAGGCAGGTCAATCTCCGAGTTTGAGGCCAGTATGGCCTACACCCACACCAGCACTGTTTCAGGACAAGCTAGGACTATGGATCCTGTTTCAAAAACCAAACCAAACCAAACCAAACCACCAAAATCCAAAAGGCTGTGTGTGCATGTTTGTGACTGTGTGGTTGGCTGAGTATATCACATATGGAGACCAGTAGATAAGTACCAGTGATATTCTTAGGAATGTCACCCACCTTCTCTTGAACAAGGTCTCACTGGCCTGGAGCTGATCAAGGCTGGACTACATGGTCTGTTTCTGCCTCCCTAGCACTGAGATTAGAAGCACATCCTTAGTTTATAAGGAAAACAACTTTACTGACTGAACCACCTCCTCAAACTATACCACCGATGTGGCCTGTGTGCCACATGTATGTATGTCTGTGTGCCAAGTGCATTGGAAGCCAGAAGGTGCTGGGTCCCCTGAAACTGGAGTTGCTAACAGCTGTAGATGGGTGCTGGGACTTGAACACAGGTCCTCTAGAAGAGCAGCTGTTGTTCTTCACAGCTGAATCATCTCTCAGTTCCTGATGATTGATTGATATATTTCTTTTTTTTAAAGATTTACTTAGTTTATTTATATGAGTACATTGTAGCTGTCTTCAAACATCCTAGAAGAGGGCATTAGATCCCATTACAGATGGTTGTGAGCCACTATGTGGTTACTGGGAATTGAACTCAGGACCTCTGAAAGAATAGTCAGTGGCTCTTAACTGTTGAGCCACCTCTCCAGCCCATATCTGATGATATACTTTTAATACAACTGTTTTCTCATTAATTCTGAGTAAATTCACCCGCCCTTAGAATCACCTATCACAAAATAAACAATGTTTATTTCCTTTACCATCTACCAAGTAGATAGTAATTCAGAGTAGAGAGCCAACATTTCAGTTCAACCATCACCAACTTAAGACGGAAAGAATAAATATGATTACTTTTATTCATATAGATGAGTATTTCACTCGACCACTGAATGGTAATAATATTCATCAACTAGATGTTAAAAGAAAATGTTCTTGTGCACAGACACTCAACAGTTTTACTGATTATAGTCTTTCTAGTTGACTCTGACAAAGTCTACTGCTGGCAGGTCAAGCACTTCTCTGGTGTTAAAATCCCTTCCCATGGAAGAGGAAAGGCAAAGACTCTCGATCCGTAAGGAGGAAGAGGAAAGCCATGAAGTGGCCATAGCCCAGATAGAATACTGCCTTGCCCACTTGCCTGCTGCTTTTTCAGCAGAATATTGACGCTGGTGAGGTCTTTGCCATAGTCGTCAGACTGAATCTGGCTCTCTAGGCCATGCAGCCATTTGTCGAGATCTGCGCAGCTCTGTGTGAACAGCTCAGCCTTATTGGCATCAAAGAGCCGCTGGGCCTTGGTCTGAGTGGTGGACTCGAGGACTTCCCACATCTTATGTAAACCACTGAGCTTCTCCTTCACCACGGCTTCTGTTTCTGGCTTTTCTGAAATAAGCTGCATTCCTTCCTGGAGAACACAAACCAGTGAGGTTAAAAAGAAAGTTTGCAAGAAAATAAATGCCACTGTGAAAAAAACAACCTCCAACTCTGAGACATTTGATCTGTGACTGACCCACGCGCACCCCCAGTCCCTACATTCACCCAGGAAGTTACCGCTCAGTAAAATAAACAGTGGTCCTGTGTACATACGCTGCCCTTTGGGGCGATGTAAGCAATTAAATGTTGCATGCTCTAACAGTTTCAACTGGGGCAATTTATTGTTAATAACCTACAACTTCACACTCTAAAGACCATATGTAACACAATTTTAATTCTTAGGAGTCTGACAGTGAAGGGACAGGAGCATGAGAAACACACACTGTACAGATAATGTGAATACACACTGCAAGGATTAACATAGTTAGTGCCTGGTATACATTAGTTATACTACCCCCAGCCCCGACACAAGAATTAAAACATACAGCATTTTAAAATTTATGTAACTGTATCTGATAAAACTACCCATAGAGCAACACAGGTTTATGGCTGTGGCCATGAGGAAGGGAGGGGCATGGTCCATCCATAGCGACTGATTGCCTGGTAGCCACTAAAAGATAAACCAAGCCACATGTTTGGGTCTCTGCTTTCTGCCCACTGTGGGACAGACGTCAGAAACTGTAAGTGGGAGCAGGGGATTGCTACTGCGTAACTTTTGTAAATGATGACATAGGACTCTACCCCTAAAGAAAAGGAATTCATTCCTTTCTCTAACTCCTCCACTGGGGACCCTGTGCTCAGTCCTAGGGTTGGCTGTGAGCATCTGCATCTGTCATACTCTAGCAGAGCCTCTCAGGAGACAGGTATATCAGTCTCCTGTAAAACAATAACTTGAAAATTAGCAGGCAAATAGATGGAACTAGAAAATATCATCCTGAGCGAGGCAACCCAGTCACAAAAGAACACACATGGTACACACTCACTGATAATTGGATATTAGCCCAAAATCTCAGAATATCCAAGATACAACTCACAAACCACATGAAGCTCAAGAAGGAAGACCAAAGTGTGGGTGCTTAAATAAAATATCCAATAAAAATAAAAAATAAAAATAAAAAAAGAAGAAAAAGAAAAGGAATTCATTTCCTCTCCTTCCTCTTCCCTAAGTGTTTGTCTTTCTCCTTACCAAGGTCACAATGTGGAAAGGAGGGTGAGAGAGAGGTCTCACCAAATAGTTTGACCCACCTTCTCAATTTTGTCAAGCCATTCTTTGTTGGATGCAAGTTCTGCCATAAATGCTTGATGCTTTAACCATTTACTATGCAGGTTTCTGGCTTCATCATAGGACATGTCCTGAGCTGTAAGCATCTTTTCATTGATCCAGAGGGACAGCTAGGGTAGAACAGTAAGACGTTTTAGAAGCCATCATCATAGACTTAACCTTTTACTCCTACCCATAAAGGATTACATTTGTGGTATGTTACACTTTCCATGTCAACGGACAGGCAAATACTTTGCTTTGCATCTCTGACCCACCTTGTAGCCAAGTCTGATACAAATGGTGAACCTAACATTAAACCCAGAAAAATAAAAACTCCAAAGCAGCTTTTAAACTCAACAGCACTCTTGACCGGCTTTCCCTAAAAAGCTTGTGTTTGTGGTTTTGCTCCAACTAGTTGAAAACACAAGCTGTTTCCTTCCCAGCTATCTGTGACAGCTATAGTAGGCTAACCATGACTGTCATTTAATTCATCTGGCAACTATACATTTTAAAACAATCTGCACAGTAGTGGTGATGTATGCGTCTAGTTTCAGTGCTTGGAAGGCAAAGGCAGGTGGATCTCCTTGAGTTTGAGGCCACCTTGGGCTACAGAATGAGTTCCAGAACAGCCACAGCTACACAGAAAAACTCAGTCTAGAAAAAAACCAAGAACCAAACAACACACAAACCCGCTCATTTGTCTACTGGGTGATGTGTGGGAATGTCAAAGAACACAAACAACTTGCTCACCGTGGAGCTAACGCGGCACCACCACCCATTCTTCATCTCTGTTGATTCTAAACACTTTCACCTGTTCTTCTGTAGCTTCCAGCCCTCTAAGGAACCTTCCATCCAGACTAAGAATACTTCACAGCACCTGACCCCGAGACCAACCACATATACTAGAAAATGGATTCTTGAAAGCCACACAGACTAAAGTGAATTACGAGAGGCTTGAAATGGGAGTTGGCCAAACCATATCTCTTTCAGGCTTTTAACCCAGGTCAGCCCCTGCTTGTTCCGGCTAGCCTACAAGTGAAGGCAGAGATATCCAATGGAGTCTACACACAGCTGGATTACAAGTGTCTTCAGGACCATCTAACTTCACTTGGGTGGGTGACAGTGAACGTCCTTTTAAAGCAGTGACTGCTGCTCACTGTGAATTTGCACCTAAACGTCTTCATGGTTTCATGTCTCAAAGTCTACAATGGCACAGGAGACCAAAGAAGCCTTTACAGTATTTGCGTTTCCAAAGCTTTTTGTTAACATCCTGGTGCTGCTGGGAAAGGCTTCCCCATATATTTGCTTCAACAGCAGTGGGTCTGTTCTTTATAAAATGTCAAGGAGGGCAAAGCAGGTCACAAGAGAACTGCTGACTTTGAGACTGGATAAAAACTCTAGGTACTGGCTCCATCTTTCTTGTGCTATTCATCATGAAGGAGAACCAGCAGGGGCAAAGTCCAAAGCAAATCCTTTGTAATGGAAGACCACTGATTGGTCAAAAAACAATAAAAATAGTACACTTTCAACTTTAAAAGAACGTAACTACTTCCCAGCAATCTAAGTGGCTACAGTGTGACATACTAAGGCCGTTTGTCCAATCTAAGAAAAGAGATGAAAGAAAACCAAATGATAAAAATCCCTCTGTATAGCGCAGAGAGGTCTCCTAAAATAGAGGGTATTTGTTGATCAAAAGTGCCAGGGACATACACATATTTTCACTATTCATAACACACAGGTAGGATTGTTTTTTTTTTTTTTTTTTTAAAAAAAAGGAGAAAGCACTACATAAAAATTACACTTATAAACCAATACGCTCTCTGCTCACCATACCATCCTACAGCACAGTGCAATGCTTGCAGATCCGGAGCCAGCTAGCCCTCCAGCCCTCCGTCACCATTCCAGAACTACAGCTAAGTGGTCACTGCGGGCACTCACAGAGGTCAGGTCAGAACACACTCATTCTCTGCAGAAAGTGTCCCCTGTGGATGTTCCTTATCCCATTTTGGGGTTCTAAGGGAATTTATTCTAATAAACTACAGAGGACTGAATTCCACTGTAGTTCTCTGGCAGATGAAGAAATAAAAAGACTTATCTACATTTATTCTATGTTTATAAGTGTTTTCTCTACATGTACAGCTGTGTAGCATGTGCTGGCAGCACATGCAGAAATCAAGGAAGGGGTCAGATTCCCATGGAACTGGAATTTCAGGCAGTTTTGAGTGTAACTGAACCTGAATCCTCTGGAAGAGCGAGCCAGTGCTCTTGATCACCAAGCATCTTTCTAGCGCCTATATCTCTGGTTTTAATATATAGACACAGTTTCATCAGCATTTAGTAAGTTGCTTCCTTCCATGGTGTTTAAATGTGCCTTATTTCAAGGAGTTAAATGCTTTTCAGGTATTTCTGGACGTCACTGCTCAGTAGAGTTCTTTGAAATGATGGAAAGTCTGTCTGTGTGCGTCCAACATGGTAGCCAGCAGTTCTTTGCGAGAAGTATGGTCTGAATTTTAACTTAAAATGAAACAGCCGCATGTAGCTACTTTAAGTATAGCCCTACTCCACACTATCCTAAAATGCAGATGAACGGACAATCTAAACTGCTGGTGCTATGTACGGCTGGTTCCTCCAGTGGGCCCTGTGGTGCCCTATCCCATAACCACAGACACCTAAGACTACTACTTCTCTGATTTCACGATTCAGTCACTTTTCTCCACTGCTGGCTGGCTACGGTGGGGAGCCACAGAGGAGGACTGAGAGGAACGCACCTCTTGACAATCTTGCAGGAACTTCTGTAGATCACGGTTATCCTTCAACCTCATCAAAAGTTCACTGGCTGCTTCTCGGTTCTTCCTATGTCTGCCAAAAGAATTAAATCATTTAAAAATAATTAGGTGTAGAATTAGCTGATTTCTACCCTGGGTTTGTGTGTGTACTGAGAAGTGTTTGCTTACACTTTGTAAGTATTTGACAGAGGCAAGATAGAGAAATTTTAGCATCCTGCAAATGGGTAAGCCACAGTAGGTACAAAAGAGACCCAAATGTCTGTCAAAACATACAGTAAGATAATGATAGTCACTGCATACATTTAAATGAATCTAATTCTAGAAGAGAAGATCTGAGTGTGCACTGTGCACAAGACCCTGTTACTGAGGATGTGAAAGAATTTGAAACTTATTTCTCTAGAAACTCATACAAGTTTAAAAAAATATACATAATATATAATTCTTGGGCCAGAGAGGTGACCTATTAGTTAACAGCACTGAAATAAATAAACAATAAAAATAAGTCATGCAGTTAATCTTTTATTTTTTTAAGACCAGGCTGGCATTGAACTAACAAAGGCCCGTCTCTGTCTTCTGAGTGCTAGAATTATAAGTGTGCACTACCACACCCTTGACTATCCTTAAGAAGTATTTTCTGATACGTTCCTATCTTGGGAAGTCACCACACCAAACACCATGAACGAAAAAGTTCAGACCTATGTGGTCACATGCTTACTCAGTTCTACTCTTGACAGAGCAGCTCAAGTCTCCAGAAACTGGACCAGCAGAGTGAGTCCCAGCAGAGGGTTACCAAGGCAACCAAGGCTGCTGCTCCGTGGTAAACATCAGCAAGTACGCACAAACACAGCCACCGCAAGAAAGCCTGGCTCCACTGAGGCTGTGACGTGCAGGGCTGACGTGGAAGATGGGGTTAAAGCTCAGGTCTACAGTAGAGGTGCAGGGAAGCTGCTGGATGGAGCACCTGCCTACCTAGCATGCAAGACCCTGTTTACTCCTTAGCAACACACAGAATGGCGAGGTGGTGCGTGCCTATCATCTCAATACTACTTTAATTTTTAAAGATTGTGGGACTTTTAATATAATATTGCTTTATACTGTCATATTAATATTAGCATGGCATTTTAAAGACCACAAGAAAGAGAGGTTATGGCTTAACAAGTGATGTGTTTGTGTGTCAAGTTCAAAGGGTGTCAAGTGTGCTGGCTAGTTATGTTAACTTGACACAGGCTAGCTAAGTCACTTGGAAAGAGAGACCATCAATTGAGATAAACGCCCCATCAGACTGACTTGTGGGCAAGCTTGTGGTACACACTCTTGATTGATGGCTGATGTGGGAGGGTCCACCAGCTCAGTATGGACAGTGACACCCCTGGGCTGATGTTCCTGGGTGCTATAGGAAAGCACACTGAGAAGCCATGAGGAGTAAATTAGTAACCAGCACTCCTCTATGGCTTGGCTCCAGTTCCCGCTTTAACTCCTTATCCCAACTTCTCTAGAGATGGACAACAAGCTGTAAGCTGAAAAGAAACCATTTCCTCCCCAAGTTGCTTTTGGTCACGTTATTTTGTCACAGTGACCGAGACCCTGACTACAACAGAGGGATTTTCCTATCAAGCTGGATAGAGGTCCATGCTATACTACCCTGTGCCTGGACACTGCTGCAATCTTCCCTTTGGGCAGGAGGCTCCCTCACATTTTCAGACTCTCAAGGTTGGTTTGGGGCTCTGATGTCACCTGCCTCCACATTTTCTCAGCATGCACATACTGTAACTTTACACTCCACAAGAAATCTTTGTGGAAGTGTCTTTGTGCAAGAGAATAGACCTGAAGGTTTAGATATTTATCTTGCATCTCTACAGACCCTGGAACTCCCAGATCTGCTCACATAAATCCTTTAGCTTTGGTTTTAAATCCAGAGGCCTTCAGGAATAATGAAGTGATACTAGAATCCAGTTTTGTTAGCTGTTAAGAACACAGGGATGCTGTGGAAAGCAATGGACTGTGGCAATAAGCAGCTCTTCTGAACTGCAAAAGACAGATGAAGAGCCCTGGTCTCAGTCTCTAAAGAAGACCTTAAATTCGATCCAGACTGCAGGCAAAAGGGAATCGTTCCACCAGAGGCTAACGGCCGTCTACATGAGCAACCCACAACTGACTCTCATCAATGCAGCTCAGCACTGAACTGCCTGCTCAGGCCTCCCACTGTAACCAGTACAGGGCAGGACTCAGATACACAATATAGAATACACACCTTTAGAAATTAGGAAGACAAGCTTTTAGGAGAGAGGAGGAAGAAGAGGAGATGATGCCCAACCCAATCTTGGAGAATGCCCTAGACTAGGAGAAAATGTCTTTTTCTATCATCATGGGGTAAGCCTATGGCAGCATCAGCCAAGCTACCATCGTGGGGTGTGCGGGAGGAGACTACGACAGCCATCAGCTACGCCACCATCGTGAGGTGTGCAGGAGGAACCTATGGCAGCATCAGCCATGCCACCATCGTGAGGTGTGCAGGAGGAACCTATGGCAGCATCAGCCATGCCACTATCGTGAGGTGTACAGGAGACTATGACAGCCATCAGCTATGCCCATTTTCTAATAAAGGGCAGATGCTGTTTCTCCACAGCTCTCTTCAGTGCTCAGGACAAGCAAGTCTCACCTTCCTCCTTTCCTTTCTCCTACAGGTGCCTGATGAGTGTCACATGGATGAAGGAGAATATGGTCTGGGCTAGGAAAACTCTTGGCTTTCAAGGTCCCCTCAGGTGAGTCGCCATGACAACTCTGCAAGAGTGCAGCTTATGGAGGATGGGCTTCCAGACCTTCTTTTGAGGACGTCTATAAACACTTCACAAGAATCACACTCAGGGAGCCATGCTGGGTAGGTTGATGCTATTCTGGTAAGTGCCTATATACTACTCACTGGGAAGCTAAAACCCAGAGTCCTACCTAAGGACTTTGGGTTAGTGGCTGGAAGTTTAACAGTCCAAGGGTATAGGACTTCAGTTCCAACATTCAAAATGCCGTACCTGTCGTCAATAGAATCCACCTTCTCCTGGATGCGGTCGGAGTTGATGTTCCCGTCGCTCACGAGTCTTCGGCCAGTCTCCACAACAGCATTGATCTTCTCCTCGTTGGCATCCATGGTGGTCATGAAGTCCTCCTGCTTTTTAATGGCTGCTTCAGCTCCTTCCAGGGTGGTGGGCATTTCGGTGTGAGCCAAAACATACTCCTTGTTTTAAAAGAGGAAAAACAAATCCAGAATGACATTACAGATCAACAAAGAAATTACTGTCTTACTTTATTTCTACTCCACAAAATAACTTATGAAGCGAGTAAAATTAAAAGTCTGACAGACAAAACACACACACACACACCCCCTAGCCCAAGGACAATCCATCAGTCTCTCCATTTCCCTAAGTGGTAAATGTTATATAAATAGGTTTTCCACAATAAGCAAAGCTTGGTCTGTCAGCTAGAAGAATCCTCTCAGGTGCACAGAAGCAGCAGCAGTCCCTCTACGCTCTCTCTTCAGACAGACTATAACTCTGACAGTGGAGGCCATCTATACTCTCCTCAGACAGACTATAACCCTGACAGTGGAGGCCATCTATACTCTCCCCAGACAGACTATAACCCTGACAGTGGAGGCCATCTATACTCTCCTCAGACAGACTATAACCCTGACAGTGGAGGCCATCTGCAGCTGCTTTTACTCCTCTCATCTTTGCTGTGCTATCCTTGGGTGAAGTTCTTGATCTTTCTAGAACAAAAAATAATCCCCCAAAACTTGCTCACTGTATTCTTTAAATTGGGCCCATGACCCACAGAACGTTGCCTAACTGAGAAGTTATATAGATTTCAGTGGTAATCATCACACTTTAGAAGGCAAAACAGCTTCCTCGGAAATGTTCAATTCTGGGTCTTCACACCGTGAGGGGTTTCAATGACACGAAGAGTTGGGGGTGGGAGGACATCTGTTACAAAATAATACATCTAACTTCACACAGGCATGGCTTAAGCCTGCTGCTTAGCCAAGTTTCCAACCTCAGCCAGGGCCTGTTTCACCCGGACGGAAGCCAGGTCCGTGTGGCGCATTACCTGGTTATTAAGAAACGCTTCGGCCTGTCTCGTGTCCCTCAGGAACTGCTGGTAGGCGTGAGACTGGGAGAGGAGGTTTTGCCTGTTCTCCCACATCTTGTGGAGCTCATTCCAGCCGGTGTCCAAGGCCTGCAACCGCTGCCGCAGAAACATGTACTGGGCATCAGTCTGTCCCTGGGTGACCATCTCACCCATGTCCCGCATCTTCTGGTAGTCTTCCTCATAATTGTCAATCTCATTTTTGATATTCTCGTGCTGTGTGAGAAGCTTCTCTGCCTCAGTCAGGGTGTTAGGCATGTCCTCTGAGGCGATAGCAGTTTGGGTCCTGGAGAGCCAAGACTGGAAGTCATCCAGGTCACGCAGGAACTGCTGCAGCTTGCTGGCCTCTCCCAGTGAGGCCTCTCGGTTCTTCAGGGTTGTCTTCATTTCCTCCCACACGTCACTGATCTCGGCCAGCCGAGACAGGATAGCTTGAGCCTGGTCAGGGTGCTCGGACTCCAGCTTCTCGGCTTCTTTCTGCAGGTCACTCAGCTTCGCCTCAATGGCTACCAAGTCTCGTTCCATGCCGGTCAGCTTGCGCTGCAGGGCCATGACACCTGCCAGGTCGTTGCCAAGGTCTTGGGTAGACTCGATGACCTTGGTCTTCTCCCGGATCCAGGATTTGGTTTCATTGCACTCGAGGTGGTAGTTCTGAATGCTCAGGGCAGACAGAAGTGCGTCCTTCTTCCTGTCTACCAGTTCTCTGAACTGACTCCACCTGTGACATAAACAGCAGTGTGAGAAGGGACACGGAACATACTGTGGATCCCCAGGCAAGCAGCCAGAGGCGAAGCTGCCTTGCTTCTCTGTTTTTACTTGTGTTTTTAAATCATGTCACCCAGTGAATGTCAATCAAATGGCTCAGTGCAGCGTAGTTGAACAGTTAGGACACATCTGTCCCACAGAGTCTGATGATTCGCTCATGCCTGCTGAACTCATCAGACACGCCTCAAAACTGCTCCAGAGGAGTATTTCCCCTAACCAAAGGCTGGTGGGAGGCTTCTGAATAACCTACTCAAACGTGTCTGCTCCACATAAAGACAGGGTCAGGACAGGATCTTCCCTGGTAACTGAGGCTTTTGCCAACAAATCAAGCTTTGTTACAGACCCTGCTCTAGACTTCAACTTAAAGGGACAGCACAGGTTCTATCTTGCTGTCTGTCTTCCACCATACTGGGTATAGGTCACCAAGGCTCTAATTTTAATTTGGGGAAAAGTTAGGTGCTGGGTAACTTTGACTCATGCCCTGAATGATGTAACCTCACCCTAAAAGTTGCCTCTTGCAAAACATGGATGAGGATACTTGGAAAAGCAGATGCCAATGCCATGACATCCATGCTACAAGGAAACTCCTGGCAGCAAAGCTGGGCAAGCACCCTCACCCTCACCAGAGCCACCTGGGGACAGCAGCCACCCCACTGATGCCATGCGTACCTCGTGTTGAGTTTGTCTTGCTGAGCTCGGATTTCCTTTTCACTGGGATGGCCACTGTGCATCAGCTGCCGTGCAATCTGGTTCACCACAGCAACCCGGGAAGCCTGGTTGTTCATTTCTGGTTCTAGGCTCTCAAATCTGAGAAAAGCAATTCAAAAGGGTAGTGACGCCGATGGCTTCTGTTTCAGTCCACAGCCTCGGCACCCAGGTAGGGGCTTCACTCACCTGTGCTGGATGACTTCCAGGTCCTCCAGCTTCTCTGGGATCTGCATGTTGTTGAGCCACTGCTCCTTCTCATCGATCCAGAGCTCGCAGGCATCAGCCTCGCTGAACATCTTGTACAGGGCCAGCGTGTCCTGCAGAGCCTGCTTCCTTAGCCGTGTTAACTCTGCCACCTCCTTGTAGCGCTCCTCAATTCCTGCCAGCCGGCCCTTCACATCTGGAGACTCTGCATGCGCCTGCGGAAGGGCGCCGGCCTGCTCGTGCAGCGTGTCGATAGTGGGCCTGTAGTTGGTGATCTCTTCTGCTACGTCCTTGTGCTTCTTGACCAGAGACTGTGTGGAGTACTCATCATGACCCACATCGTTGCTGGAAACAATCTTGAGTATATCTAACATCCAAGCATCAATGTCATCAGCATCAGCCTGGAACTGGTGCAGTAACGAGGCTTCCTCCAGCCGCTTCTTCCTGATGGCTGAGAGCTGCTCCAGGTTGGCCCACTGCTCCCGGATGTAAATGATTCTCTCTCGGATCTTTTCTGATCCGAAGTGTTCCTCTGCAATCATGTCTTCACCTTCTTTAATGGCCTGCTCAAAGTGGCCACTACGGCCGCTCATCTCATCCTCAAATGCCCGGTGCTTGCTCAGCAGGCGCATGACACTAGTCAAGTCTTTCCCGTAATCATCAGAGGACAGGATCTTTTCCTTCTCTCGTATCCAGCCTTCCTCTTCCGCCATCTCCCAGAAGAACTTCCAGAGGCGTCGGGACTCTTCCAGGCGAGCCCTACGCTCAGCTGCCAGCTGACAAAGCTCTTGATAGCAGAACTCCATGTGGGCAACACGGTCTCGGATTACCTGGGGGTCGCATGGCTTGTAGCCTGTTTTAACACCAAGGAAAGGATGCTGAGTCTCCAATAGTTCCCACTCATTTGCAGACAATAAGCTATGCTCCATGTTCTAGCTTGGCTCCAGTCTCAGCAGTGTCACATAAAAAGTAACAGGACACTTGCTGAGATCCTGACTAGATAGAACATGCTCTTTATATATGACAGGCACTGCTTTTTTGGCTCAACTGTAGACAAAGAGATCACTTATAAATCAAGAAAGCACATGTATCATATGGAAGCAAGCAGCTGTGTTTACTTAGTTCTTAAGAAGCAAGGCCCAATCCTTCTCAGCATCCTCAACAGCACGTGACTAGGTGTCAAAGCTTCGAGCTGCTAGAGCGACCACAGTAGGCTGTTAGTGCCCATCTTTAGTGAGCATGGACTGGAAACACTTTCACTGCCAGATGCCACAGCTCTCAAAACCAGATAGCATTTGAGTATTTAAGGAACAAGACACTGCCCTGACACATTATGACCTGGAGGCAAGCAATCCTCCCAGAAACGCGGAAATGGTGCGGTAACTTACAAGCCCCATTGTCACACACAATGGAGATAGTTCCACTGTTGAGGTGACAATGCCTAAAACAGTCCATTCTTACCTTCCCCATCTGTTGCAAACTTCTGGGCAGAGGCATTCACACCTCTTACACGTTCTGCTTGGATTGCAATATCTGCTTCAACTAGGGCATGCTTCTGTAACAAGTCTTCAACACCAAGCAAGTGCTTGCCATAGTCTTGAGACAACAATAGCACCTGTGTACAAATGGCAAGAGAAATGACACCTGTGAATACAACTTATTTCAGTGTATCAGCAGACTTTGCATCCTTGCTGTACCATCCCTCTGGTTTGTCACTGGCCACCTTTGGGCAAGACAATGCCAAATAAGTCAGAGAAAAACAAACATGAGACCCAGATCAGGAGAGACACAGTGAACTAAAGACAATGTGCCTAGGCAAAAGCAAGTAAAATTCACATTAAAAACACAGAAGGGGGGGGGGTCCTCTTAAGGGACCCTCCCCCAAGAGCCTTTATGCTATATCAATAGGAGATCCTTTATATAATCAATAGGAGAATCTACTTAACAGCCCGTATGCCACATCTTTACTCAACAGGGAGACATGATCAGGTGGCACGTCTCTAACTAGTAAGAACACAGTCAGGTACCACATTACCATTTTGAACTCACTGGAATTTTCCTGTTCTTCATTCAACTTGCAAGTTTTTCTCCCATCTATCATTCCACATCACCCTCAGATATAATTTCTATTTCATTCATAACAGTTCTTAGGAAACTATGTTAACCTGAATTATGTGCATATTATGACTTATAAAGTGAACATTTCTATTTTAAGAGGTCAAAGATCAAACCTAGTAACACTGTTAAGTGTGGGGCAATAGCAGAGGGGAACTGAGTCATAGCTGATCTTGTCCCTCTGTCACCAGAGCTCATGAGGCAAGGAACAGGTAAAGACTGACATCCAGGGGCAGAGTTCTCTTACATAAGAAACAGTGTTCTTAGAAAAAAAAGAGGATAGTCTAAACACTATTCCCTTCTGTTCTTAGGGATAAAAGTCTTCCAGCTCAAAAACTGCTTAATAAAGATGGTTCCCTCTGGTCTGCATCCGAAGAAACCAACAGGCACAGGGCTGTGACACAATGGTATCACTTTAGGCTCAGAAGTGCCAGGGATAGAGGAGAAAGCACAAAGCAGCACTGCAGCCATTGTCACCCAGCCCCACAGCAACCTGCACACACCTTACCACACCCCAGCATCTGAGAGGCCCCAGGCAGACTTAAGTACTGGCTCCATAAAGAGACAAAGAAAGTGGGTTTGAAGGGGAGGAAGTGATACAGTACCAGGCTCTGAATTCTAGCTTCCTAGCTCCTGGCCTGTGCTGATCACCACCCTACCACCTGCATACATGATCCTAGAACAGTATCACTAATACAAAGATCACTGAACATATTAACAATGAAAGAGAAAATCACAATGATTCTTCACATTGGAATATACTTAAGATGGATCTAAATCACTGCATCAGATCTGGGCTATAAAGTGGTCTTGTTTACAACTTTTCCAGCGCTCATCTCATTGATGTGGTAAGCTAGCCAACACTGTAGCCTCAGTTTGGCTCTGCAGAAGAGCGTACTGGACAAAGGGCACTAGTGCATAACTTCCTCCCTCAAAGAAAAGATCTGACTGAATCAGTTCTGGCCTCCCTGCTTTCTTTTTTTGATCACATGTTACCTTCATTTCATCCATCCAGTCCATAATATAAAGCATTTCCTGGAATATCTTTTGCAGCCCCAAGTTCATCTCAAGACGCTGCCTCCTGGCCCTGAGCAGTTCCAGCAAGTATTCCCAGAGCCGGATGACATTGTCCTTCCTCGCCGTGATCCGCTTGATGTCATGGTAGTTCTCTGCTTCCAGCTCCCTGGCCACAGCCACCACAGCCTGAACTCGTTCTTCGTACGCAGCGATGTCTGTCTCAATGGCCTCATGCTTTTTGGTGGCGGCCTCAACTGCAGGAAGGTCAAATCCAAAGTTGTCCTACAGAGGGACAGAAGAAAAAGAAACGTAAGTCACCTGGACGGGGTGGGGTGGGGGGGCACAACACAGTACATAAGCTGACTTTGCCACTGGTTTCTCACTGCCCTAGGACCCTTACAAACTCCTGGTGAGTTCAGACGTGTTCCTAACAGTACGTATTCTCACTCTGCGGTTGGCCTACCACCTGACTGAAGATGCTGAAGTAGGAAGGACTTTGTCAAGCCAAGAGAAAGAAAGTTGCTCTTGTATTTCATGACCGGTGTCAACGCCTTGAGAGGATGGTTGGTCAAACACTGAGGGAAATGAGGGGAACTTTTAAAGCTTACATGAATGTGAACGTTTCAGTCATAGGCTCTGAAAACAAACTGCTCAAGTTCCTTCCAAGTCTATGACAAGTTAGACAAACAGACAAGAAAGTGTATCAGAAAGTTTAAACATCCTCTTTGTGCAAGTGGAAGTGACGGCTGGTCAGCAACTTCCCAATACTGGACGTTGTTAGGTGCTGTCCTGACCTCCAAAGCCTCCTGGGGAGGGCTAGCCTTGCTTGGCTACTTCAGAAAAACTTGCATTAGTAATTTAGACAGAACCTGAGACACAAGACGCTGGTTTTCGCTCAGCCATGTCTCCCTCATAGCTGCCTTGCGATCGAATCTGCGGGCGAGTTGTTCCAGTTTTTCCTGCCGTATGAGCTCATTCCGCAGAGCCAGTTCTCTCTCATGTTCTGCTTTTTCCAGTCTTTCCCAGGCCTGAAGAAATTAAAAAAAAAAAGAAAAGAAAAAAGCATGGTTTCCTGAAACATTCAAGGAGCTGTCCTTGACTACAGTAACAAAGAACCAGAGGACTTGACAGGGAAACTCCATTTCCATCCTTAAGAAAAAGACCTTTTCTCCCTCAGCATGGCCTCAGGGGAACACACTGTTGTTCAAAGCTCCTGCGTAAGCTTGGAAACAAACCCTTTCAGGGTAAGGAGCACCACCCGCACATCTAAGTAGCTCTCATGATATAAAAGAAACTGACTCTCTTTAGGTCAAACATATTAGAGATCTCACTCCACCCAGAGCCACATTTTAAAAAATTCACATGCCCGAATTTTTCTTTCAAAATCCTGACTGCTCACATTAAGTCAATCTTTAAAAAAAAAAAAAAAAAAAAAAAAAATCTAATCATTAAATGCTCAAAGGATTCTGGGTACAAATGAACAGTTCTACATTTTTTTCTAATTTTCATTTGGAAATAATACCCACAGTACAAGTCTGTGCTTGCAGGCATGCGAGGCACAACATCTATGCCATTCCAAGCACGTGGAATCAGATCCAGCTCCTCTCTATGCAACAGGAAGACATTTGAGCTGAGTGCTTCACATAACGAGGATTAAGCTGAGTATCTGGGTAACAAGGTAAACTGTGAGCCAAGGCTGCTGACACAGTCTTAACACCGCCCGCAGAGCCTCCGTGGACTGACCTATTACAACTCTCTGCTGGACCTTCTGCTACTCCTACCGTCTACAGGGGGATGCTGGGAGTGACCCTGGCATTTTCCTGCCCTCCTAAATAATCAAGCAGAGAGAACGTCAAGCATGCTGGATGGGGGACCAACACATGAGCAGACAGGTCAGCTGCACCTTATTGATATCAGAGATGAGCTTCCCTTCTCGGGGCATGTAGACCTTCTGATTATTAGCTCGCATCTTGCTCTGAATTGTGAAAAGCAGCACCTCCAAATTCCCCTTCTCAGTAAACCTGAAGAGAGAAAACCAGCCATAATCATTACTGTGCCTTTATTAGAGAAAAACTTTACTTCACTTAGTCATGAAACTTTGAAATCCTTCTCTGTACACTGGGACAGCAGCAGGCTAGCCAATGGGTCCCCATGGACCTGGGGACTGCAGCATTGCTTTGTGGCTGCTTGCTGTTGTTAGAATGGACGTTTGAGGACATCAACGGAACAAAGTATTTTTACTGGTAACCTCAACCAAGGTGTAAACCTTATGCCCTAGACCAGTGGTTCTCACGATCCTCTTAGGGGTTGAAAAACCCTTTCACAGGGGTCACATATCAGATATCCTGCACATCAGATATTTATGTTATATGAGTAGCAAAATTTACAGTTATGAAGTAGCAATGAAAATAGTTTTGTGGCTGGGGGTCCCCACAACATGAGGACTTGTATTCAAGGATCTGAGCAATAAGAAGGGTGGGAACCACTGCTCTGGACCACGGACTTACTTCAGAGAGGTAGATAGTCAAGTCAGCAAATGTCTAACCTAAATTTTCAGTGGCTTTCAAAGACGTCTCTCACCAAAAAACTCACAAATGAATTTTCACAAGAAATAAAAGGACTTACTTTGGAAGTACAGTGAACAAGAAATAAAGTCCATAATCCTTACTTAATAATTATATTAAATTATATGCAGGGGCTGGAGAGATGGTGTAACATGTCAGAGTACTCGCTGTGCAAGTGCAAGGAGTGCAGTTACACCTCAAACACTAGCAGTGAAAGCTGGCGGAGCTCTGCAGGTGACAGCAGGGAGGAGCAGTGCCAGCACCGCCCCACGTGAGCAAGGACACCAGACACCCTCCTCTGGCCTCTGAGCATGCACACAGCTATACATTTCCAAACCTATACAGGTGCATACATCACATACATTTGAAGAAAAGAAAAAAACAAACAAACAAAAAAAAAAACCCAACTTTTTAGGTAGCAGAACTTGACCTCAACTGGTATGCAATGATTAACTGTCTTTACTTAACATAATATTCATGTCAGCAAATGCTTGATTTCAGGTTATTTTATCAGATCTGTCCAGGGTCTTAAAACATATACTATGTATCAATATATACCCTAACTTTTCTTTTTTCTTCAGAGGAATGATCCTGCTATGTAGTTCCAAGTAACCCTGAACTCAGGATCTTCCTGAAGTGCCCCACATGTTGGAATTACAGGTGTGTGCTAGCACATGGGCCTCACTGTGTTGCTTTTCTCAAATCTACAAAGCAACACACTCAAGGGTTTTGAGAAGAAACTGAGGACTTACATCATTTTTTTGGTTCACACATATCCTGAGTATCAATGGTACAGTCCACTAGACAGGGCTCAGGGGAAACATGATATATAACAAGTCTCAGTAAGGAGGAAAACAGGCTACCAGGAGGGACACTGAGTTAACAGATGATATCACAAACGTCAGAAACAGGTGTCTCTGGGTTGCTGCATGTCTGCTCCCATACTAATGACAACACTCTGCCTCTTACTTAGGCGGCTTCTCCACTGTGCGGTACGTGTTGAATGCCTGAAGCTGCTGCTGGACCCCGACCAGTGAGTTAGCAAATTTGCGGTTGTTTAGGATGATGATGGTTTGCTCAATCCACTCCAGAAGGTCAGAAGCAAGTGACTCGTACTTCTCAATCATTTTCTCCGTTTCTATAGCATTATCAAGCACCTGAAAGGAAGGTTAGAAAATGGGTACCCAGGTGTCTCCAGCCAGGGAACACATGCTGCAAACATTTCCATGTCACACACACACACACACACACACACACACACACACACACACACACACACACACACACGGGCCAGCTTTCCTGTGGTTCTATTCCTTGACAGAGGCATTTTAACTTAAGTGCAGAAAGGCACGCAGTCTCATTACCTGTGAGCAGTGGCAGCCTAACTCAACTGGAACTGGTTCTGAAGCCACCCAACCCCCAGGGAAAGACTATGATGATGTCTGTAATTCCTACAAAAGCAAAGAAACCTCTGGATTGGGGCAGGGGAGGGGGGCAGCAGGTGAAATCTGCCTACATGAGACAAAAAACACCTAAGACTTAAGGCTTTTAAAATCATGGTCAGGAGGATTCACCAGGGTGAAGCCAATTTAGTTAGATTTTCAACAGTGTATTTCCTGTGAAGGATGACAGGAGGTTTGTGGATAAATCCTTCCTCAGTTCCTTTCCAGAGATTCCCACCAACACTCAGCTTCTCATTACCTTTGGAAGACAAGGGTTCTACTACTGTTAAGTGTTGTTTGCTACGGGCAAAGTGGAATCCATAGGAGAACAAGGGCTCACTCAGAAGCAGTGCAGGAGGTGCTTCTGATGTATGGAAGAAGCTCACCTTTCCAATGCGCTTTCCTTCCACAGCCAAGGCCTTCATCTTGGAGAAGTAGTGGTAGTAAGTCACCACGTACGTGATGATGGACTTCTCATCAGGGTGGTCCACGCTGATGTCTGTAAACAGAGGGCTTCCCTCAGAGTGCTACCCGTCAGCTGCCCCCAGGGCAGCAAAGGCAGCTACAACACCTCAGCACCACCTACCCATCCAGCAACTTCATAGGCGTTGGAAATTCTGCCATCACATAGTTAACTGCCCAACAGGAAGACAGCACAGCACAGATTCGTTTAGCACATGAATATTCACAAAGCCTTCTGCAGAACAGAAGGCCTGTTTGTTTCTCACCTTCCTCTCAACCCCTAACACCAAACTGGGCTGTGGTTAGACACCACATCTCAGCCCATGGCACACTCATCTTTGGACAACTTTGTCTCCTTTCACCCGAATCCAGGTAGTGACAGATTTTAACGTCACACATAGCTCAGGCCCTCCTGTTCACACAAACTTAAAACAATAGCTTCCTCACTGGGCTTCTCTGTCGCCCCACTCACCTACCCCAGGCTGACCCTCCAGAAGCCAAACACAAAATGACCTTTAGCGTGAGCACAGTCCCTTTAGTTCTTTTTACCTTGATGCAGCTTCTCCTCGATTTTCCCTTCCTCTCTTCAAATGTTTATCAAGCTTTTTATAAGTGCCAAACATTATTCCAGATGTTTCTAATTCCACAGGAGAACATGCTTCTTCACCACTTTTCATACATCCCCTGTACTTCTAATACCCCTGCGTTCCTTACAGCCTTTGCCTGAAAGGGCCTTCTCCCACTCATAGTCACTACCAGCTCAGAAGTTGAAGCTCAAGAGCTACAACCCCAATACAGGCATTTCTCATTCCCATAGCTAAATTACTTTATTCTTCCTGCCTTGTGACTCTGTACTGGATGCACAGTCTGCTTTCTGCAAGATATTATCATTTACTCGTATGTTTTTGCTTATAAGCCTTAATCCCAAAGGGTTAATAAAAGGCTTCTCGCACTATTCCATTTTCTGGTTCCTATAAGTGGATGGATGGTCAGTGTGCATTCAGTGAAGTAAATAAATAAAAATGACATGTCTTGGGAGTGGAAATGTTCAGAGAAACACTCAACCTGAGTCAGATTAAAAATAATACACACAGGTTTCCTATCTGTCACGTTCTTTTTTTCAATACACATTCCACACACAACTTTATTTCTATTCTGTAAATAGTTCAGTGTGGAGAAAAAAACAGTTTCTTTAGCTTTAAACATGAAAACTCTAGGGCACAGGCAGGAATGCTCCTAGCCCCACTTACTATCAAGGTACCAACAGGACCAAGAGCCAAACTGCATTGGTTTTGCTAGTGTACAGTCCAGGGTCTCCTCATCCCCATCAATGTCCATGAGAGGGGGGTTGAGGAGAGAGACAGACAGAGTGCTGCATCTAATTTAGCAAACACAAAATACTGATATACCTGGAGTAATAGAAGGCAAACATTTCCAAGTTAATCTATGAACACATTTTAACTGACAACCTTTGTAACACTGGACAACTAATGATCAAGGTCAAAACCATAGGAAACAAGACATCAAATGCTATTTTTAGCTCCAGTCTTGTGATCTGAGAAATATCAGTCTCCCTTTCATACTCCCTGAAGATCAGAAAGATTAATGAATGGTGTTAATAAAAAGTCTCTGTGTTAGGAGAAATGGAAAGAGGTTTGCTGTAAAAATACAAAGGACTAGCCCTAAGGAAAACTGCTCAGAGAGAGGAAGGAGTTAATTAAACATGAAGATTGATCACAGCTCAAGGAATTTTTACATCAAGAAATCACTTAATAGCATAAGATAATTTTCTCTTGGCTTCCTGTAGTCTTATCCACTGGAGAACAGCAAGAAACCAGCTTGGCAGCCACATGACCTCAAAATGCCCTTGGGGAGATCAACTTCCTCTTCTAGATTTATAAGACCTGTAAACTTTCACATACAGATCTTTGTCTCTTAATATTTGCTTACAGCTGAGAGGATCTCTAAGCCTCTAGCATTACAAACTAAATAATCCCTTTATAATTTAAATATTTCTCAAAATTAGAAAGAGTTCTGAAATCCCACATTGTAATGGGACCTAGAACTGAGGATTTTTATAAGCTGTCCCAGAGAGGGCAGCTTGGTCATCTGAAGACAAGCTTTGGCTACTGCAGGGACCCAGATCCTAGCAATCAGTTCCATACAGATGAGATACAGTCTATCATAAGAAAACTGTGCCTCTCTCATCCACTCACACATTCTCTTCTTTATTTAAGCTCCAACATCCTAAGAACGTCCTTGTTCTTAATCTCCCTTTCTCATGAACACCAGTCAACAAGCATTCACTGAGTGCCTATGCTAGGCTTTCTCAGTGAGCACAGGTGCTAAGAAGCTCCAGTGACAGCCTGCAGACGGAAGGCCACCCTTTTCCAAGGGGTATTCTTTACATCATTCCCAGAATCCCTCACTCCTCAAATGCCTGCTTTTCTGGCTTTTTACTTTTGCCTGTGCCCCCTCTCTCTCACCCATCTTCAAAGCCTGGTCAAATGTAACTCATTCTATAAACCCTCAACTGTTGCCATAACTGGAATTTTAAATTATCCTTCTACCTCTTCTTTTGGTAAGTTTCAAGGAATGCCGTACACACAGAGCCCAGCAACACAAAGAAGACTTTCCATGAACCTTCCGATGCTGGAGATGCTGAAGTCCCACCCTTCACATCCTGGATCCTTACCTTCAGGGTCTAATAGTTTAGTGAGGCCAAGGTGCTGCTCTGCCAGGTTAAATGCATTCTGTAGATTGTAGTGTGCATTAGATTTCTTCAGCTTATCAAAATCAATCAGGTCAGGCCTATACAGAATGACAGTGGAACATAAGAAACATTATGTCTTGGAAACAAATCAAGTGTCTAATGAGACATGAAATAATCACCGAGTAGAGTAAAATTACAGTATTATATAATCATCAGACAATGATACATGGCTTCTGAATAATGAACTCATACATTCTCCCTAATATGAATGCAGGAATTACGACTATAGCACAATTTCTAACCCAAGGATAGGAGATACCACAACTCATCCAGATCTGCCACAGGAAAAGGTACTAAATCTTTCTACCTTTACCACGATTTCTTCACTTACCGGTGTTTGTGTATCAGTGCATTGAAGGCCATGCCATCTCTCCAGCTAGTAGTGAAATTGTGAATGTTGACATTGGGGTACCTGTCAAAGACAGAGCACAAAAGCAAAACAACAGAATTACAAATAAAGGTTTATGCCTTTGCTAAAAGCTAAAAGCTAACAAAAAAAAAAAAAAAAAAGCAAAAGCAAAGCCTGTGTTCACTGTAAACTCAAGGCCATATCTCAATAGCGACAATTATGTCTGAATATATGTCCCCTTAAAATCAGGTTGCTGTGGGGCTGGAGAGATGGCTCAGAGGTTAAGAGCACTGACTGCTCACAACCATCTGTAATGGGATCTGATGCCCTCTTCTGGGGTGTCTGAAGACAACTACAGTATATTCATCATTTATATTAAATAAATAAATAAATAAATAAATAAATAAATAAATAAATAAATTTTAAAAAATGAGGCTGCTGTGAAATAAAAATAAATAGCTGTATTTCTTTACAACTGCTTGGTAGTTCAGTTCCATAAGATGTGAACTGCATTCTAAATGTTAAAACAGTATTTTTACTCAGGAAACAGTAACCATCACACAGAAGCCTCTGGCTTTGTATCTCACCTGCCAGGGCTTCGGGGCCCATTCTACTGGGATCTGAACTCATATACAACTGAGACAAAGCTGGCTACGACTGCCCAGTCACGTGATACTCAGTTCTGTTTTACACACAGTACTTAGCTGGAGAGATGATTTACAATAAAGGAAGAACTTTTCTAGAAAACTTTTGTTTCGAACTGGCCTCTGCTATTTTATACCACACTAATGACTAATAACTTTGTATCTGTGGTTGCACAAAGGTTCAGACATGCTGTTTCATAGACTACAACCCCTTTGAAAGCTGCATGTCAAATATCCTGCGGATCACATGTTTACCTTAGGATTCACAACAGCAGTAAAATTATAGTTATAATGGAGCAACAAAAATTATTTTTCCCCTTCCCTTCTCCCTCTTGCTCCGGCCCTGCTGTAGTTGTCTTCAGACACCCACAAGAGGGCATCAGATCTTAATACGGATGGTTGTGAGTCACCATGTAGTTGCTGGGGTTTGAACTCATGACCTCTGGAAGAGTAGTCAGTGCTCTTAACCACTGAGCCATCTCATCAGCCCATCAACAAAAATTATTTTATGGCTGGAGGTCACCACAGCAGAAGGAGCTGTATTAAAGGTCACAGCATTATGGTTGCTGGGAACCACGGGACTATAAGCTCTCTCTAATTCCCAGGCTTAACATTCATCACTTACACCTATGAATGAGGTAGAGATATTTTGAAATTTTTTGCATTCATCTATCTGATTGGGTTATGGTTTATGGGTATCAAGAGGGTACCTGTGAGAATGTGTTCTCTCCTTCCACCTGGGTTCCTAGGATCTAACTCAGATCATCAGGCTTGATGCCAAGTTCCTTTACAGCAAGTACCCTTAACCTGCTGAGCCATCTCACCAGCCCCAAGGTAAAGTAGTTTTAAGAGCAACTCACTAATTAACCTGATAAAGAACTGCTTCTTATTAAGAACCAAGGACTCTGAAATAATTTCATCAGCACTTTACAGGATTTAAAAATATGTATTTTATTCAATTTTATTTATGTATATGTGTGTTTTGTGAGTTTGTGAGCATCATGTGCCCACAGAATCCTGGCGGAGCAGAAGTTCCAGCAGCTGTAAGCCACCTTACAGCTGGAAGGTGCTTACAGCTGGTGGGAACTGGAAACAGAACCTGTCCTCCAGGAAAGCAGCGAATGCTGCAAGCTTCTGAGCCAGCTTTCCAGCCTCACGTTACATGTTTGGTATTAGCTAAATTCACACAATGTCAATAAGCAATGACAAGCTGCAGTTGTGTAAAAGAATCTCCAAGTTGGGTTTCAGTGGAAGAACACAAGGAAAACCAGGACAGGTTTACATAATAACTGCTTCTATGTTTGCTGAATAAAGCTCCCCAAGTGGCAGAAATTAAAAGGAGAAAACTCCCAAATGCATTTAAAAAAATATCTGGGTTTGATTCTTAGATCTTAAATTATAAAATTCTGGGAGCATTTCTAAGGGTCTGTGGAGCTTTCCTGATGAAGAGAATGCAGCTGAGTGAGGAAATAGGACAGGTTCAAAGTATAAATCACAACTCTTTCCATTCTGACAGACAGCTCTGAAATGTCACATACCAACTGTTTATGTGGTAACAAGACATCTCAGCGGAAGCTATAAAAAGACACTTGTCAGCACCTTCACAGTGCCGCTGACAGGGAACTGAATCCTGGAGATGCCTCCCTTGTGCCCCTCTGCTGCACACTCACCCAGCGGTCTTCATCTGGCACCACAGCAGCAAGGCATCCTTAGCAGACTTTTTCTCTTTGTTATCTTCAGTCTCCACACTGATATCCTGGATCTAAAGTTTAAGAAATATCTGCCTGAGCAATGAGAACAGGTCTGCATGTCTATGAAACAGATCAAAAGTCCTGTCCTGTACACTGCCTGCTCTACAAGTCAGTAAGAACGATCAGGTTCACCTCAGATCCTCCAGAACTACGTTTCCGACTCTACACACAAAGGGATGACTGGTTCCAGGAGTGCCTCCGTAGCTCCCAATAAGATGCCATGTATGCCCCGGAACCATCTTTCAAACTACAAGCTAGTGGCTTGCTTCTAATAGAAACCAGAAAAGTAGTTTACTGAGGACAAGGTATGTATCATTTCCTAGAGAGAGCCTGTTAAATGCTATGCTCTCTATTTTTAAAGTTCACAAGTTCAACATTAGACACTGTGATGGTTTGTTCATGCTTGGCCCTGAGAGTGGCACTATGGGTGGTGTGGCTATGTTGGAGTAGGTGTGTCACTGTGGGTGTGGGTTTTAATACCCTAGTCCTGGCTACCTGGAAGCCAGGTTTCTGCTTGCAGTCTTTAGATGAAAACGTAGAACTTTTAGTTCCTCCTGCACCATGCCTGCCTGGATGCTGCCATGTTCTTGCCTTGATGATAATAGACTGAACCTCTGAACGTGTAAGCCAGCACCAATTAAATGTTGTCCCCAATTAAACCTGGTCTTGGTCATGGTGTCTGTTCACAGCAGTAAAACCCTAACTAAGACAGACATAAAGCCTAGTATAATGGCACCAGGGTCAAACTAACTGAGTTCTTTTTTTTTTCTCCTCTGTTCCTTCCTTTCTTCCTTCTCTTAGTCAGACTAAAAAATTTGGTTTTTGATTTTTATTCTCCCCCCCCCCCCCGTGTGAGATTTTTTTGGACACAAGGACTCATGCAAGAGATGAGACTGCTGAGAGATTTGTGGAGGGTAACCTGACTCCAGGGCAGCAAGCTTCCAGCACCTTGAACTGTAAATGAGGAGCAAGAGCACAAAGCACACACCTGGACTTTGAGCCAGGACTAAATAGAGGTGCTTCTCCTGGGCTCCCTCACCCCAAAGCTTCGGAAGACCCACAGCAGCGTGAACCGCACCCCATGCAAGGCTCAGGGAGTTGCATGGAGTGAGTGGCTTTCTCATACATGCCTCTATACAGAGATACTCCATCACACCAATTCAAACTCATGAAAGGCATTTCCTTTTCTCCTGAAAACTGCTCCTTTGTATCCAAAGGAGGATGAGAGAAGGTAAAAACCCAGTCCCTATCCTATATGGGCCACAATTTGGCAAAGTCTGGACAGCCTCAGACTAGTCACACTGCTCGACCTTTGCTACTGAAAGCCAAACGGCAGCGATCAGATGTTCAGAGGTGCACCTTAAGAACCCATGTCACCAAGTCCCATTTGACAGGAAAGCTATGTATGTCAAGGGCAGTGAAATGCAGAAGAACATGGTAGCTCTGACATTCCTCCGGGGTGGCAGCAGCCTGGTCTCTGTGGAGCAGAACGCTCGTATGTGGAAAGCTGGTCTACATTCTTTAGGCTAAGCTCCTTACCTGGAATCGCAGAATGATAGTCCAGATGAGGCCGAGGGTCAGCCGGTGGTTTCCATCCACAATGTCATGGGAGCCCATGTTCTCAAGATGGACTCTCTGCTCCTTCAGGAACTGAAGAGCCTTGTCAACATTCTCCAGACAGTGGATCCGCATCCGTCCCTTAGTGGGTTTAGGCTAGAAACCAGAGAACAGAGGTAGAGACACTTTATCCAGAAGGGCAGAGGAACTACCCTGAATCATACATGCCTGTCATGGTTTGTGCCCAAACCCAAACTAAAATTTGTGTGCATTCATTTGGTCAGGGAGTCTCAGTGCTACTTCTGCTACCTGCAAAGGTAAGTAACACTGGCTGTACGACCTGAGACTGAGAGTCAGTGCAAAGGTAAATAACACTGGTAGCATAACCTACAACTAAGAGTCAGTACTAAAGTTTATAAGGACTGGTGGCACAAGACTGAAATTCCAGCTACTCTGGAAACTGAGGCAAAAGGATCCTAAATTCAAGGCTAGCAGAAACAACTAATCGAGACTGTCTCAAAGCAACCATAATAAAGCAGGCTGCACATACAGCTGAGGAGTTCAGCACTTGCTTAACATGCACAGTCTCAGGTCCAGTATCCACCAGCAACCCACCAACTCCCCCAAACGGCAGTATGTCAGTTCTTCTAGCTTCTGTCCTATTTGCTTCAGAGAGGTCTTCTCAAATGTTTAAGATGTAGTATGGTACTCAGACACATTCATGAAGCAATACACTATTCTCAAGAGGTAACAATGATTTCTGCTAATTACACGGACACCAACCAGACTCTTCAGGTGCTGTCTGCCGAGCACTATGCCCTAGCATCTCTCTCGTTGGTGGTCCATGGCTGACCGCAGTCAAGCTTCACCATTGTCATGACTGTGAGCGACTAGTATTCTTATCCGTTTACTGATGAGCTCAGTTAATCTACTCAGCTAGCTAGTATGTAGCGCATTATCTTTATGTTACACAAAAATACACAATATAAGAGTGGTAAACATTTCCATGTGAATGGAAGAAAAAACTCAGTTCTCATTTGACAAGTAGTTTTAAGAGCTATTTGTATATTATTACGCTTCACATTCTTGAAAAACTGAGCATGAAGGAACATGTCTCTAATGAACAACCTCTGAAGCTGCCCCTCAAGAGCTGCTAGTTCTCCAAGGACACGTGCTCCCGTTAATTATCATCAGGTTTTTAGGGTGGCACGGGCCTATTCCCATGGCAACAAACACACGTCTCTGCCCTGTATCATCACTCACAGGACAGTCTCAACTGCCATTCAACAGAAGCAAGGACAGCCATCAGATAAATGGGATTCAGATCCAGGGGTCTCAGTAGGTAAAGCCCTCTATGGAAATGCAAGTTTTCACTCACCCTCCTCGAATCAATTTCACAACTTTCTCTCAGAGCTCATATGGTTTATTCATCTATTTATATTTTTGGAAGGGTCTTTCCTGCTTCTCCTTGCCTGGCACTCTTTGTGGCAAATTTTAGCAACCTCTGCTCCAGATCCATCTTCCATCAGATTCCAAAGGAGAGAGAATTAATTATGGAGTGAACCAACTTTAGGATCTGAAAATCTAATTCCAATTCTCCATTACAGTCACTTGGTCATTCCCTAACTCTGAGAATCAGTGTAGTCATGGGTTAATTCTCCTTCCCTGAATGGACTTAAGGCCTTTAGAGAGCAAAGAGAAGGGTGGGCAGTCCCAGGTCCTAAACAAGGTAGACACATGCTCTGAGCACGACACTGGGATGTAAGACTACAGAGAACACAACAGCAGGGTTTACTGTGCAGAGTCTGGAGGTGGGAAAGAAGGAATACTTCCTGGAGCTAGTTTGCTTTCCTTTATAAACAGAAGAGGACACAGGAAGGATTCCTGGCAGGGTGTTCTTTCAGGGAGGAAAGGAGGTTTAAGCCATTTCCTTCCACCTTAGTAATTCCTTACTTCCTGTTTTCTCCACAGAGATACAAATGAACCTTGAAGCTACCTGAAGAGCAGAATTGATATGCTGGACAGAACAGCAGCCTCTAGAAAATACCTCAGCCTATATAACCACACAGACATACAGAAACACACACACACACACACACACACACACACACACACACACACACACCCCTACACCTACCTGCTAGGTCTTGATGGTCTCGGTTCCTGAGTTATAATGTTTTCAAAGCAAAGACATTTAACTCAGTGGTCAATTCCAGCTATAGAACCCAAGCTAGCTAGGTATGGCCGAGCTATATCACCCAAGTTGAATTTTAAGTGCCTGAAGCCAGAAAAGACACTAACTGGCCCCAGGAAAAATGAGCAACCAACTCTTGCTTTAATCACAGGTATTCTATTCATTCTTGTTTCTCTCTCTCTCTCTCTCTCTCTCTCTCTCTCTCTCTCTCTCTCTCTCTTCCCCCCCCCCACGCCCTCTACTGATTAAAGTATGAGAGACACAGCTGGAGGACAAAATCCCTGAGGCAAACCTGAGCTACATAGTGAGCCCTGTCTCAGAAGAGAAAAGCACATCTCTACTGGTTATACATATATAAAGCCCAATTCTTGTCTCCAGATTCTTCCTTACCTGTCAACTGCACTCATCTACAAGTTCTTAAAAGTCAGAGGAAACAACAAGGGGCCTGCCTCATTAGCCTGTAAGAACTAAGTGTAAAATCTCCAAAGCTATACACTCTCCAGGGCGAGAAAGATAGTTTAGGGGTTGTGAGCACTGCCTGTCAAGAGTCCCAGCACCAACATGGCAGCTCACAGCCGTCTTTATTTCCAGTTCTGACATCCTCTTCTAGCCTCCACAGGCAACACACAGACATGGTTCACATATATTCAGGCAAAAACACCCATATCCCCCATCACACACAATTTTTTTAAAGGAATTCCAACTAAACAAGACACTTGCCGAACTGTACATTCAGTCCTCTGATAAAACCCCAGAACCTTCATCACATGATGCTGATGTGTCTATCACGGCATGAGCTTCAAAGAATGCTTTCTTCCTAGGTAAACCTGACTTCCTATCTTCTGGCTACTTAATCTGAGCCACTACTCCTCCTGGGTCCAGCTGAGGGTCCACTACCTAAGGTTTCTGGAGCCCCCATCTAAAGACCCCTTTCCTTTTCTGTCTAACCCCTGGGCTTTGCCTCTATTTGTTTGGCACCTTAGAATATGGTTCCTCACTTTCCACATTTATGTAAGTATGCCCCAAATTAGTGGGGGTACGAGTTCGGCCGTGTCTGATTTGTTTGAAACAAAGTAAAGTTTCCCGTTTACAAATAATACTTAGAAAACAGGCTGGCTCTGCAATCAGGCTACAAAACTCTTATCTCAAAAAGCAATACATAAGACACTCGTGGAGGTGCAATGCCTTGAATCTCAGCACTCAGGAGGTAGGGGTAGGCAAATCTCTGAATTCAAGGCTAGCCTGGTCTACAGAGCAAGACTACACAGAAAAACACTGTCTCAAACCAAAAATAATAAAAAGTTTTTCTGTTATTAACACTTAACAAAGGCCATGGAAGAAAAGAAATGGAAAGGAAAAGAAAAAAAGGAAAGAAAAAACCAAGTTCATTCTAAACAATTCAATGTAGGCTTAAATCTCACAGTAAATCTCACCTTCTTCACTTAGTTCAAGCTGTTCTGGAATTAGTATTTGCAAAACCATAAGAAACAAAACAAAGTACCTAAATGTTGTTCGCGTGTTTGTGTGTGTACTTCTCTTCTAAGAGACTGATAAATGGAGTAAGACAACAAAAATAAAGACAAAATCAGGAAACAGCAGGCCATCGGCCCTAATGCTATCTATGATTGAAAACAGCAGGCGCTGGAAAAGACCCAAGTCTCTGGAAAGATTTACCTCAGTCAGAGGGGACCTACTCCTGGCAGCAGCAAGGCAGAAAACTGGCTATCTTCCCTAAACTTTTTCTTTGTCACAGAGGCATGGAAGGGTTGCAACCATAGCAAGCTCTGACCTTGGCTATGACCTTTGGCATAACTTCATCATTTAAGTGGAAGCCCAATGACATTATGTTTGGTCCCTCTCTCCAAATTCTGATCATACGGAGGGCAAACCTCCACCCGTTGGTCGCAATCTCACGTGGCCTTGAGATCAAGTCAGTTAATAGAGTGTCAGGCATAGGTTCTGTGTTCACACTTTTTCCTGCCAAGATGATGCTAGAGTAAAGGGCAGTCTACATTTTTAATAGAATTTTGAAACATGACCTTCATGAAAAGTTATAACCTGCAGTGATTTCGGAACAAGGCACTGGAACGGAATGGTTTTATTCTCATTAACTGATTCCCAATCAACAATAGTCTGATTGCTCTATGACCACACACCTGACATGAGGGTATGTGAAGAATACTTTTGGATATCTAGCCTCTTGGGCCAAGCCTACAGGTGCTAATTCCTCTTCTCAAGAAGAACAGAATCAAGTTCTAAGACAAGGTAGATGGCTACCTAAAGCCTCTGAAACATATCTAATTCATTCTGTTAGGCTATATCCAGATTGTGTTCAGGGTCATTAACTAACTCCCCCTTT
The DNA here is from genome assembly GCF_011762505.2 of Arvicanthis niloticus. NCBI lineage: Eukaryota > Metazoa > Chordata > Mammalia > Rodentia > Muridae > Arvicanthis > Arvicanthis niloticus. Next base: position 13,633,384 of record NC_047664.1, on the reverse strand, counting down.
TCAGGTTCACTCAGTAAAAACATGTGCATACAGAACTCCCCCTCTGTAAAAGAACCTGAAACTTCATTAATAAAGTAAACTTGTAAATTCTATTCCCTCAAACATTTATCTACTATCCCCTGCTGAGCTAGCGACAAAGACTAAGGACTAACATGCTAGTAACTAGGACAGGGCTGCAGACAGACTACAGATGCCTCCAGGATTTAGAATGAAGGTGCAGAAAACCCAAACTGGCTGACTGCAGAGTCAACTGGGACATTAACTAACAAGGAAGCTTTGGAATCTGAATATGCAAGAACCCTTTTAAGGCTCACTGAATCCTAACAGCCTCAGGAGTGTGCTTTGTGTTTTTCCCAGAATCCCATACACCAAATAGAGAGCATGCCCAAGTCAGTAGGAGCGTTACCTTACTAGAACCTGAACAATTAAACTGTCCACTCTATAACCAAAGATGGCTATTAGGAATAGATCATAAAAGAAAACAAAATTCTCTGACACTGACTGCCTGAGAGGGTGGAGGTGGCAGGTGTCTTCCATTCTCTATCCTTAGTCTCTTAGGTTTCTGAGTCACTGAAAAGCTTAGGGGGCAGGGAGAGGGAGAATGTGTATGAGTGTGAGTGTGAGAGAGAGAGACTGTGTGTGTGTGTGTGTGTGTGTGTTGTAAACACAGATGGGTATAGTGGTACACACTGTAATCTCTGCTCTTGGAAACTTGAGGCAGGAGGATTGTTATGAGCTCTAAGCCATCCTGGGCTAAAATAGAAGACCCCGTCTCACAAAACAAAAACCGAAAAACAGGGGATGGTGGTGTATGCCTTTAGTCCCAGCACTCTGGAGACAGAGGCAGGTGAAGCTCTGAGTTGAAGGACAATCTGGTCTATAGAGTGAGTTCCAGGACAGTCAGGCCTACACAGAGAAACCCTGTCTCGAAACAAACAAACAAACAAACAAACAAATTTCCCACCACCTTCCTGCTTCTTTTGCTACAGTGGGATTTATTCTCACTCAAGAACTATGAATTGTTAGTTGCTGTTTTGGTTTTTTCCCTGTAACACCTTTGTTTTCTCCACTTAGATAAAGGCAGGTGAGGCCCCAGTCTTGCATTATATGGACATTGTCATCACCTTTCAGTCTTCCTGAGCTCTGGGTATGCAAAGGTAAACATTTTACTTCACACAGTCTAAAAGACTGGACAGTACTAGAAAAAATTAAGTGTTCAAACCAATACCTATCTTTGTGACCTTTTATCATTTTGTCAAAGCTACCATTCAAAACATAAAAAAGTAAACAAATCTACAAGATTAAATAATGAGGGAGGAAAAGCCTGACAGATGGGAAAAGAAAAGTCTGGTTATAAATATTACTTCTAAAAGATGCTTATCACAGTAATTCTAGCCTAGGCTCTAAAGCAGATCTCCCTGAAGAAATCACTATCAACTGTTTTGCTTGCCTCCCAGCATAGGACCACTGCCCCACAAAAACACCACGGTCCTGCAGCCATCTGCACAGGGGCCTACTGATCTAGAAGACTGAGGTGGTGACGCCTGCATGCTGGGAATGCAGAGCATGGCAGAACTCCATAACAAGAGGAGGCTGGACTATCTTTTGAAGGCAAGACTCTGTTCTTGACCAGAGGGACAGGGAAAGAAAATCCTGTCTTCATTTTTACTGCTGTTTACAGATGCAATTCTGTTCACAGACTCCTAAGAGGGAAACAAAGCCCTAGTCTCTTACCAGCAGCTAGAGGCGTGTGCACTGATCTGCAAAAGGATCTGCTGTGCCTGTCAAGTTAAATAAGAGGCTCTTCTGGCAGCCCCACCAACCACTGGCATCATATTTTCCTGGCGATGTCAGTACAGATTTGGGGCTCTATCCCTAGGCATTAGCTTGGCTCAGATGCACCACCACCTATGGAACTACATGTGCTCTGGGTGGAAAATAGGGCGTATGTTTCCAAGCCAAGGTGAGCCAAAATCTGCTGGTCAGTCACAGTGAGTAGTGAGCTTCTCTGGCTTAAGGTATATGCACAAAACTCACAGACATACAGTTTTCACTGCAAGCTAATAATTTCTCTGCCCAGAAGAGCAGGGTAGATTTACCAGACGCTCCATTCCCAAGGACAGGACAAAGCATCAGCATGTGCCATCACCCCCCAAACAAGAGGAAAGCATGGAATAAAGAATAAGACTGGCAGAGGCCACTGGATTCGAGTCTCGCCACTTTGAAATGGCAGTTCAGATTTTCCAAAGAATCATCAGTAAGACCTAAATTTAGAGCTCCTTCCATGGTCTCATGTAAGCGGCAGATTCATCTCGGGGCCAGCATCTACGCCTGGCACTTCCATTGCTAGCGCTTTGTCTTAATAGAACCATCAACTAGGATCTTCCCTACAAAATACACAGGCATCTCAGAAAGGAAGCTACATTATTACAGTTCAATAGCACCAGCCAGAATCAGCATGTCTACCTCACTAACCAAAATTCTCCTCCAGAAAACAGTAATTGCAGAATTCATCAAGAGACAAGCCCATACCTGTTTCTTCAAAAATATTTTCCCACTTAATGGTGCTTACCAGCCTCTCTCCAGAGAGGACCTCCAGGAGCTTGATGAGCATCCGCCCATCTCGGAGGTCGGTATACAGGTCTGTGATTCGGCAGGACACTCGGGCAAGGTGGGAGTTGACCCACTTGGTGAATGTCTTCTTCTGTACGGCTTCACGCTCATCTGTAAGCAGAAGAGAACTTACTTTACCACCAACCCAGCACTGGCAACAGCAGGTGCAAGCCAGCAAAGAAAGCCCCACAGCCCACACAGCAAGAGTACGTCAGCAAAACTAAACTGCAACAAAACCCCCACTTAGCTCTCTACTGTCTGGGAATACTGGGATTTGGACAACCCTTGAATAAGTCAACTCCTAGGCTTGCAGCCAGCAGAATCCAGCAGATGGTGGTGTGGGCCTCAATCAATTTGACTACAGAGCTTCTGGTAAGGTATCCACCTACCATATCCCCAAAAGGTGTGTGAAGTGAACCACACTGCACACAAAAGGGTCCAGGCCTAGAGACTCTCGAAACAGCAGGAAACTGCTTCCCTTAGGTACTAAAGCTGAGGTAACAGATGGCAAGGTAAGTTTACTTATGACTGTGAATTAATGCCAGGGGTCTTCAGAGATTCAGGCACATGTACTGTGGACAACAGAAAAAACAGGCAACAGAGTAGTGAAAATACCTGTCCAGTCAATTTAGGGGACCCTCAGAGCCCTGTGTTTCAACAATGGAGTCTGCCTTTATGTCCTCATCTACAAACTGAACATATAATGATCATCTCCAAACTTGTAAGTACGCACTGAAAAGGTACAACTCCGTGTACACTCACTGAAAATTCAAGTCATCCAGAAAACAGTATTAAAATTTTCAAGTCTTAGTGATCCAGGTTTTGTCCAATTCAAATCTTAAAACTCTCAACACTGAATCACACACAAATAGGCTACCAAACTTTTTGTTTCTGCAGGATGCTCTGAATGAGATTGCTGAAGACTTCCAAGAGGCATTTCCAGTATGCCCTAGAGCCACCCCATTTCCTGACTGTTGGATACAGAACTAACCGACTGTCAGTTATATACTCTCCTACTATCTTATTTCGGCTCCCAAAAGCTGCGCTTCCAGACCAGAGGGTCCCTGCCCTGAGCTGGCTTTGATTGGTAATAAAGCATTGCTTTACAGCTAATGGCAGGGAGATGGGGCGGGACTTTTATATTTCGCAGGCAAGGGACCAAGAGAGGGAAAGGGAGAATCACCATGCAAGGAGAACAGACTTAAAGGCCTGCTGCTATGTAAGAATCTGGGAAAGTGGCCTTCCCCCATTGTGTCTGGGGTAGCAGAGATGAAAAATAGATTTTAAAAGATGTTAACTCAGGAATACCAGAGGAGGGGTATGTGCTAACCATGGGGGAACTTTAGAAGTACCCAGCCATTGAACTAGTTAAGGCATATCAAAATTAGCTGGCATGTATGTGTTTTATTTGTGAATCCAGAAAGCTCTTAAGCAGGTGTAGTGCATAAACAGCCAGGAGCCAAAGCAGTTTAACTAAGTCACTGCTACAGATGGCGCCCAATATGGGGCTTGAACCCACCACCCTGAGATTAAGAGTGTCATGCTTTATCAACTGAGCTAGCTGGGCCCCTTTAGCAGAAGCCCTACTTGTAGTACAAACTTTCTTTGTGGATGTTTACAATATACGACTCGATGGAATAAGCAGAGAACCCAACAATTGCTGTATTGAGAAAAAAAAAAACAGATAATATGTAAAACTCACTCCTACTGATGGCTATATGGTCAGTGGGTACTGGGTTCCTAGATTGGTCAGGGGAACAGTAAACAGTCTAGTACCTGGAAGGCTGTCCTGAAGCCTCCATTCAACCTAGCATTGTAAGGCAGTGAGGCAGAGCCCATGCTGGGCAAGCTTTTACTGTTGTACTTCAAGCCAAGCACCTGCCAAGACACAGAAGTTCCTGGAGGTCCAGTCTTTCCCTAAAGCCTATCCACCCAAAAGAGGGCTTTTCTTCAGGGACAAGAACTAATCAAAAACAAAGGACCAGAAAGGCTGGGGCTGAGGGAAGGAAGAAAAGGCAGTCAAGGGTATACTGTGGAGGGCACAGTAAAAGGAGCTATGCCAGTAACAACATGACAGGATGAAACCACATGTATTATTAAACTCACAATCATTATGATGGATGGTAACTTTACCACTACAGTGGTAAGTGTAGTCTTTGTTGTTGTTTGCTTAAAGTTTGGCTGTTTTGAAAGAGTAGACCAGACCATGTCAAGAGAACATTAAGCTAAGGATATTTCCTAGACTGTACTTAGAAGACTAATAATTCCTAACTTAAATATATTTAGGTCTAACCAATTTCTTTAAAATTATGGTTTCTTGTATATGCTGCAAGGAGTGAAAAAAAAATGTCTTTATCCTGATATTCTAGGTTATTAATGAAGGGTTTGGGGTTCAAAGTCACTACTACACTCAATCTATGAAGAAAAGATGATCAAAATCTGCTTAGGTTAAAATATTTCTCAATAAATTAAGTGTAAAGTATGTTCCACAGCCACCACCGTCCTTTCGGGGTAACTCCCACATTAAAGAAACCCTGGTGGCTTCTTTCAAGTGCAGAATTAGCAGAAGCCCTGCCCCAGAGTTACAGCTCAATCCCGCCCCCACGCCCACCCCCTATCCTCCATGAAGAGGCAGAGGCCAAGGCTGGGAGCAGAGAAAACAGCTTGAAGAACCAACCACACAGATCTGTATAAGAGGCTCCCCAGAACTGAAGTGTACCTCAGAGACTCTAGAAAGGGGGAGGGGAAGGAATTAAAAAGTAAAGGGATGAGAGGTTTAACTCTTCCTGTCTATGCCTTTTCTCCAGTATCAAGTTGATGAAGAGTACTATTAAAAAAAATATATCAGACAGTAAGAAGGCTCCCACCACACTGAGAAAGACAGAAAGAGTCTGTCCCGGGACAGAGGAAGGGCAGAGACCCAGGCCAGCTGGTGTGTCATCCTACAATGGAGTATGTGCAGAACAACACACACTTCTGAAGCAGGAAAGGGGGTGGGGTGGGTTCTACCTCTTGGCCCAGTTCAGAAGGAGAGAAGTGTCCCCAGAGACCCAGTCCTTTGTTCCACCCTTCCTGGGAAGGCAAATGACATCATGCCTGTACTCCCTCTACCCCCATCTCAGAGAGGCTAGAGGAGATAAGCCAGACGCCTGCAGAGGAACAGAAGGCCTTTGGCAGAGACAATGGAAGACAATCCAGAGGGTTTCTAAGCTCAAGCTGCTGTAGCTGGCCAAGCTACAGGGGAAGGCAGTGGGAGGAAAGGGAGCAGCAGCATCGCCCAGTCCTGTGAACGTGAGGTAACCACAGCGAGATGAGTGACCTGGTTATTTAGACCAGTGCTTGACTATGGTCCCTGGAGAACATTAAGCAGTGCTTATAAATATTTTCGATAGTGGTGACTAGGACGGTGTTACTAGCAGCTGGAGGTCAGAGGCCAGGTATACACTGCTAAATACTCTGCACAGGGCAGCCTCTACAACAAAGAATCATCCAGGCCAAAGTGCTCATTATGGCTGGGCTGAACAATCTAGTTTAAAGGTTCTGGGCTTTTATCAATTACAGCAGGAACTCGAGTTTATCAGAGTGTATGCGCTGGAGAGGAACACTTGAATTTAGGGTGGCGTTCATGCATCTTTCTTGGTATACATCAAAGCCTGTTTGAGAACAGTTTGACAGCAGAAAGGGTTGCTGCAGGCAAGCTCGTTCTACAAGAAGCTGGAGATGACGCAAAAAAGCAGGTGCAATCCTGTACGACTCAGTATGTTGGCGGACATTTGGCTTCTCCTGCCACTTTCACTCGCCCCATAATCTTGAATGGCCTTGTATGGTCGTTACCAAGCCAAAATATACAGAATCATAAGAACTTGCTAAAGCCTACCTAGTATCAAACGGGACAGTAAAGTACTCACTGCTGTATCCAGACTATTTTAACTGCTCATTAAATTCATTCCTGCTATAGCCCTACCACCACCTCCAAAGAAGCATTCTTAATTCAAATCATTTAAGAAATTTATCAGGGATGGTAGGATCATATAATCTAAGGTTGAACAATCCTTTAGGAGCCATCTAAATGTACTTTCTTGAGTGAAATAATCTCTTCTTCAACACTCGAGAAGCCACTCAAAAATTCCAAGCTGAGCCTGCTGGTACATGCACAGTACCACACAGTGGGCTGGTTCCAGGCCATCCTGGACCACTGGATTGAAAGCTTGACTCAAAATAAAAAGTAGGAGGGCTGGGGTAGCTGAGCAATACAGTGCTTGCCGAGCATGTGCAAGGTCCACAGTCCAATCGAAAATATCTTCTAACCTACAAAGATAAACGAGTAAAGTCCCAGGCAGGGCTTATAAAACCACATGTAAACATAGGTGCCAGGAGCTTATACAACAGATTACAGAAGATAATGTCATTTCTAGCTTTTAATACAACCAATAGCAGGCACTTATATATAGCCCAGGTCCAGATCTGAGTATCTACAATTCTCACAATGGCACCATGAGACAGGAGATTGGCTCCAGAGCCAGGCCTCTCAGTGACTGAGCAACAGTATCTCATGTACACACCGGGAGGAGGGAAGACAATACATTCCCATTACACTAGGCAGAATCACCGTCACTTTATTGTCCTAGCCCAAGTTTTCTGAGTCTGGTAAGAATAAGGAGGAGTCTTAGATGGGAATGGTGATAGAACCTGCCCATAATCCCAGTGATCTGAAGACTGAGACTACAAGACGGCTCCCAGTTCAGTGCCAGCCTCAGCTAAATGGTGAGATTCTGTCCCTCCTTGGCCCCTCAACCCCCAAAAACACCTCAGAAAGAAAAAAGAAAAATCTCGATACTTAAAAGTAAAAGGAAGGTTCCTTAATCCACAGACAAACTTACTATTTCTCTCCTTCCTTTCTCCTAGAATGTGTGATGCTTTTACCTTCTTTCCTGACTCCTGTTTTTTTCCATAGCCAGAACTGGCATCTGGTGAATATGGTTGCAGGATCCTTGTGTTCATCAAAGCTGTGCTTCAGCCTATAACTTGGCCAGTTATGAAAACGTGCTGCTGTAGTGAGTAGGTACTGACGTGTGTTACACTAGGTGCTTCTCATAGGGTGTGGTGATGGAGGGAATGGTCCTCACTGCTCTTTGGTTTAGCCATCAGGTAAAATCATTGTTCTGTTCTAAATACCAAATCTCTCTCTTAAACATTTGCTATGAAATGAAATTTCAAGTGATCAGATAATATAAAACAGAGACTCAAGGAGAAGCACTTGGAGGATGGGCTGAGTTTACTGTTCCCTCCTATGTGGCTGAAGAGTGGGAAGAGGCTAGTGTGTGAACCACTCCCCTCCTGGCCCCAGGCCACCACCACTTGGGCTGCTGACTTTGAGCCTCTGGGCTCTGCTGCAGAAGTCTTTTGGGTTCTGCCTCCTTGGCAGTTGCTCTAAGGCTCTAGGGAACTTGGAGGAAACAGCTTACAGTGCGGAGGCATTATGGTTGTTGCTGCCGCAGTGTAGTGAGCATCCTTTTGAGTCCGTCACAGGGTTGTGTTCACTCCTTCAGTGGTCAGACTGATGTTTGTGTTATCGTCTCTTGACAGGAGTTACTTAAAGCCACCCAATCTGAAATTCAGAGTGAGCCAAGTTCCGTGTCTCATGTAAGTTCCCATATACTCAGTAAACTATAAGTTCATCTAGGAAAACAAAAAGTTGCTCCCCCAAGCACTTCCTCCCCCACCTTTGTCTCAACTGCTGCTCTCACTCCAAAGGCATCGTCTTTGCTCTCATTCTTTCTTTAGGATCCAAGGGTGTCAGTAATCACGATTTCACTATCTGTTACTTTTTCGGTATGTGTCCAGTGTCCTCTTCTCTACCAGCCTACAATCTCCTCAGGGTAAAAGCTCCACTCTTCACCTGCTTAGAGCCTTACCCACCCACTGGGCTGGGCAGGGAAGCACACAACCAACAGCAACATTTTCAGTGCCCAGAAAGGAGGTTCTTTTAAGGGGAAGGGTGGTTTCTCGGTTTCTTGGTGTAACAGGGCCCTGGCTGCCCTGAACTAACTTGGTACACCAGGCTGGCCTCAAACTCAGAGATCCACCTGCCTCTGCCTCCTGAGTGCTGCCATTAAAACTGTGAACCATCTGGCCCAGCCAAAAGGGATGCTCTTAATAAATCTTCTGCAGTTAGTTAGTAGTCCCCTTGAAATCTAGGAGGAAAGAAATCTCTAAGCACAAAAACATCTAAGTAATTAAACATTATCATTGTACAATAAACCTCTCACAATTGAAGTGTTTTGTAATTGTTCTTTAATATCTAAAATGTAAATACAATTAGATAAAGAAGTCTAAAAAATGAACCTACAGAGTTTGACATTCTTGTCTTGAACTGTTACTTATATCTGTAAAGCCACAAAATATACAAAATATTCCTGACACCCTCTACTAACATTACATGATACACAGACATAATTCAGGCAAAACACCCACTTACGTGAGATAACAAAATTTAAAAGTTAATATAGTGCTAGCCAAATGGTTCAGCAAACAAAGGCATTGCTACTTAGCCTGATATCTGAGTTCAACACCCCCCCAACCCATATGATAGAAGAGAATTTGTTTCCTCAAGTTTTTATGACCTGTAAACACACACACACACACACACACACACACACACACACACACACACACACACACGCACACACACGCATGCACGTCAAATAAAAAATTTAAATGTAATCCATAAACAACTGGGGCTGGAGAGATGACCCAGCAGTTAAGAGCACATGAGGAACCAGGGTTTGGTCTCCGGTACCCACATGGTGGCTCACAATTATCTGTATCTCCAGTTCTAGGGGATTCAACATCTTCTTTGACCTCCTTGAACACCATGTACGCATGTGGTACACATATATAAAATACAGGAAAAACACTCATACAAATAAAAATATAAAATAAAACAAAACAGAAAACATTAACAAGACCCAAAAAAAGGCCAATTGTCATAGACTAAAAATTTTAATGACTTATCCATAAAAGCAAAATCCTTGATTTTCTCCTCCCCGCCTCCTTTTGTAAGGAGGGAGAGGGGTCCCAGTGAAAGACTAGGATGGGATGGAGATCTTGGGTCCTGGAGCAGCAGGGACAATGACATAGCAGGAAACCACAAACAAGCAACTGGTCCTACTGATAACAGCACCAGCTGCTCTGAGGCAACAGAAGGAAGGAAACTCATCTGACTACAGTCCTCCCTGGGACTGGTCTGGAGCCTGCAATTCATGTTTGCTGGTTGGCATATAAATAGAACCTGAGGTATTCTTTTTCCTAACAGCCCCCCATGAAGAACAAAACCCATGTAAACATCTATTTTGAAAGCACAAGCAGGACTGGGAATGTAGCTCACTTGCTTAAGCATTCCTAGGGCCCCATAATAAACACAGTGTCACCACAAATCCAAAATGGCACAAGCAGACCTGCAGACTATAAAACCAGCCATGAGCTCTGTTAGCCTGGCACCTGCGCTCTGCATCAGACGGAGAGCCCCGTGGACAGAGGGCAGAGCTTGTCTTCTGAGCAGCACAGCTTGGATTCTCACAAGGCAGAGCCTCTGCAAGGACACGCACTCTGCAGCTATAAACCCAGAAAGCACACTGAACTCCTGTGTCCTTGCCAGTTCTACTTCAAAGTGAACCCCTTGAAATCACAATTTACAAGAAGCCAAGACTGTGGAGCTAGTTATGGCCACACCTTCCTCTGAAAATAAGTGGGTGGAGAAATGGAATTACCATTGAAAACAAGACCTAGGAGACAATGTGAATTAACAACAGTGTATAGTGCCCAAGCCAGGACTAGGGAAAAGGTGTGTAGTTACAGACACAAAACTCCATTCGAGATGTTTAGAAACATTCACTGAAGATGGTTCCCTTCAAAACTGCTTCACATGCAGAAAGTACACTGTGAAGCTGGGGATCCACTGTTCTCCACAAAGCACAGCAGGCTGACGTAGCCTCGAACTGCCGCCAGAGAAAAAAGGAAGGAGGACAGGGGAGCGGCCACTGTTTCTGTGTTAGGCTCTACCTCCACTAACTCTGTCCCAGGGATAACTTCACGAGGAAACAGACACACAGTGTTTTTGGTAATTCACCAGAACCCCAAAGAATCTCAAAACCCTGCTCACACTCCACACTGCCCTGGGAAAAGAGAGACTATTAATTAGCTTGCAAGGGGAAAAGAGGAACACAGCTATCCATCTCCAGTCCCTTTATGAGTTTAAAGATCAAATCCGTGGATGGGAGGGACCAAGAAAACACAGAACAAGAAGATGACTTGGTCTGTCCTGACTTCAATCTCCAGCACCCATGTGAAGGACTAATGACAGCATGTCCTTGTAATCCTAGCACTGAGGAGACATAAACAAGCTGACCCTGGGTCTTGCTGGCCCATCAGTCTAGCCTTAAGTAGTAAGTGCTGGAGTCAAATAAAAGACCTTATCTCAAAAATGAGGTGGATGGCACCCAAGAAATGATAGCTGAGGTTGTCTTCTGGAGCCCACAACCAACATGCACATGTGATGTACCTATCTACATACACAAAAGAACAAGTTACACATGAAAATCTTAAAGTATCAACTTAACATAGGTGTCAGTAAACTGCAGCCTATAGCCTATTTTTCTGTAACCTGAGAGGAGCTAGAACACCCTGCACCCCTAACTCCATACCTACTGTAGAGGAGACTGAGTGCAGAGCCTCATTATACATATGCTAGCCAGACACTGCACCACTGAGGCTTCCACTCTGCTTTTTGGTAAAGGGCATTGCTCAGTGCCTTAGAGTCAGTATGTAGCCCAGGCAAGCCTTCAATTTCTCAATCCTCCTGACTCAGTCTCCTAGGTAGTTGTCATGTACCATCAGACATATTTAGCTTTACATTTTGAAGGGACTATTTAAAGAAGAGGATGATAACACTACAAAAATCCTTGTGGCCCACAAAAGCCAAGATTGGCAATCGTCCTGTCCTTTATAGAAGAAGTCTATCATTTTAGTTTTAAGCACTTTGAGAATATTGTCAGCACCACAATTGTCAGATTCCCCTATCAAGTCAACCTCAACCTAGCAAATAAGCACTCTGCACTTGTCAGAAACAAGGCATTGTCTCAGGTGCCACATCAAACTTCTCTGTTAAGCCAGTTGATGTTCCATAGTCAACACACATTTTTAGTTTTGTTACTGCAACAGTATCCACAGACAGAAGATGAACTTGGGTCTCTTCCTCACCCATCTGGCTGTTAAGAGCCCAGGGAAGCACCTGCACCCTAAGAGGATCAGCAAGAGCTAGATGCTCAAGGCTGGCTTCCCTAACTGGCTGCATTCTTCCTCTGAAGGGCATTATGTTCTATCACCCAACCCTCCCTGAAAGGAGGGTGAAGTGGATTTCAAGGTGAACAGAAAGTAACATGTAACAGTCATAAATATTAGGACAAAGTTTCAACATACACAAACAGTAGATCCTTAGTTTTTAAGCTACATGTCAGAATGTTATTACTGACAGACTAGTAGCAACCATCGTAAAGGGCACAGCAAAGATGAAACACAAAAGTAGCTGAATGAGGCTAGGTGGGAGTGAGTGGGCTCTGTGCCGTAATTTTTCTAAGTCATAATGCTTTCTAAGGAGCAGTTAAGAGGTCTGAGAGATGGCTCAGCAGGTAAGGGCACTTGCTGCCAAGCCTGATGCTCTGAGTTTGATCCCTGGAACCAAGCCCTCCAGGTTGAGTTTTGACCTCAGGTGTGTACATGTACACACATAAAATGTAGAAAACTAAACTCTAAACCAACCTATCATGTGGCACACACATGTACAGGTAAGACTAGAATTCTGTACAGCTAGGGCTGACGGTGCAGTTCAGGGGTGCAGTGCTCCTCTAGCATGCTTGAAGCCATAGGTTAGTGCCACATAACAAGTGTGAGGATGCAGACCTAAGACCAGAAGTTTAAGGTCATCCTTGGCTAGGAGATGAGTATGAAGCCTATGTTATCAGAGGACCTTGAAGAAACCACAAACAAACAAACATAACAAATTTAAAAGTTGGCCTCTGTCTCAATCAACATTACAAATTAGTCACCTAATTTGGCCAATGACCACTGCCCACTGTAGGAACTATCTGGGTTAAAACGGCATTACTAAATAAGAATATCTCAACTTCAATGTCAAACTCTAAATATCTACAGACTCCATGTGTGTTTGGGTTAAGGGGAACAAAGACTGTCTACTACACTGGGATCTCACAAATAACTAATGACTGAAAAGATTAAGAAACAAAATGTAAAACAGTGTGATGTTGATGAGTACCTGGCCTGACCTAATTTAAAATAATATACCAATGTATGGAGTCAAAATTGTACTTCTCAGAGTATTGTTAATTTAGGAAGTAATTTATTAAAGTGTAAGCTCTAACCCAATTCATAGCTCCACAGTTAGCCTGGCAACTATACCGATGTCTAAAACGTTTGCCATGCAGAAGAGCAAGCATCACACACACTGATGATCAAGTCAATGAGTGTATTGATTACTCTGTGTATTGACCAAAAGTGACTTACGAAGAGTTTACTTTCACTTGTGGTTTTCCAAGGGGGAGCCTATAGTGGGATGGAAGGAACAGCAGCAGAGTCAGGGCAGGCAGCTGAGAGACCCCATCCCAGGCCATCCTCACTGACCACTTCCTCCAACAAGCTTCTACCTCCCAAAGGTTCCAATAACAACCCCGCCTCCTCCTCCAACCAGGGATCGTGTTGAACTACGTGAGCCTACGGGGACACTTCTACAAAACTCCAAAGTGAGTAACCAAGTACGGGGCTTCAGAGTATTCAGCGTTCTTTCCCAGGCTGGCGAGGTGGCTCAGCAGGTAAAGTCACTTGCTGCCAAGACCAATGACCTAAGTTTGATGCCCAGAACTCACACTTGTGGGAGACGACCTCCACAAGCTTGTCATGGCATGCCCATGCCCATACACATACATAAATAAAATATAATTTAAAAATATTTAGCGATCTTTCCCTAAAAACTACGGAGGAATCTTGAGTTCCCTAAGAATTCACAGTGCTAGATGGTTCACACCTTCAACTACTATTTAGTTACTTTCAGAGAAGGAAGATAGGATAAAGTTATCATGACAGCAGCAGCAGCAAGCAGGAAACCCTGCCTCCTAATTTCCTGGTGGCTTTCCCCAACTTTACCTCTATAGTAAAAGGGGCACAAAAGTGCTTTCCAAGCTAAACACTACAGTATGACCAGCAGACCCACAAGCGTCCAATGTACACAGCCTTGTTTAAAGGGCTAGAGCCTGGACGTGGAAATGGCCTGACCCCACCACCTGTCATGTCTATGGAATGGCAGCACAGTTAATAGTTTCTATTAGTGGGTTTTACATTTTAATTCAAACCAAATTTTCATTATTAAGAAAATAACCAAAGCTTCCATGCTACTTCCACAGGAGATGATGCAGAAAGCTATTTATTTACCTAAATTTAATTTTTTAAATGACAAAAACAAAGCTTTGAATGGAAATAGATACAAAGGCAGAAATTAGTTTTTCTGTTTTCTTTGATCTGGAAATGTACGCCCGTCACTAAACACATCAGCAAATCTGTTCACTCCAAAAGCAGGTCCAGCCACTGCATTCGTTCCACCCACCTAAGGCTTATCGCAGTGTAAGGTAGTCTCAACAGGTGTGGGGTGTGGGGACCCGGCTGTTGGTACCAGTATGGAGGTGGGTAGGACAGGGTAAACTAGCCTCCTCACAAAGTGCTATTGCTAGTTACCTCTTGCTCTACCAATTTGTCCTTCAGTGGCATTTCATTGCTTAATGAATACCTAAGCCTTTTCTCAATAGCCACTATAAAGATAGCAATCTATGGTTAGTGTGGGAAGGGCTGGAGGCTCACACTCTGTTCTGTAGGCACTGCAGACAGTAGAGTCCACTGTAGGGAGCAGGTGGAATTAAACCATAACTCTGCTGCTTACGCTTGAAAGATGAACCCTGTCACTTTAGCAAACACATGAATAACTGCCACATTTGTATGTATCTGGGAAGATAAACATGCACTTCCTCACCTATAGAAATCCACTCTGTAAAGACTTATGTATGAGCCGGGCAGTGGTGGTGCACGCCTTTAATCCCAGCACTTGGGAGGCAGAGGCAGGTGGATTTCTGAGTTCGAGGCCAGCCTGGTCTACAGAGTGAGTTCCAGGACAGCCTGGACTACACAGAGAAACCCTGTCTCGAAAAAAAACAAAAAAACAAAACAAAAGACTTATATATGAAAAAAGATATATAGGATGATACTACAGGTTTTAAAATATTTATATATAAGAACAGGATTTAAAAACAGTATTATTAAACCTAAGAAACAGATTTATACCTAAGAACAGTAAAAGCACAAGAAAGGACTAGAAACAACAAAGGGTAAGTAAGTAAAATTAAAATATAGCTGATCCACAAAAAAGTAATAAATAAGGGAACCTCGGAGAGGTGACTCCGTGTCACGGAATGTAGGGAATCTATACAACATATATGAAAACATATAGAGTGTATATAAGTTATGCATGTACCTACAGAAGTTTTTCAAACTATTAGTCATAATTATCTCAAGGGAACAGCAAAGATGGAGATGTTTCCATCTGTGAATTTCTGAACTGATTGTTAATTTCTTGTTTAAAAACCCTAACCCTGAGTATATACTGATTTTGAAAATTTAAAGGCCATTTCCATTTGAGTGGGAAATATCGTATCATTGTTACTTGACAAGAGCAAAGGACTGAGAGCCGTGGATAGGTATCCACGGGCTGCAGGAAAACTCGAGAGAATGTACACATGCCCATCAAAGGACCTGTCGTTGCTGTCTTGGACGAGTAGTCGTAGTCTAAAACAAATACATACTACCTTCTGAGAAACACCAAGCCAATATTTACCCTCTCACATCATTTATAAACATAAATTACAAGGCAAATATTAGTGCTTCCTTTTAACAATGGACACTGGGAACATTAATTTTATAGTCACTTTCTCTCAAGAAATTCTGAGTTCTACAGGATATAGGGCAAGAGTTTCCAACAACAGCCAGCAAACAATTCAAAAGACGAGGAGCAGTAAAGCTTGGGCCAAGTGTCCAGTCACCCGTACTTAAGGTAAGAAGTTCCCATTTTCTCTCTTATTTACAGGGGTTCAATTTCATATTTCATATATAAGAAAACAAGTCCTATTCCAAGCAAAGCACTACAGCATCAGCTATTATGCCGTCACCATTAGCCGTGTCTGCGGGGACAAGCCCAATAGGGGCTGATGCTAAAACCACAGGAGGTGCTCTGGACATGATTCTAAGGAATCTCTGGAGGAGTTAAACCATCTCCTATATACACTATAGTTAGGGTTTACTGAGTGAGCACTGGGGACCAGCACTGTTGAAACACTTTGCTAACATGGAATTAATTCTCATAAACACTATGTGAAGAAGTATAAGGGTTAGAGAGGTTCAGTGATTTGTGCATTCTCAAGGGAAGCACAATCCTAGGAGTGTGATTCTGAAGCCCCTGCTGTCTTATGTATTCTGTGTCAGCAATGTTCATGGGCTACAACTACAAGTTATACCTTGGATGCCAGACAAGGTTGCCCCTCTCCTGATAGGAACAAGCTGAATTCAGTCTCTTTACTTTTCCTTTTTGATTGTTTTTGAAATTGGGTCTGATGTAGCCAGTTTGAGGATAACCTTGATCTTCTTCCTGCTTCTGACGTCTGAGAGCTGGGGTTACCATTACACCCGTTTTATGTGATGCTGGAAATGGAATTCAGGGCTTCATGTATCCTTAAGATACTATGCATGTCATGAACATTCCTAAACTGAAAGGTTTTGGACACCCTCATAAAAAACAAACAAACAAACAAACCCTCCATCTTTCCAGTTATTCATTAAACAAGAGAGGTGTGCCTCTCCCCTGTGGGACACCTGCGAGGCACATAGATATATCAACCTTGCACTGGGAGGCCTTTGCTCAGTCATTACTAATCCAAATCCAAGAATGACATCTCCATTTTCAAGTGTCACATTGCAAAATATTCCACCCCCTCTCCCATCTAAAATAGTCTGTGTCTTATGCCTGTGATCCCAGCACTCAAGAGACTGAGGGAAAGGAGACTGATACTAGTGCCCAGCTCAGTCTAAGCTACACACAACAGTACTTGTTTTTAAAAAAAAAAAAAAAAAAAAGAGTAAGAAATATGTAATTGCACAAACATGCTGGGCCCCAGAGCCAATGACTTAAGTAAGCTAGTTTTGCAACTTTCTGCCATCATGTACTTTAAACAAACATAAAATATTTCACCACTGTATCTGTTTGAAGGCCTTATCAGTGTAGAATTAAGGATCTGAATAAGATTACATAAGGTTTCACCTTTACCATGTTTCCAGAACTACCCTGGCTCTTGGGCCTGATCATTTCAGGGACCTCCACCCCTTTCCCCACCCCCACCCCAACATGAAACCACAAAGTAGCATGTCTGCTTTCAGGGAAGATATGGGAACATTCTTCAATAGGATTTGGAGGCAAGCAGTGCTTAATTAATAAAAACATATAATTTGGGGCAATTAGCAGCAGCAACAAAATGCTGAGGGTCTTTTTATCTTAAGGCCATTCCTATGGACAGAGGCTCGGGATTAATGAAGTTTAACAAGAGCAGCAGCTGGTAATTAGTCTGTGAAGGAAGCAGTAATAAAAGGGGAAAAGGACTCTACTCAGGCCTAGGACAGTTGTTCTTTAACTGTGGGCTGTACCCTGAGCCACAAAGTGGTCGCAGGGCAAATTAAAGGCTAGAAACTAGACAAACACACACAAATATCAAGTAGACAACCACAACTCCCCAGAACAAGGAAACCAAAGCATGAAAGCTGGCTGCAAGGTTGCCTTGCCAGTCTAGAAGTAGCCAATCAGCACCAAGGTTGCCCAGTCCCAGCCAAGACACCCTCAAAAGCAGCAACAAAGGACAATACCCACGTCTGGATAAGCAGGTCAGCCAACAATGTCTGTCAACCCAAGTTTCTATGAAGCCAGTCTCCCTCCACAGCACTAACGATATTGAAGGGCTACCGATGGAGAGCAGCAGTGATAGCTAGTAAATTTCTTGTTTGGATGAAAAATAATAGCAGATAAATCAGGAACAGAGGTGTTATGTCTGTAATCCCAGCTAGGGAGGCCTAGCTGGGCTTCAAAGTTAGCATGACTTAGTGGCTACAACTCTTGCTTGGCATGTAACACACACACACACACACACACACACACACACACGCACACACACACGAGAAAGGATGGGAAATATGACGGGGGGAAGATGAGAATACTAGAATTATAACGTCATTATACACAAATGCATACAATCCCCCACATACACAAATAAGCAGCAATACAACACTGTGATCTTCTCAGATCATATGGTCTGAGCTTGATTAACATGGCTTTCCCGCTCATGAGGATCAACTGTAGACAGAGCTAGCTAGAGAATACAGACAAAAGGGGACTGACAAAGTAGGCTCTTGTTGCTTCAAGTTCCAAATACTGTTTAGTTCCACATGGAGTAGGGACCTTTAGTCCCTACCACTTGACAAAGAAGAAATCTTATAAAACAAAGGCACCCCAAGCAATCTTCAAGAGATTTTCTCCAAAGAACATATCCCCAGCCATCACTGTCCTGACAATACAGGGTACTCTGTAACCCTTGTGGATGCTTCAATTTTCTTGGCATTGGCTTCCTTCCCAAGGGGGCCCAAAGCTGACAGAACCAGCCCAGAAACCTTTCACCTATGGCTGCAATGTAAATGAAACCATGGTTACTTATTTACACAACAAAGAAATTCAGGTTGGTCCTAGAAACAGAAAGAGCAGTTCTCAGGCACTACTAAAGGAGAAAGTAACAGCACTAGAAAAGAGGTTGGGGGGGGGGGGGTAGAATCCTTTTCCAAAGACGTACTGCTCTGGTCTATTTACTTGCACAGTTATACTGGACTTGGCGGAAAAGCCCAAAAAACAATAGTCATTTCGGTCTAGATGCACTAGCTAAAACCAGTACCTAAATTCCCACATTCTCTCAGACTCACCTCAGGTGAACCCAAGGTCAGGAGTTTCTGAGCCTCAGGGAAGTACTGTTGAGAAGCACCTTTGTCTAATGCTATTCTGCCACTGCAGCCAGGAGCCAACGGAACATGTTAAGGGGCTAACCACGCTAACAGTCCCTTAACATGCTAATCACTGTGCAGCCTGGCTGTCCTGGAGCTCCTCAGACAGGCAGGCACACCCAGAAGGCACACCCTTCCTACTATAGAGGAAAGCCCTGCTCCTTGACTACTAGAGCCCTGTCATGAAGTTTGAGTTTACTTATGTAAGGGCTGACTAGGTGTCACACCCACAGGCTCAATCTGGAAGAAAATGCCAAGATGTAGCCAAGTACTGCATTTCTTCCAGTCCACACCTACAGAGGCCACAAGACAAATGTAAATTGTTTCAACTGTCTTTGACCATGGACTAGTTACAGCTCCTTCTACATTTCAAAATGCACTGCAACTTAAAGTAAAGGGAATATCCCATGACCTATGTAAATCTGCAATCAGCTTTATGTTTATGAGAGAAAAGAAGACTACAGAAAACACACACACACATAAGTACAGATCTTGGGGTAAGACCCATTAGCAGGGACATGACATCTTTCTGAACTTCCCAAGAACGATAGTCACATTTTCTCTAGACAGAGAAGCCAAAGAAAAGAGCCCATGAATCCATGATGAGTCTGTGGTTCTGCACTGAGCACAATTATCACATCCACACAGAAAATGTCACTGCCAAGAGGCACTGGCTCAGATCAAATTCAATCATAAATGTAATAAAAACCCTTACTTCCCTGGTGCCAGCAGTAACAGCTAGTAAGGAAAACCAAGTTTTGTGGTTTTATGATACTAACAAGTGTGGATAAACCGCTCTAAAAATTATTTTTACATAATATGGGGAAATTCAAAAGGAGGCCTGAAAAATGACAGAGGAACCCTGCCACCACCAATTATGAACCAGTCTGGACAAAATCAAGAAGCTTAACCTCTCAGAATTCGTCCTTCCCAAATCAGGGTCTCTCAAGTCCTTGCAAAATGCTAGTCTGAGAGCTAGAAAATCATAGACTGAGGAATTGGGTCTTCTCAGAAATTATCACTCAAAACACACTAGAAAGGTAGCATAGCAAAGTGTTTGTTTGTTTGTCTAACAACAATAACAAATGATCTCAAAGCAGACTGTCTGGGTTATAATTCTGACTACGCTTTACAAGTTGAGCTCTTCTGGCCAACATGCCCTTTGTGCCTCACTCAGCCTACCTTCATGATGGAGACAATGCCTCAATGGGCTGTGGTAAAGAACACAGGAATCAAGGCTGCAAATACACAGAACTGTTCATGCACAAGCCTTGTGTGGCTGCTCTTGAGAGCACTACAATGCTCTGGGCCCCAGACTTTAGGCAAGGACCTCTCGCCGTGCTCCTCCTGTCCCACAATGGCCCTTCCCCTTCCTTCACAACCCATCATCTCCTCTACAGGACTTGATTCTTTGATCTCAGAGAACAGGATACCTAAATTGTTTAAATTTGGGTTTTGCTCTTTGTTTGTTCTGGGGAGGTGAAGGTGCTTTTTCTTTTTTCAGTTTTTTGTCCCCTTTAAAACAGTGAACATCTATCTATTAGAACCTTGGGGGAGCATTCAGACAAATCAAAGTGCCCAAAGTATAACAGTGCATTTATTTACCGAAGTCTTTCCATTTGTATTAGATGACCGACAGCCCTTGCTAACCTGCAAGACAACTGAAACACTAGCTACTTGTCTAATGTTACTTTGCCAACCCTGGCTTCTAAGCAGCAGAGTCTGTGGACTTGTGCCAACATTAACTTACAGTTAGCTAACAAAATGGAGGCAAAAATCCCAAATAATAACCATAAATAACTGAAATGGGAGAAATACCATATCCTGGGTAACCCCGCCCCAGGCTCGTTTTGTGACTCCTCTGCTCACACCTACTTCCATCATATAAGCTTCAGCATGTTCTTGACAATTCTCTCAAAATTACTGTTTTTACATCCCACAATCAGAAAGCAATATACCTTCACACATCTTGAAACATTTGCCATTTCTTCTCTTTTAAAATGTAATTTCAGAGAGTAGCCGGCCTTTATATGCCCAAGATTCCAATGTCCTTACACTGCACACGCTCGTTCGTCATGACATCTACGTCCTTCTTGTGCATCACGCTGTCCCAGCCTGCAGTGGCACAACTAGAGCACATTATAAGCCACTGGCTTTCAAGTTTTGTCAGGTTTCAAACAATGTTTTAGAAATCACAACTAATTCATCAAAACAGCAGAAACCCTGAAGCACTAGGTTGGACCAAGAGACTCCTTGGGCCTACACAAACGCCACTGAGCCAAGTCAAGGTAGTATCAGAAAATGGAAGACCTGAGCGACAAAGCAATTAAAGTGGCTGCCTTCTCCCTAACTCTGCTGTCATAACTAAACCGTACTAAATAAGGGTCCCGTCCCCCGGCACATTTGTCTCATACTACACGCTAATTCCTATCTTGGGAAAAAGCAAGAAAACCAAAGTCCTCTGTTGGAACAAAGCCTCCTTAATGCATATAAACAAATTTCCCTCTCCTTTGATTCAAAGGATTGTAGACAGATTCAAATGAGCTCTTAAAGATATACCCTGAAGTAGAGCAAGAGTCTGGCGGCCAGCCCTCACCATCCTGCCCGAGTCCACAGGACTCAGAGAGTTCAGAAGGAGCTTGACTCACCAAATCTCAGAACCATCTAAAATAAGACCAGCTCAAACTCCTTCCTCCACATAGCTTTCTCAGCTCCATGGAGACTATTGGCCTGTGAGTGGACGTCAGCGATGCCCTTGCAGACAGAAGCATCACATCTGGAACCTATGCTGTTTTCTTACAACGTCAATGACAAGCAAATTAAATGGCTGTGTGGCTTAAATGAAAGAATTTACTCATCAGCAACAACAGCTTTATGTTTTGATATCTGAAAAAAAACTACTTTTTTCCAGCGGTGCATTATTCAGCCTGTTGATAGGTTAATTGTGCACTTTAAAAACCCCCACAAACCTGTCTAATACCTACAAAAAAGTGACCAAGTATACAATGGCTTAAAGCAAAAACTTAAATAAATTCTATCCACACAGGCTGACAGCTGTGTGTACTATCACTTGCTTTGTGTTGCCACCTATTAGAAAATAGGATTTTAGGACCTGGGAAGATAGCTTAGTCAATAAATTACTTGCTCTGAAGCATGGACCTGAGTTCTATCCCTAGAACCCATGTCAAAACAACAACAAAGTACGTAAGCAAACAACTCGGGTAGTGTGTGCTTACTGCGGTCACCACTGGGGAGGTTGAGACAGGCAGATCTTTAGTAGTTTCTGACCAGCCAGTCCAGCCTAATTAATAAGCACCAGGCCAGTAAGACCCATCTCAAAAAAAAAAAAAAAAAAAAAAAAAAAAAACCAACACAAATTGGACTAGACATGGTGGTGTACAGTTTAACACCCAGCATTTTCAAAGGGTCTCTGTGAGCCAGCCTAGTTTATATAAGAGTTTCACAACATATATAAAAAGACCCTGTCTCAAAAAACAAAAACAAACAAACAAAAAAACCTGACATGGGTCGTGCTCTCGGTAAACCAGTGCTACTATGAAAAGTATGACTGGTGTCATCTGGTTTGGGATTGGGAGCCACACCCTTGCCACCACATTGTGTAAGAGTATACTGATAACCTGTGGCTTCAAAGTCAAACCACAGACTTCTGCTTCTGCATTGAATGTGAGTTTAAGAAAAAAGTGCGAGGTGGTTTCCAGCATGAGCTGGGTGTGAAGCAGGTGCCTTGACACACACACACACACACACACACACACACACACACACTGTATTCACCCTTTCTGACCTGTGCTGGAAGAGCTCCCCTCCAGGAGGAGGAAGGAAACAGGGTTCTAGGACAGAGCTATGTAGTCAGACCCCGTCAGAGGGAGAGAGGGAGAAATAAGGGGGTGGAGAGGGGAGGGAGAATAAACTGCAGGGACTGCTGCTAGACAAATGCTGGCCACACCCAACCACACCCAGGTTCTCTGGAATGGAGTGTGTGTAGAACAATGGTTTAAGGCAACTATGGCTTTGTGCACAACCAGCTATGGATGCCAGCTCTACCACTAGCAGTTACATGACAGTGGCCAAGTCACTTCATTCCTCCACGCTCATCATCCTCATATGTAAACATAGATCGTGTCTGTTCTTATCTCGAGAATTCTTCAGAATGCATAAGGTATGATGGATAGCACTGGGAGACTGAGGCAGGAGGACCATCAGTTCCAGTTCTATAGTAATACCTGTCTCAAGAGACCAACACAA
Source organism: Arvicanthis niloticus (assembly GCF_011762505.2). Classification (NCBI taxonomy): domain Eukaryota; kingdom Metazoa; phylum Chordata; class Mammalia; order Rodentia; family Muridae; genus Arvicanthis; species Arvicanthis niloticus. The sequence goes on along the minus strand of NC_047664.1, from coordinate 13,610,305 downwards.
ACAACAGAACTGAGTAAGTAAACAGTGTACTCAGTGTTACCAGTAAATAGGATGCAGCCTTTCCCACCAGCAGGAACCTGAGCAACTAAGTTGGCATTTGTCTTCCCCTCATAAAAAAAATCTTGTTTTTTTTTTTTTAAACAAATGTGTACTTTTCAGAGGATCAACACACAGGAACGGAGATGATTCTCACAGCAACCTGGAAGAGGTCCTCTGCTCTCCAAGTGTGTGTAGCCCACCTTCCCTCTTTCAGAGTATCTACTCAAATCCTCAAAGCTTCCTTCTTCATCTCTTGTTGGTGAGCTTCCTATAGGTGGAGAGAGAAACTGTATCTCTGTGAGTCCAGCTGCCTAGTGGAGCTGGAGACTGAAACCCTACCATAAGCAGAATATTAATCAGAAGTTGAATCACACCTGCTCATTATTCTAATGACCAGGGCTCCTCATGCAAGAATAGTTTTGTTTTCTTTTTTTAATACAAGAAATCTAGTCAAGTTACACTGTAAATTCCTACTAGAATAGAAGAAAACATAAGATTGCACATCAGCTTCTGAATTACCAAGAGATCTGTGTCTCATGTCCCTTTTCCTTAAACCCTGAGCAGACAACAGGGATGGATATGACTTAATTCAGGAGCTCACAAGAAAAGGAAGTAAGAAAAGCCTGGTGACAGCAGAAGGTCAAAGGGTCCCCACAGAGTTGGGGTGTGAGTGTAAGAGCTAGACCATGAGTTAACTAACATCAGCTCCCACTGCCTCTATTCCACCTGCCTTTGAGGTAAGCACAGAAGATCACCACCCCAGACTCCTTCCACCATTCACACTCCTCCCACCACCCCAGACTCCTTCACCATACACACTCCTCCCACCACTCACACTCCTCCCACCACTCCAGAGACTCTCTCCTTCCCTCAATTCTACCCCATCTTCCAAAGGGAAGTTGAATGAATTTACTACCTCAATAAAGACTACAATTATGCACAGTTGTGACCAAAAAGGCCCAGTCAACTAGGCCACAGTCTGGTCCACTGATAAATGACTGGCAGTTTCCTGTATTTCAAGTGAAAAACAACTTAACTTTGAAATCATGTATTTACATAGAAAAAATAAGAGGATTTAGAAAATGGGGTAGGGACTAGGAAACACCAAGGACTAGAAAGTAGTTTGGGCTCAAAATTATTAGAAGCAAGGTGAGTGTGCACATTAATGTGTTATTTACATTTCTGAGGCCCTTCCTTTGTTTGATCAGTGTGAGTCACCTGTCTGGCCTCCACACAAATTATTACTCATGCAGCAGGCCCTGGGGCAAAGGCACATGTGCAGTGTAAAACGCTGGGTTGGCTTTACAGTAACACAACACACAAATGTGAATGGCTGCCACACCCAGGGAAATGGATCCAATTTCCCAGGATACACTGTGGAGCACTTGCTGCCATGAAGCCAGATTATAAACTTTTCAAGCATCACACTCAAAGGAAGGAAAGAGTCAATGGGAGACATCCGATACCTAACTCTAGCAAACTACCTATCCAAACGTTTATACTATGTTTAGTTTCTTCACGACTCCTAACAGCAACAGTAAAACTCCACAGCACCTTGCAGTTCTTAAGAATACATTCAGCTGGGCGGTGGTGGCACACGCCTTTAATCCCAGCATTTGGGAGGCAGAGGCAGGATTTCTGAGTTCAAGGCCAGCCTGGTCTACAGAGTGAGTTCCAGGACAGCCAGGGCTACACAGAGGAAACCCTGTCTCAAAAAAACAAAACAAAACAAAGCAAACAAACAAAAAAGAATACATTCTCAGGCAATACCTAAACAGAGAGTTAAGGGCAGGGATCACTGGGGTCATATTAAATTTAAAAAGCCAATAAACTCAGCCCAGGAAAGCCATACTTTGACTACAGATTCATTCTTTCATTCAACAGTTCTGGGTTTGTTAGTACAGCCTGGTGGGGTGGGGAAGGAAGACAACCAGGACAAAAAGAACTTTCTATGTGTTACTGTTTTCCTTACTCCACTATCCCTCTGTGCTGGCTAGCTTCATGTGAACTTAATGCAAGCTAGAGTGATTGGGGAAGAGAACCTCAACTGAGAAAATGTCTGCACCAGACTGGCCTTGTGGGCAAGCCCACAATGTCTTTTCTTGACTGACGAATGAGATCAGAGGGCCCACCTCACTGTGGAGAGTGCTGCCCTGACCTGGTGGTCCTGGGCACTGTAAGAGAGGAGAATGAGCAAGCCATGTGGAGGCAAGCCACGTAAGCTGCACTCCTTCCATAGCTTCCATTTCAGTTCCTGCTTCTGGGTTCCTGGCCTTAGTTCCTTGATGTACAACCATAAGCTGAAATAAACAAACACTGTCCCTCTATCAAGATGCTCTTGGTCATGGTGTTGTATCACAGCAACAGAACTCTAACTAAGACAGACCCATTATTCATAAAACACATGCCAAGGAAAAGAAAAGAAATAGGTTTCTAGTGCCCTTTAACAGGAATAGCCACCCATCCCACCCACCCATCCATAATGCATGTGCTGTCTAGCCTCCTCCTGCTTCTGAAGAGATAAAGTCCTGGGTAATTGTCCCCACCACTAACACCAGGTTTGACACTCCTTCCATGGCTCCCCTGGCTACCAGCACAGAGCACACAGGTGGGAATTCATTTGCACAGCAATTCTGTGCAGATAATATATAACCTCTTCTCTACTACCATGATAAATGTTTCCCTCAATACAAATGAGAGTACTCTGTTCAAGTACTAGAAACATAGTGAAGTCACATCTCAGGTCTTACACACAGAAGCTAATGACTTACAGTGACTCTGTGGAACTCACCACTTCAATAAACTAAGAATTAAAATAGATGCAAATAAAAAGGAAGTAACCTCAAAAAGTGGTTCTCAACTTGTGGAGTGTGACCTCTTGGGAGGGAGGTCACATATCAGATATCTTGCATGCAAGATATTCACATTATGATTCATTACAGCAGCAAAATTAGTTATGATGTAGCAACAAAATAATTTTATGTTTGGGGGGTCACTACAACATGAGGAACTATATTAAAGGGTCACAGCGTTAGGAAGGTTGAAGATTGCTGCCTTAACGTTTCTTTTCCTTAATAAAGAAAATAAATTTTAAAAATGACAATGCCACCTATCTTTCAAGAGATTCTTTGGTCTTCTATGATCTTGGGTGTATCTTATCAATGCTTCCCAAATAATGTCTACAATTTGTACTGGATTTCAGGTTAAATACACAATACCCTTGAAACTGGCTTTTGTTCAAATGGTATCTAACTACAAACTCCACTGTAAATGAGCTCAAAAAAAGACACCGTCTGTGCGCTTCCCATCAGCCAAGACCAGAGCCCCGAGACTATGCACGGTCTCCTCACTCTCTTCACGACTAGTGTGCCTTAGTGCTCCCCATCAACTCTCTACTTGCATCATTTCACATAGAAAGGGACAACAAAGCCAGACACTTCACAGGGCTTTTGTGAATACAGGCCAGACATAGACCAGTCTGTGTCTCCATGACACTGTGATTACTGCTGCATAAAAATCTTGTACCTACTACAAACCGGGTTAGGGGACACACAGTCCAGTGGAAGGCAAGCAGCACTCCTTTGGACACCTCTAACAAAGGGGGTTCTGAGAGACGGGGCTGGATGCTCTCCATAGCTCCAGCAATAGCTGCTCTAGGTGCTTTTCATGAATTTGGGAGTAATCACCATGGTGACCCTGAATATACACCAAAACTCACTGGCCCAAGAGGCTTGTTAGCTTTACGTTCTTTCTAAATAAAAAGTGCATGTTTCAGCTGAGTGCATTTCCAGGCAAGCTAAACACTCTCCCAACACACTGAAGGAAACCACACCCAGAAGTGGGGAGTGCTGCAGGGGTGGTGGCTGGGAGAGGAGCTTGGTAGGGCTAGAAGTTGAGGCACTGTCTAACAAGCCTCCTTGATCACTTAGCTAACAGCTGAAATCATCACAGTTGCTGTGGGTTAGTGAGCACTTACCTCAAGGACCATATAACCATGGGTTTCCTCACAGAAGCTCATCTGATTCTTACATGAATGTAGTATGCGTATTATCTCTATCCTACTTAAGGAAACATTTGGAGACTGGTAAGCACAGTTCTCAGGTTTACAAAAGCAAGCTGGAAATGTATACCAGGAAGTAAAACGTAAAAAGACACACTGAATGTATTTGATTATAATGTGTATGTGGTATGAATAGTACTGGAAACTTAAATTTGCTGCACGGTCAAATTTCAGGTAACTGCTTTCATTTTCATTTCTTTTGAAAATATAGTAATGCTGATAGTGTTATATATTAAACATGCTAGGATAGCACAAAGGAGCAGCTAGAAATTTAATTCTATCCTTTAGTCACCCTCAATCCTGCTTTTGAAAAACCATCAACAGGGCTGGCCAGATCGCTCTGCAGGTAAAGCACCTGCCGTATAAGCCTAGCCACTAGAGCTCACCATCCCTTATACAGTAGAGGACAATAGCTTATGCCTGCAAGTTGTCCTGTGATCTACATGTGCATGCTATGATATACACATACATGCATACACACACAGACACACACATGTGTACACACACACACACACCCCTCAGATGCAGGGGCCTGGTACCTGAGAAATTCACAAGATGGTATCATATCACCTGGGTCACCATGTGGGTGCTGGAAACTGAACTCAGGTCATCACAGGAGCAACAAATGTTCTTGACGGCCGAACCATGTCTCCAGCCCCAAAAGAAATTCTGTAATTCTCCTCTAATACTAAGTGGGTAAGTGAAATGGGGGGGAAAAAATCTCACCAATTTCTTTAACTGCAGAATTTAAAAGTTTTAAAAAAAAATCCCAGTCAAATGATGCTAAGACTTACAAAGCTAAGAACTAGCCAATCATTTTTTTTTTTTTAATCCTCTAATTTGGCCAGGTGTGAACAAGCTTGTCTTTAATCCCAACACTAAGCAAGCAGAGGTGAGCAGATTTCTGTGAGTTTGAGGCCAGTCTGGCCTACAAAGTGAGTTCTACCAAGCCAGCCACCACTACATAGTGAGACACACACACACACACACACACAGATTCAAAAGTCCTTTAATCTCCTAAAAATATTAAACTTTATTATACATTTGGTCAGATTACTTTTAATAAGTAATTGATAAACAAACAAACAAATCAAAAAATATATGCGTAACATGAACTATATGTAAAAGCACAAACTTCAAACCTCAGAGGTCATAACCTTTTCAGAACCGTCTTTTCCTCTGTTGTCTGGAGGGGGAGGGGAAGGACTGTTTCCAATACTGTTTCCTAAGGTTGAAATTATTTTAAACCCTGTTGCAGACCTTGTTAAAATGGGGTTCTGACCCAGCAGGTATGGGGCAAACCTGAATAGTGGCATCTCTAGGAAACCTGAAATCACCTACAGACCACATCCAATAACAAGGTTCTCCAAGGTTCCTGGTGCCTTGGAGTAAGTCTGGCATCTGAGCAAACGCACTGAGTACCAGCCTCCTGCATCCTCTTCTGATCCACACTTTTCAAAACAAGGATCTTGTTCAGGAGCCAATAACTCCCTTTAAATTTAACCCTGGCTCAGCACCCCTCGCCTGCACCTGTCTCTGTCTGTCCCTTTTCTCACTCTGCACTCTAGGATTTAGCCATGCAGGAAGCTGCCTCCTGGCAGCGAGTTTATCTCTCACTTGCTTTCATTTGTTGGTCAGCTCAGGCTATGCTGATCAACACATTTTCCAACCAGAAGATCAAAGCTCAGAGAAAAGCGCAATGAATCTGTGCTAATAACAAGAAATGAGTGTTTTGTTTTAAAGTCGGTTTTACTTCACTTTTACTTCTTGCTTTTATTTAAGTATGCCATACTGACCAAACTACAAAGCTTTCAAGCAGCAAGTTCTGTGTACTCATTAAATGGCTTAATACTGTCAAATCTTTAATTAAACTAATCATGCCGCGTTAGAAACATGCCCTTATCTGTGGTTTTCACCATTTTTTAATTTTTATTTTTTCATAGATGGACCTTAATTATTAAGTTGTCAGGGAGGTGAGAGAAAAGCATCAGAATCTGAAAACTGCGGACTTTTTAACTCGGTCTAGGTTGATAATAATAATAATAATAACAATAATAATAAGAAGCAGACCAGCAGCAGCAGCAGCAGCAGAAGAAGAAGAAGAAGAGGAAGAATTCCAGTATAGCAGACTGAAGGCTGGGAAGCTTCCCTCCCTTAACTGTATTTAGAGCTGTTGTTAGCCACAGCAGTTTCCACCACAGACAGCTAAAATCTAAACAACCTCTGAGGTCAGAACAACACGGGATTCCTACAGTCTGTGTGTACATTTAAGCTTTCTTTAGAGGGAACTTGAAAGAGTGTGGCATTTGCTGTTCAACACCACCCTGGTAGAGTAAACCCTGGAAGTTACTTTGAGAGGGAGCGAAGGCCAGATTTTCAGACAGATTGGTGCAGGGTGTGGTCAGGCTCCACCCTCCACATTTCCAGGCGGCACACATTTTTGTTCTTGAGGGTAACCTAATAGGTTATGTATTAGGCATATGGGGGTAAAGTGCAGAGCGGAACCATTCTCAGGGCTTACACATCCTAGTTTTCCCCTAACGCAATGGAAGGATGGGGTAACTGACTCCATATGGCACAGGCTCACAACTGTTATGTGGTTCTCCAATTATAGCAGGATAGAGCCAACTCCTGGGTAGCTAAATGTCTTTTTTCCTTATTATACAACTTTATTCTAAACACATATTCTTCCAAGTTTTCACTTCTCAGTAAGAAATCAGATTCTTATGCCTGTCCCTACATGGAAGCAACTTGAGGAATGGACAGAGACCACCTGGCAGGCTAGTTAAACATACTTATTGTTGGGATACACCACAGACTTCCAGATTCACATAGCTTAAGAAGAAGGGAGTTTCTGTTTCTCGCACGTTCCCAAGATGTGTTGGTACTATTGATTTAGAGACCTCATTTTGATAGTTTCAATTTGAAAACCTCTTCAAATAACATAGCCCATGTTCTTAACAAATATTCAGTGGTTTCTCTGTGTGAGATGGGCAGGTATAAGGAGGCCTAGCCTGATCTTTAGGCTCCTAGATGGAGGAAATAAAAGAAAAACAAACAAGTAAATACTAAAGCTACAACAAAGAGTAATGTGTGAAAACCACAGCAGAATGCTTGCTATCAGTCCAAATTTTAGGGGAGGGAAACCAAATGGCGGTTTTGACTTTCCCTGAGAAAGACATATTTGAACTAAACTTCTAATTCCTGGCTCATGAAGCAATTCTCCATCAAAGAAACCAAGTAGAGGCTGAGGATGATGAAAAACCCCTAAAGTTCTGCAGAACAGTTTCCTCCCGAGAGCCTGACTTTCAGAAGGAGGCAGGGCTCTTCAGAAAGCCACTGCAACCTGTGGACCTTCCCAGGCATAAGATGTGTCAGAGGCAGCAGTCCAACCCTCCCTCGGCTTTCCGTGAAGCAGAAGCCTCCTCTCCTTGCTGAACTTTTCCTCTGAAGATACCTACTGCCCTGCTTGTCTACATAACTGACCTGCAGGAGTCCTGTCAGCAGTCTTCGTAAACACTGTATTGCAGGACTGAAGAGGTCTGGGCTCCTTTGGCCGCCTAAACTGAAATCTGGGCAGCTCTCTGCAGATACTAATTGCCCACACTTTGCCCATACACTGACGGTAAGAACTACAGGAAGGTTGTCAAGTTTGGATTTTGAAAAGCCTAAATTTAGATCAGTCAGTATGACTGATCTAAAGATAATTACATCTGTCTTTATAAGAAACAAGTGACTATCTACCTCACAGGATTACTGGTACTAAGGAAATGCACATTTATTTGGAATTTACTAAATACCAGCTCTCATGCTGAGTACTTTTAAGAAAGATCTATTAAGCTAGATGATATACATTAAGGTTAAGTGCTATGAAAATAATTATAATTAGAACATCATTTAAAAACAGGGTTGGGTCACAAAGTTATTAGGATTTAATCGTGAGATGAAACTGGTGAAAGGTTTTATTTGATTTGATGATTTGCCCCACACAGTTGTCAGAGGAACATAACAAAAACAAAACAATATAGCACATTTCATAAAATCCCTCAAATGTTCTCATATATATCCTACTCCTACCAAAAATGGAGGAAGAAGAGGAGGAGGAAGCCACTTGCTGCTGGAGACACCTTGTAGCTTTAGTAAAGGATATGGGTGTGGGTCCCAGCACCCACATGGCTCGTAATAACTAACTTTTTGTTCCAGGGGCTCTAACACTGTCTCTCTGGCTTCCACAGGCACTCCATACACATGGGCCGCATGCACTTACACACATGCAGGAAAAATACACAGAAGATAAAAATGTTGGTCTAGAAAGTTGGGTCAGAGGTCAAGAGAACTTGCTGCTCTTGTAGAGGGCCCAGGTTCAGTTCCTACCTGAATCCACATGGCTCACAACTATCTCCAAGTACACAGTCCCGGGGGATCTGACACCCTCTTCTGAAGTCTGAGGACACAAGGCTCAGTATGCTGTGCATACACACATGCAGGTAAAACATCCATACACAAAATAAACTAAAAATTATGTCATCAAGTCTGCTCACATTATAATGGGAAATACTAACATCTGTCTTTACACCTTCAGTGTAGACTGTCTTCCCGGCAAGATGTAGACTTACACATTTTCTTTCTTTAAGGTGAAAGAAATGAGGTAAAGCAAATATTTTAAGTCACACAACAAAACAAAAGTTTACTAAAAAAACTTACAAATAAATGTTTTTTTGTGCCAGAGTAGCAGTGGCCCTCACCCTTAACCCCAGTACTCAGGAGGCAGAGGCAGGAAGATCTCTGTGAGTTTGAGGCTGATCTATGCAGAGAAACCTTGTCTTGAAAAGATAAAAAATAAATGTTCTTTATGATTCGTGGATATAAAATCTGCACTATTCTTTCTCCAAGAGCTAAGAAATTAAAATAGCTAAGCATGGTGGTGGCACCTATAACCACAGCATTTTGAAAAGAACGAGGAATTGAAGGCCAGACTCAATTACGTAGTGAGTTTGAGACGAACTTGGATTCTATGAGTCCCTGTCTCAAAAATGGTGGTGGTTTACTAGTAGAAAAGGGAGAGAGGGAATTAAGGGCTGGTTAAGTAGCTCAATAGGTAAGGGATCTTACTGAGAAAGACCGGTGAACTTAGCTCAATGCTCAGGACCCACAGAAAGTTTGAAGGAGGTATCCAACACCAAAGAGCTGTCCTCTAACCACCACACACATCACATACATATATAACAAGTGAATAAATTAATCTTTATAGTTAAGAAGCTGGAAAGACAGCCTAATGGCTACAGTGCTTGCTACTCTTTCAGAGGACTGGAGTACAGTTCCCAACTACCACACTGGGTGGGAGACAACAATCTGTAACCTTTAGGGGAGATGATGCTTTCTTCTCTCCTCCAAGGGAAAACCCATGCGCGCGCGCGCACACACACACACACACACACACACACACACTCGGCATGTGATGAGCATGAAAATGAGCTCCTGTGGCCCAAAATTCACTATTCTAGGGCAAATTCATTCAGCCAGAAGCTGCAGAAAGTGCTTCTCCAGTAAGGTGCTAACCACAGAGTAAGGTGCAAAGAAGATTAAAAAACAAACAAACAAACAAAAAAAAAAAAAAAAAAAAACCAACTTATTTTGTGCTTTCCCTCTGGATTCTGTCTTTGCTATCTCACTGCTACAGCCAATCAGTGCTTTGGGCTGAAAGGAAGGGAAGTGGAAGAAGCCAGGCTAGAGATGAGGGACCACCTGTCTACAGGTTTGACTGCAGTGAAGAAGCTGGAACAGGAAGGTCACAGTATAGGGCCATTTGTACAACTCCTGAATGCCAAGCTCAAGAGTGTATAATTTTTCATATACAGTAAGCACAAGGGAACACAGTGGGAGACTAACGAGGCAGAGGATTCTCCCACAAGGACTAAGCAAGCAGATGTAAAGCCACAGGGAAGGTATCCTGAACTTCTGTAATTACAGTTTTCTAAGCAGGAAGCTGAATACAGTTGTTTCAACTTTCTTCCCTTATCTTAAAAGAAAAAAAAAAAGCAACAACAGAATGAATCCAGCTTTATGAGACAGTGGTTGACTTGAAGAAAGTAATAATTTAATTTGACAGGTGGAAAAATGAAAGCTATGTACTGGTGGTTAGGGTCAGAGTTCAGAGATTGAAGAATCTGACCTCTCTTATGCCATGAACCTAAGATTGATTAAAACAAACAAACCAAAAACCAGTATCTCTTGGTTCCTTAAACCAATAAGATTTCCACCCCCACTTACTCACTGGCCCATAAATCTCCACACAGTATGTTATCTAAACAGACCAGGTTCCTCTTAATATCAAACTTTGCTCAGCTGCTAGAAAAGCAAACCCCAATCTACTGCATCCAGCAAAAAACTTAGTAACATACTTCCATGAAGTGAAAGCCCTTCCCAGACATATATACCAAATATATAAATTCATATAGGGGGCATTAAAAAAAAAAATCAACAAAACATCCCATATACTGGTGACAAAAACTAAGAAAGATTATGCCCAGGAGTAAAAAGGCAGACTCCCCAGCATGCATAAAATTAGATCGGCACATAGAACTTATGTTATCAAAAATACCATTTACAGGAACTACAAGTATCATCAGAACACTATACCAGGGCCAGGAGCTGAGAAAGGTTTGTATTAAAACTCTCATACTGTTTAAACCTCAATCCATTTTCCTTCTCACTAGGATACTACCGGAAGTTAGCGACCCTAATATGCTCCACCCCATCTGAAAGTTAACTCACCCTTTCTCACTTCCTCGGCACAGGTGGTTTTCTGCTATAGAAATACCAACAGTAAACTTATGCAACTCAAAACCACAATATTTAATATCTGGAGCTAAAGCAAGGGACAAAATTTACTTCTAGAAATTTGGTATATTTACTACCCAACTTAATCTCCACCACTTTTTAATGAGATTTTCTTGAGGAAAAAGCACACGGACTAAAATACTGAGGGCATTCGTGTGATTTTTTTTTAAAAAACATTTCCTTGTCTAGAGAGGACAGTTAAGACATTTCCTGTGTGTAAGCTCCACCCTTCACAGTGAACAGTTTACAACCACATTTAGCCCTTCTAGAGTAACAGCCTTTTGTTATGGGTGGGTCTGACAGCACATGCCACACACACATCCTTTTTATACTTTCTATTGTTTGATGGTTGATGCGTTTTCTGACTGAATCCCTACCAGTGCTTCTCCTTAGAGAGCCCAGGCCAAGGGGAAAGGGGACATTCTGAGTTCTGATTCTAGAAGTGCGGGGCTCCTCAAAGACATAGACCATGATATGTTTTCTACTTCACTACTTGCAGGCTCAGTCACCTAAATGTTCAAGAAAGCAAATTCCACCTTCAATGACTCAGATGCAACTGAAGACTCAGTTGATCTCCTAGTGCTAATGACCTGCCTCTTAGCCAGCTGCTGAAAGAATGCAGCAACGTCTAGCAAATGCTTTAAAATCACATCCTGTTCTGCCTCATTTTCCAAAACAAGTCAATGCTGTCAAAATACTTCACAAGACAAGTAAATCAATGAATGAAAGGCATCACCTTCCAATGAAAGCATACTAGGACCAAGCTGCTTCTTCCAAACATCCTCATTTAGGTCGGAGTTAAAATAAAGACATACAGGTCTTTGGGTATTCTTTACAATACTAGAGCGACTCCTACCTATTACCAGATTTTATAGGCTTCGAAGTGCAAGCTCTATTTTCAGCTACAGACCTTTATTTTTTACTCACGTACAGGCTGAGTCGCTAACCAAGGCCTGCTGACTGGTGAGAGACAGCCCACGGCTACAAGCAGAAACAGCACACTACTCCAGGAACCTGCTCTCCAGAAAAAACATGTACAGCAAAACACTGGATGCATTCAATCTTTGAGCCTGGCATACACTCCAGAAAATGCCGATAATTGATCCAACTAATCCCACCCACAGCCCTGGATTGACAATAAGTAGCTTTTATTATAAATTACATAGCCCATCAAATTAATGGGAAAGCTGTAATACAACAAGAGTTAAAATTAGGCTTAGGAACTAACACTAATTTACCAGAGACTTAGGAACAAAAAGACCACTTCCTTCTCCCCTTTGCTATTGTTCTGCTGGACTGGGTCTGGAGCAGTGTACTTTACACCTTTAAGTGCTCCCAGAGGTAAGAGGCTGGGGGCTGGGAGTTAAAGAGGCGGGCTGAAACTAGAAGCATATTGATGGATCTATTAATATTAATCTCCTAAGATCCCGAATGGTGTGTTTCTGTGTGTGTATATAACAGGAAGTAGGATACCTGACAACTAGAGCCTAGAACCAAAAGGTACTGGAGAGATTCCAAATGGTGGCTAATCTAGAGCCTAGAGTAGTGTGGGCAACTGCCTCCTTCAATGCCTCAATTAGGCGCTCACTGTCAACCTGGGGCCGTGTGGCTGCTGTCTTCACTAGGGTCGTGTACCGTATGGCAGAAATAAAGCTTCAAAAAGCACCAGGATCCAGTCGGAACACCCGCAAGCAGGCCTGGCCCTCGGCAGCGGACTTACCTTGGAGCTGTTTGAATCTCCCTTCCAGTTGGTTGTAGTTGTAAGGCACCTGCCCGGTGTAGGCCGGCGACAGCGGCCCTGAAATGCTGGATGTCCTCTGCAATTCCATTATGCCCGACCTAAGGCCCAGGCCGGCGAGGCTACACCGTAGGAATCCTGCTCCAGCCCCCTCCTACCCCCATCCAACTCCAAGCAGCTTCCGCGGCTCGGCTCCCGCCCAGGCGAAAGGGCTGGACCTCAAGCCAGTCGCATTCCGGTCGCTCGGAAATAGGTGCAGGGTGATCTGATAGGAAGTTGGCTGCAGAGTCCACCTTAGCCTGGTGGAGTTACCACCCCGGCATCTAATCCCCTGTGGATTTCCTTCCTTGTGTGGCCCTTGCCTGGAAGCTAGAAATAAATTACCCGAGAGGGAGGAGGGAAAGGAGGAAGGAGGCAGGATCCTACTGGAAAATATTTTAAATATGGCCAACCCTAAGCACGCTGCGCTCCTGCTCACAGAGCAGCGCACACCTCCCGCCCGCCTGCCCGCCCGCCCGCTGCCGGTTTGTAATTTAATCGGGAGCTGCGGTGAGCAGCGCGGTGATGTCACCTGATTAGCATAACAGCATTGTGAAGGAAACACAGGCCGAACCACGCGGAAGGGCGCACGCAGGCCAACCTTGCAGACCCCGACCCGCGCGGTCAGGCCTCACAAAGCTGCTGGGATTACAACGTACAGTTGAGCGGCCCGCCTAACAGAAAACTCTCCGATTACTATCACCCGAAAAAGGGGTACAGGGCCCAGGGGCGGGCCAGAGCCCCGCAGATGAAGCCGCCGTGCACCTGGGCGCAGGCAGCCACTGCGCGGGCGCCGACTGCAAGCACGGCCCAAGCCGGCGCCACCGTAAGTCAAACAAAAGTCAGTCTAGGCACCCTGCAGGGCACAGCCCCCAGAAATGAGAAGGAGGCCCTCTGGAGAACCTTCTCAGCAGACATTCTGCCATTACTGCATTTCTGAGGTGATGATGCACCCTGTTAGTAACTCCGTGAAAGGAAGATTTATCAGAGTACCGTGGTGCAAGGCATTGTGGGAGGAAGGTACACAGGTAAACACTACCACAGGATGTCCTGAGAACTTTTCATTCCTGTGGAAGAGAACAGCAATCACCTCCGAAACTTTGATTTGTTTACTGACGCCTCTCAAGTTTTGGTTCTCTCTAGTTGCTTCTCTCACCTACTTCTACCAAAAGAAATCCTATGTAGAAAGTAACGTGACCAACATATACCCGTGGGAAATAACTGACTCTGATCTTACCCTCTTCCTCCTTTTTCCCCCTCACTACAACGGCAGCTCCGTAATAAACTTGGCACTTCCAGCTTGGAACCCCGCAGCCATCACTACAGAAGGTAATTTCAGTATGGTAGAGCTCAGGTCTGTGGAGACAGGAAGACGAATCCGTATGGCTAACATGGTCTGTACATAACAAGCTCCAGATCACCAGCTCCTCACTGCAGGTCAAAAATCAAAATCTCCTTCCTTAAGGAGTCCAGTATGGACCGAGGAAGGGGCCGGGCCAGGGCCAGAGATAACAACAAAGCCTGTTAGCTGTTCATCCCTCAACAAACTCAGCTCCTGTTAGCCACACAGCTGCATTTCTAATGTCTACAGTGTCAATTTTTGGCTCCCAAGGCAGGCCCAACCAAAAGACACTTTTACATCCAAGATGCAGAACATATTCTAAAGCCCTCCTATCTCTGCCAATAGTAACTGAACTAGCAAGACTGTGAAATGCAGGGTCTTAGAAGAGTCTAGGATTCTCAAAACCTAACTTTGGAGACAGTCAAGCAAGTTTCCTCATTACTTGGTCTTAATAAGAAACCCTGGACTCTCAACCTCAGCTGTTAATACTGAGAACTAATACCTATCACTACAAAACCACTAAAGTTGGATGTGAAAGTACCCATACTGTTCCAAGCTCACCACTCCTTACATTCTGTCTCCTATCACAACAAGACTACCAAGTATAATGGGAAATTATTTCAAGGGGGGGGGGTCTTTTTAACAGACCCCACTTCACTGTTATATGCCTATGATGTGGTGAGTCTCTGAGTGTCCAGCTATAGCACAGAATACAAGATTGCAAAGTGATCTGCCATCCAACAATGTTTTTGTTTTGTTTTGTTTAATTTTTAAGCCACTCAGTTATCATCCTTTTCGGCTCTTGTTAGTATGGGGATATATATTAAACAAGCTTTCTAATTAGCCAGATTCCATACAGTGTAATAAAAAGATGAGGACTAGTGTAGCCACACTCAAACCTTAAAAGCATAGACTGAAAAACCACAGAGTGAATGCATTGAGGCGGAAGAAGGATTTAGCAACCCACAGGAACATCCATTTGGTGGTATAGGGCCAAGTAAACACAGGAGAAAACTCTGAAGGCCCAACTGACCTAACTCGGTAGCCGCGGGGAAAAAGCAGAGTACAGCCAGTTTGGACTGCATTTACTGCACACACCTCAGAGGGAAGAACCCTAGGAAACGCTGGCATCGGGACTGGTTCCTAAAACACACAACCAGTATGTTGGAGAGAAGGTAAAGCTTCCTCATGTAACTGCCAAAGGAACAGGACAGGCAATGTGACTGGCTAGCTGCAGCACAGAGGAACTGTCGGTTTGGGAGAGAAGCATGGAAACAAGCTAGAATTGAGCATGGGCTTGGAAAGTTTTGAGCCAGAGGAGAACATGGTCTGCACTGGGCTCCAGCAGTGACCCACCTGGTAGATAGGAGAGACTGAATGCAATAAGACACTTATTACAAAGGTCTAGGTCAAAGGGCCTGTTAGGGTGTGGCAAGAGGATTAGAAAGGAATGGACTGATGTAAGAGCTCACCTGCAGAACCTCGGTTACTAATCAAACGCGAGACATTCAAAGGACACTAAAAATGACTGGCATTAGAGCTGGCTGGGGGGTATGAAGAAGGAATGATGAGCATCCTCTTCTGACAGGCCAACTCTGCGTCACCTGCAATACCAGGTGACATGTCCAGAGCGGTCAGGAATGAAGAAGTAGAAGTCAAAGCCCAAGACTGACTGTGGAGCACAAGGGCAAGAGTGGAGTTACTGGTGCTACATCCAGGAAGAAAGGAATGAGGCAAGAAGCTAAGCCGGGATCTGGGGAAGGTGTGGCCTTGGGAAAGAAAACAGTGAGTGACTGTAAGTATAGCTCAGAGGTACTAGAACTTACCCCCAAGACAGCCATAACTGAAGAGAGAAATCACCAGGGAATGAAAATACAATAAAGAAAGGAGACACACAGGAGGCATGAAGACAGACAGCATCAAATGCTACAGAAAGGATTTATGGGAGACAGTATGCCAGGGGCGGGTGGATTAGACCAATGGGTCCAAACCAGCAAAAGCCAGGTTACTCAAAGAAACAGAAGAGGTGATAGAGACACTTCACGGTCTGGAGCCAGGAAAAGAGATTCTGAGAAAGGGCCCAGTCAAGCCTGATGTCTGTGCTCCTGAGTTGGTACAGGTAGGAAGGGAAAGGTGAGTGAATAGCTCAAGGTTGAGCCATCAGCCTTAGCCAAGAAGAGGCACACCCTTGGTCAGGAGACGGATTCTGAAGACGTGTTCTGAAGAAGAAGCATTTTTTTGTTTTTCTGAGACAGGGTTTCTCTGTGTAGCCCTGGCTGTCTTGGAACTAACTCTGTAGACCAGGCTGGCCTCGAACTCAGAAATCCGCCTGCCTCTACTTCCCAAGTGCTGGGGTTAAAGGCGTGCGTCACCACTGCTCGGCCAAGAAGAAGCAAATTTAAGAGAGTTTAGTCGTACCTGAATAAAACAAAAGGCTCCAGAGGGCTGGAGAGATGGCTCAGCAGTTAAGAGCACTGACTGCTCTTCCATAGGTCCTGAGTTCAATTCCCAGCAACCACATGTGGCTTACAACCATCTGCAGTGGGGTCTGATGCCTTCTTCTGTGTGTCTGAAGAGAGCAATAGTGAATAAATAAAATAAATGGGGGGGGGGGAGGCTCCAGAGTCTTACCCAGAGTCTTATTTATAGTTACCTCAGAATTAGACTCTCCAAGACCCTAACCAATTGCAGGAAAATGTGCATATCCATGAGAGTGTTAAAGAAGAGAGTTTTCAGCATGCTTAACCAGCTTTCTGTAGTAACAGATTGTGCAATTTTAATTTATCGCATTTTTTTTCTCATCTAAAAGCTGTCATTGCTCACCCAGGTAGGGGACCAACTCTGATAAATGGTTGTGCCTGTCTTCTCACTGCAGCCAGATTCCAGGGTGAAATACAGACAGACATGGCTGGCAAGGAAGCTACAGGAACAAAACAACCGAAGCCCATACAGGCTGCACCTGTGATAAAAGGTACAGCCAGGTTTCTGTAGGGATCTGTAGACAGAAGCAATTAGAAGCAACAGGGCATGGTAGCAGGGCAGAGCATCTGGTGCACAGGCTCATCCTAACATTCAAGTGCCATCAAGAAACTTCATAATAGTGTGGCCTCTAACTTTCCTGTCCATAAACCAGACCAGCCAAAATCTGCAGTCGTAAAATTTTCCATATATCCTAAAAGTATTCATCTGTGACATGAGTGCCCCAAGCTTGGGTTTCAGTTGTTATAACTTTACTCTAAATTACTAGTCTCCGCATACCATGATATGTGAATGGTCACTGTGGAGGTTTAAATGACAATAGCTCTATAGGTTCACAGATGTGAATGCTTGGTCCTCGGCTGGCAGAACTGTTTGGGAAGGATTATGAGGTATGGCTTTGGAAGCGGTGTGACACTGGAGGTGGGCTTCAAAAGCCCAAGCCATTCTAGTTACATTTAGCTCGATGCCTTGTACTTACGGATCAGATGTGAGCTCCCAGCGACTGTTCCAGTGCCCTGCCTGCCTGCCGCCATGCTCCTTCCCTGCCCCCATGCTCCCTCCCTCCCGTGATGGTTATGGATTCACCCTCTAGAACTGTAAGCTCCAACACACTCTTCCTTCTCTATGTTTCCTTGGTCATGGTATCTTCATAGCAGTAAGAAAAGTAGCTAAGATGGTCATAAAGTCACCATCATACACGTAGATTACAGTAAGTTCTTACTGGCTGGGGTGTGATGCTTGCCTTTAATACAGCGCTAAGGAAACAGAGGCAGGTGGATCTCTGAGAGGCTGAGGCCATCCTGGTCTACACAGAGTTCCAAATCAGCCAAGGTGACCTTGTGAGACCTTGTCTCAAAAACTGAAAAAAAGTTTCACATAAATTTTCTCAAGTGACTAACCCCGTGATGTTGTCCTATGTTGTCTCCAGTTTGCATACAAGGCATGTGCTTTCCTTACTCATGGCTGCACAGGTGATGAGAAGCAGAACCAACTGGTCCAGCCCCAAGCTCACCAAGTCCAGTATATTCTCCAGATCTTTGTTTCTCCAGTATTCTTAGAGTCGAGCTAGCTGCTAAGAAATGGGTTTTAAGCTTTTTAGAGAAGCCAGAAGACTCTATCAGGTAAACCTAAAACCCATGCAGTTCCACAGCAAACCTCCGTATCGTCCTTTAGGTCTGATCCAGACACATTCTTTACTAGCTCACACAAAACTTGCTGCTTGAGGGCAGCTCTGGTGTGAATGGGGTTTGTTTAGTTTTATTTGGTTTTGCTCCTCTTTTCATACTTGAATGGGAGTACACGGGGGTGAGCTTAAGCCTCTGTTCTCGGGGCTGCTGTGCTGCCTTGGGTTGGGGAGGTGAATGCTTTTTCTGCAGTATAGCAAGCATGACAGGGGTAAGCTTTGGATGCTCATTTCCTGAAAACCCAAACACTAACAAGACTGACGATGTCCAGGAGAGGATGTTGAAAATGCTAAGATGTGACAGGCACTTGTACACATCTCACCCCAGGATTCGGAAAAGCCAGCCCAGAGCTGGGAGGGACGGGAGGAGGTTTCACACAAACAACTGCTGAGCAGATTCTTTGCACTACTCTTTCCAGATTTGCCTTTCAATCCTTTCCTTTCTTTCCGTCCTTCTTTTAGAAAGGCAGGGCTGTACTCTGTAGCCCAGGCTGCCCTGGAATTTGGTGATCCTCCTGCTTCAGCCTCCCGAGTGCTAGGATTCCAGGTGTGAGTCGCTACTCCCAGCTGCTTTTCATTCCTCATTGTTGTCAAGTCCTTGTGACAGATAATCACAGGCGAGTCCCTGGAGCATTTCTTCTCAACAAACAGGAACATTATTACTAAAATCCCCCCACTGCACCTATACGCTGGGACCGCTGTACATTACCTTTCTGCCTCGCCCAGGTCTTAATGCCTTACCCCTCTCCTGGCCTACCTACTCCATTAAGTAGTCACGCAGTTCATTCCCCACTTTTGCTTAACTCCCCCATTAGAAAACCCACACTCAAAAATCTTCCTTTAGGGACAGGCAAGATGGCTCAGCAGCTACCAGTGAGGGCCTGTCTCCAAGCCTGAAGAATTGCATTCAGAATCAGGGACCCGCATTTGGGAGAGACAGCCAGCTCCTTGAAGTTGTCCTCTGACCGCAATATGAGTGCTCCAATACACACTAATCGAAATCTTTGAGTTACAAAACTGTAACACCATCAGACAGATTATGAAGCAAGTTACAAAAGGCCCATGTTTCTTGGGGGCCAGGATGCTATATCTCTACTTCGTGACCGGTAGCAACTGCTAGCTCTACAGCGTGGAGGAATAACTCCTCTCATGCTCTCATCTTCCTCGCACCTACTCCATACACATACAGAAGCAAAATCGTCTAGTCATACAGCAGACCCTGAAATACCAGAGCAGAACAAACCTAATTCATCCCATTTCCTCGGTTTGTCTGTCTGTTAATCTCGTTCATATGGTCTTTTCAGAACTGAATACACAGCATCTGACATCAGCCAAGGTCCTGGGTAAGGACTGCTGGTTCCTGAGCCTTCTACCCTAGCCAAACTTATCCATGTCATCTGTCATCGGTCATCTGCACAGGCAAGCCTTCCTTATACAGGCAAGAGAACACCCCAGTCAAAAGGCCCTGCCTTTGGCAGACAGGTGTTGCTAAGCTGGTGAATATGTTACCAGTTGGCTTGGGGCCTGGGCCCCTCCCCCCAGGTACTATGGAAATAGAGAGTGTCTGAGTGTAAGAGGGGCCAGGCCTGCTGTTGCCCTGATTTTTTGGTTGTGCTTTTGATCTCCCACACAGAGGGGGAAAGGCTGATGCACACTGGTGTGCAGAGCTATGGGGCTCCATGGATTCATGGGACAGGAGAACACACTGTTCCTGGGGAGCATAGCTCAAGGAAAGCAAACAGGAAAGGCAGGATATAAATCTGTTCTTCATAAAAGTAAAGGTTCTGACCTTGCTCTCAGGTATTCACGCCCACTTTCATCTTTTCCAGGGACCGTAAAGAGAAAAGATGAAGACACCACATTAAACAGGCACCTGGAATGGTGGGGAGTGTGACAGGGACCTTATCATTGAGCCAGGCCTGAGACTGCCTTGTCTCCTAACTGCCAGAGAGAGCTAACCCATCCCACCAGCCCTGCCCACCACACTGTGTTACACCAGCACTTTTCCCTCTGCTGGCAAGCACACTCTTCCAAGGGTAGGAGTGTGGGAGATGCAAATACCAGCAGGCAGTGATGGGCCAGCAGCAGAGAGAGTGATAGCTACAGGAAGCACCACTTCAAATGGATCTACACCCGGATTTGTCCTTTCTGCTGGGAAAGAGCTAAGCAGAGAAAGAGAGAGAAAGAGAGAGAGAGAGAGAGAGAGAGAGAGAGAGAGAGAGAGATTGCTTGCTTTCCTTACACAGTAGTTCCTGTGTGATTTTAATGTCGACTCTAACCCAGTCTCTGTCAGTGTGTCATACTAACATGAGAATTTCTGTTTATTAACTAGAAGTAGGAGGCACTATCTCTTGCTCTTTGAAAACAGTCCCAGTTGCAGGGACAGGGAACATGGTAGCCCTGGGATGGTAGCATGTGCAGTGTCTTTAGGACGCAGTCATTTCTTCCTGCACCTGAGCTCTGATGATTCCTCAGTGAGATAGCACAGCCTCCTCCCACAGGACCTTGCTATGCAGACACTCACTGAGTCCAGGCTCTAAATAATTCACAGACAGCCCTGTCACTCAGGAGCACCAAGGCCCACCAGCTGCCTATGCAGTGGGAGCCAGGCTCTAGGTTTAAATACTATCAGGTACCTCTGAGACTGCTTCTAGAAAATATTACAATCCTCTTCTTTATTTTTACCTATTTTAAGCAAGGTAATTTCCAGTTCGAAAGAGGACAGGGTCTCAAGTAAATAAGTAGGAAGAAGGCGGCTTAGTCAAGTACATGGTCAGGGCATCCTTCCCTACTCAGGATTCTGGGATGACACAGGAGAGCAGCAGACACAGCCTGCCCTCCTCCAGCCTACTCAGCAACCACTACCTGCCCTGAGCTTTCCAAGTCTGCTCCTGGTATTCCTTTTCCTCTCATTTATAATGTAATAATCCTTTAAGAACAGCGCAAAACTATAATCTGTAGATGTATTGTCTACCACGCCCCCTCCTCCAGAAAGGCTTCCCAGATTACAGCAGCTATGATACTGGCTTCTTCCTTCTCAGGAAGCCTATACTAGAAGCACAGCCTCCTTCTGGTACTTCTCACAGTCTTAGATTATTCCTTATCTCCTCCTGTGTACCAGTCTTGTCTACTTGGTTGAAATAACGGAAGTACACCAGTTATAAGATCCAAGGAAAGTAAAATGTGAATTCTATTTTCCGCTTTTGACACTGGTATGTAATCCTGAGCTGGACCCTTAACCTGCCCAATACTGCTCCCTAAAACCAAAAGATCTGAAAAAGAAAAAGCTCTGGTCTCTGGGATACAATGTTCTTGGAACTGTATCTTAAGCTGTTTTAGGACACTTAAGTCACATTCTTATTAAGACACATTAAAGAACATTCTCCGTGTTATTTTCTACTCCAGTAGCTAAGCAATTACCCAGAACCATGTGGCTCTCTGAGAAACCTTAAAGGGGATAAGGCAATCAATGGTTCTGTGGTAGAGCTAGCCCCACAAGGTAAATGCACGGCCTGTTCTGCCTTGGGTAACACACTGGTCCACGCTTCACCCCTTCACATTTAGATGATAGAACTCTTAAGGTGTCAGAGGCTCCTTTTCAAAGCCCTCAATCTAAGCTCATCATGTCATCTACAGATTATAAAAATGAGGCAAGACACAAGGATACCAAGATACAAAATAAGTTACTGGCATACTGAAGGTTGGAAAGCAGGCCTTCTGGTTCCTGCTGTCTCTTTCACATTCCCAGCACAGTCTGCAAAGTATAGGAAGCTGAGGACAAAGGAAGGGGCAGGCACTTCTCACAGAAATCCATCAGCAAGGTAGGCCCAGGACCTGAAATTCTAGAAAGCTCTTCATAATCCTCTCTCCCATCTACCTTCCAGAATCCATCACCAGCAGAGAACCAACCAACTAAAGCAGCAGAGGACTGACAATCTTTGTGTCCCTTTCTGCTGAACTTGAACTAGCTCAAAGAACTGAGACCTAGACTACCACAGTGTCCTGAGCAGAGCTGAGAACACAGGCCCCTAACAGTCCCTACTATTCAAAGACCCCTTTGATCAATTTTCTATACTGACCTGACCTTGCCTGCATTCTTCTTAGGCAATCCTGAGGGAACTTATTGTCTCTTAAAATACCATCTACTCAGAAAAACATGATTTGATGCCTTTCTATTACTGACAAGGTCTCAAGCAGCAAAGGCTAGCCTAAAGCTCATTGTGTAGTTGAGGATGACACAGAAGTTCTGATCCTCCTGTTCTCAACTCCACGTGATGAGATTACTGGCATGAGCGGTCACTTCCAGTTTGTGATACTGAGGGTCCAGCTTTGGGCATGCCAGGAAAGCACTGATATACACCCCGCCTCCCTGTATGCCTTTATTTAAACTATCTTGTAAAAGCTCCAGTAAAGGATGTGCAGGGATCTGGAACTTGTTTAAACTAGTGGAGACAGGTAAATGATCTCAGCACATGAAGACAGTATGAGGTTCTTCAAAACCCTAACCCAGAACCACCACATGGTACAGAAATCCCATGTCTGGGAAATAATGCAGAGGCTCAAAAGTGACATTTTCACATCCTGCTTATTGCAACACTCAGCAAAGCAGTCAAGAAATGGGAACCAACCCAATAAATCAATGGGAGAACAGATAGAGGAAATCTGCAGGCTGGGAACCTCAGTTCCATCCTCCGAGCCTACATTAAAAAGCAAGCGAAATGCTGGGGCAGATTTGTCGTCCTAGCACTGGGGAGTTGAGCCCAGTAGGCCTCTACCAGCCTAGTTTGTCAAGCTCTAGACCAGTGAGAGACCTTGTCTCAAAACAGAAGGTATGTGCACCTGAAGAATAACCCTGGACTGTCTAGTTTTGTGTGTCAATTTGATGCAGCTGGAGACATCAGAGATAAAGGCACCTCAGTTGAGGAAATGCTTCCATGAAATCCAGCTGTAAGGTATTTTCTCAATTAGTGATCAGTGCGGGAGGGCTCAGTCCACTGTGGGTGGTGCCATCCCTGGGCTGTGGTCCTGGGTTCTATAAGAAAGCACACTGAGCAAGCCAGAGCAAGCAAGCCAGTAAGCAGCACCCCTCCGTGGCCTGTGCATCAGCCTACAGGTTCCAGCCCTGCTGGAGATACTGTGCTTTCTCTCTCCAAAGATGGATTGTGATCTGTGAGTGTAAGCAGAATAAGCCCTTTCCTCCCCAACCTGCTTTTTGGTTATGGTTATGACTCTTCAACTAAGACAAACACCTAGAGTTGATCTCTGTCATGCCATGTGCATGCATACCCATTCCCACACGCGCACCCACAATCATTAACACTCATACACAACAAAATGGAGAATGAGATATACACATGCACTCGAATATTATTCTGCTTTAAAAAATGAAATCCTGTCACAAGCTACCACATGGATGAACCTTAAAGGTATTGTGTTAAGTGCAAAAAGCCAGTCAAAACTAGAAAAATAGGCTCCTACTGGCACCTATGCTATCCAAGGGTCCACTACAGTCTGTGCAGGTCTGAGCCAAGAAGACAGCCATAGTGGTGTTGCACTGCCAATGGGAAATGGCCCATCAAGGCAAACTGACATCCCCTGGAGATGGTCAAGCCACTCTGTAGTCTATGCTCCTGGAGCCCCTTCTGCTTCTGGACAAGGAGCAATTTGCCGCCCTCGTGGATATGTGGCCCAAATTTATGCCCATCCTATAGCCCATTTCTAAAGCCCTGGTAGCTTATCAAAAGTATGTAGATGAGCCTCTAAGAAAGAGATAAAAGATACCCTCATCCAGTTTGATCCAACCCTGCTTGTAGCTGCCCCAGCTTGATACCAAAAACCCTACCAATAAGCCCATCTCAAGAATAAGGGTCCATTCACCTTTGTAATAAAATATCCTGGGATTTTGATGTTAAATAAAAAAAAACCAAACATGTTCCACTTCCATGAAACAGTAGTCCAAGTCCTGGGAACAGACAGGAGGATGGAGGGGGGGCAATGAAGTGACTGTCTAGTTAGTTGTCCCTCAGCTTTACAAGATTAAACCGGTCCAAACATCTGTTACCCAGCAGTGTGTGTGCAGCTAATAGTAATGAAAGGTGCACTTTTGGTTATTAGTCTTTTAAAATAATGAAAAACTTTCAATAAAGACAGAGGGAACACAACGACAGCAGCCCCAGAATCACACGCCCCTCACGTGTTCTCAAAGCTGTCAGCCGATCCCTCCAAACCCTGTTTTCCAACCTTAAGAAGTAAGAAGTGGACTGGGAATCCTGCCAGATCTCATTTTTATAACAAAGGTCTCATAAATGAGTTACTGACTCACACTGTGTGCAGAACTGTGGGGCGACTACCACTCAGCAGTCCCAGTTACTGCAGGGTCTGTGAGCTCTACCATGCCATCCTCCATCCAACTGCTCAAACCTGGACTTCCCAGTCAGTATCTCCAAGACTGATAGCCCAAAGGTGAACAACTGTGACTTAAGATACAATAGTCATCAATCATACTGAGGCAAATGTACATTCATTTAACTCTGTGTGTGTGTGTGTGTGTGTGTGTGTGTGTGTGTGTGTGTGTGTGTGTGTGTGCAGGAATGCTTGCATGCATATGGGATCACCTTGGCTGGTGTTAGGCTAGTTTTCTCCACTGTGTGTTTTGTAACACCCCATCATCAACGTCTCTAAATACTTAAACTTGCCCACCCAGATGCTGTTTGGGATAATTTTTGGGTATTAAAGGCTCAGGAAGCAATGGTCCAACAGTCTTACTGATCCAAAAAAAAAAAAAAAAAAAAAATCATACTTGTAGCTGGCCTATTGAAGATTATGAAAGGATGAGTGGCAAAAATCACTACACAGGCGAGAAGCCTGTAATTCCAAGTGCTTATGACCGGTTACACTCGCTCTTGTTAGTAACACTCTTCGAGGGCCTGCACGTCTGACTCACCAAACATAAAACATTAACAAAAATTTCCATGAGACTTGAGTAAGCATCATAGATTATTTCTTATTTCCTTCCCCTCATGAAGGACAAAGGTTGCTACTGTCACCTACCAACCTGTACTCATAACCACTCCTGAGCAGTTACAGAACTGCTGCAAGACACTGCAGTTCACCTTGGTAACAGAACAATGTCAGCTGGCTAACTCCTTAGGGTATTTCATGACAAAAATCATTGTTTTTTTTTTATTTTTGTCCCCCCCCCCAAATGCTAGCACTTAACCCCCAGGGCCTTGAACATACCAGGTAAACACATCAGCCCTCCACAGCTTACAACTCATTCTGTCGTATCTTTTAAATGTGTGGTATAATGTTTGGGTATTTCAAAATGACAGGTCACTTAGGACCCCTTTACTCCCCTTAAACTGGTTTTGCTTCTGTGCTTGACAGTCAGACACAAAAAGACAAGACAGGTAAAGCGCCAGTTCTCAGCTTACCACCTTCCTCTACAGCACAGGCAATGCGTAGCTCTCCTGAGAAAGGTTTCATAAGCTCAACCATTACTATCTCAGAGCCCGCCTCGTAACTCTCTGAAAGTAAGCAACTGTGGGGAGAGGTACAAGGTCTAACCTCAGGAATTAAGGCCATTTGGAGATGTATGGAATATTAATTCAAAGAAAGGCAATTTACAAGAGGGCTGGAAATGGCAAGTCAAGCATCAGAGGGTTTTGGTTGCCTCTGAGTCTTACAACTGGTAACACATGCTGGTGCACACAAGAGCTCACAGAAAATCTTGGAGTGTGTAAAATGAAGAATAACGCCCCTTTCAAAGACTGCTATTAACACGACTGCATTATTCTACAATATTCTCCATGGCGAGAGTGACCCACAGGTTTTAAGTATGATAAATAACCCTCCTGGAAGCCTGCTCGCATTCCTTTTCTATCATCCTCGGACACCAAGCTACAGCTGTCACCATAAAGAGGTGTGCACACAAGAGCTAAATTACCTCACCAAAGGCCAGCACGTTCCAGCAAGAACTAGCCTGCCTGACTAGGATTTTTCTACACTGATTATGTCCCTCTGTCTCTCTCCCTCCACCCTCACTTATTTGGCTGGGGGTTTGAATGAAAAAAAAAATTTACCAAAAATGTAAAGTATTTTTGTTGTACTTCTTCCTCAAATCATTCTCCCTCAAATTTAGGAGCATGCAAGATCACTCTAAGTATAGCGTGCAGACCTAAAACAGAAGTCCAATCAGAGAAGGCCAAATATGGAGACCATATAGATTTTTTTTCATTAAAAAACCAAAGTCATAGTGCTGATACACACTTGATGCATGTCCCTCATTGGTAGAGAGGCTGTACAAGTCCTGGGCTCAATCCCCAGAACTGCTAGAAAACAAAACGTTTAAAAATTCCAACCCACAAGTCTTCCTCAGTGCTTCTTCCCAGTTCCTGGAATGAGGGCTGAGTCACAAATGCCCTCAGCACCACAGCAAACACGGGCAAAGGTCACCAGTGGCTTTAGGCCATCAGGACATATGACCTTGAAAAGCTTCTGATTTCTCACAGTGACTTCTAATCCTGCCACCTGCATTAAAGTAATATTCTCAGTATGGAACACTCCTTCCTGGAGAGGGAAACAGAGGTCTCTCTTTAAAAGATTTCTTTTCTAGTGCACACCTTTAATCCCAGCACTCAGAGGCAGAAGCAGGTGGTACTTGAGCTCTCAAAATGATCCCACAAAACAGTGTCCCTGTCCTGTAGAAGTTTACCCACTACCTCACAGTAATCGGTAGGGCAGAGATGTCATGTAGAAGCAGAACTCTGAGGCCAGTCTCTCTTAGCATCAGCCCAGAAATGAATAAACCCAGAAAGGCCTGGATGCTTTGGCCATAAGAGAGTTTCCCAAAGGCACCTGCACAGTTAGACAGATGATCTCCAAGTCTGTACAGTTTCTGAAGGCTACATAGTGTATAGACAAATGTAAAGATTAGATATAATCCTAAAACTGTGTGACTAACAGTGAGCAAACCCAAACAGTGGCCCCTGAGGATATATTTGCCCGAATACTCCACAAAATCCTCTTGTGCTAACACCTTGTGTGCTTAGGTGTCTATAAGCAAAGCCAAGGTCCTGGTCCTCTTCTTCCCTTTCTCGTTCCCTCCACGGCCTTTGAAGAGCCAGTCTGAGGGTCTGAACTCAACAGTTTAAGACCTGTTACTGACTGAGGAGAGGAGTGTCTCCAAATATTACTTTAGACTTGAAGGTGGGCTTTCATTTCGTGCCAGGGTGGGAGGGCTCATCTCCAGACACTGCTGCACTCCAGGAGCTGGATCAAGCACTACAGTAGTAAAATCTAAAAGGAACTGTCTCCCTCTGGAGAAGCACAAGTTTCCTAAATGCCTTCCCTCCCTCGGGCCTCTCCTCTCTCTGTCACTCTGGGATAGATCCCAGTGTCTCCAGGACTCAGCAGCAGTTCTCCAGTTAACTCTCAGGGCCTCTGGGTCTCTGGAGGTGGGATCTATTTGAAAACAAAGTCTCTCCTGAGATGAAGCAGCCTTCTAGGATAAGGACTAAGCTCCTTGGCCTTTCTTTCCACTCCTGCTCATGACACCTATTCACTTCTCTGCCTGGAATCCCTCCCACATATTGACACTGCCTCTCCTGAGTGAGCACAGAGCTCCTCTCTCCAGACTCCTCCCTCACGGCCAGCCTCTCCAATGCTAACCACAGTGCCTGTTGGAAAGCAGATACTGAGTATTAGGCCGTTCGTCCCATTCCCTAATAAATGACTAAAGCACTAACATTCTGACTCACAAAGCTTTCAAATAAAGAGGCCAGTTTGCTGTCCTCTGAAATGTAACTGTTAGAACAGGATAGTTTAATGGCATTAATAAAATCTAATTATCTGAGCAACACTAACATTTTAAAAAGAACAGAAAATATCACAGCAGTCCACGAAGTACTGGTAAACACTACCTAATAAATTTGAACTAGGCATACAAGAACAAACACACCCATAAAAAATACACTTATCTAGCAATGAGGTTACTGATGTAAACACTCTTCTTCCTGGTAATATGGTCAAAAATTGTTTCTTTCAAAATAATGAAAGTTACTAACCAAATCATTGTTTACTACTCTGAAATCCCTCATTTAGCTTAGAAAACAAAAAACCATCATCCTCCACTGTAAAACTTAGTTTGAGCATGCCAATGAAGATGGCTTCCTGAGTAGGAGAAGTTAAAAACCACCTCCATGTGGGAATGACTGAAGATTACAGCTGATTAAATGCACAAAGAGAATTGCACACCTGCTAGCACTGGGGTTGGGTTTTAGGTTTCACATTAGTATCAGGTCATCCTCAAGCTCCACCTCCTCTCCCATCCTGTATTTCTCGAGGCAGCCTTGAATACCTCTGCATAATTTACAAGCATCCATGCCAACACTGGCCTTACTTCAGATGTCTGGAGCCAGAGTACAGTTCCATGAGAGGTGTGCTTAGGGACTAGCGGGCCTCGGAATCACATGCCAACCCCCAGCCGAGCAACCAGTTCTGGGCATAGACTTTTGTGTGTTGACAGTAGATAATTATAGAGCTAAGTGATTTGGTGAGCACACTTGTTTTGCCAAACTCAGTAGTACCACAGTTTCAGGATCCATGGAACTGTCACACATACATTCCTGCCTTGAGAACGGAAGTAAAACCTGATCACAGGGCAAAGCTGACTAACTGACATATACTGTTATTACTATGGGCTTAGGAAGTTACTAGGTTGTTTGCTGTTGTTGTTGTCAGCCCCAAGGGAAAGGCTTAATTCATACCATACTTGAAACAACAGTGATAATAGCACTCTGTTCTGATTGTAGTCTGAAGCTACTTGTGGCCAATGGCCTTTGTCTACTGTAGCAAAAGGAGTTACTCTAGGGATCCAGCTACAACACTGCATCCCTGGCATGCTTGGCCCCTATAGTCACCAAATGTCTTTGCCACAGTGGAGAATTCCAAGAGGAAGCCAGAAACTACACTTGTACGAATGAACCATTAAATTCTTAAACTCAAGACAGACAGTGGAGGAGCACATCTTTAACCCTAGCACTTGGGAAGCAGCAGCAGGCAGACCTCTCTCTGTCCATTTCAGGGCTATGGTGAGACCCCATCAACCAATTAAACCTCAAACCTCTGAGATGCTAGTAAAAGCACGTAGAAAAGATAGGTAAAGAGCAGGCAGCCTTTGGGGGAGTGTTCCCTTAGTGAGGCCTCCGTGAGACATTTTCTTTCAGGAAATTTGAAAGGTAAAGAGGCAAGGACTGGGAGGCTGAAAATAAGATGGGAGCCTTAAGGAAGAACAGCAAAGGACTCCAGCAGGAATCTCGTGACCCTCAAGGGTCACGAGCCAGACACTTTTAACATAAAAAGAGGCAGAGGCCAACATGACAACCTATCTGATCCTCAATGTAACCAGCCATGCATGCTTACAGACAAATGCTCCAAGAGCCTCTACTGACCTCACAGTGAGTTTAACTGATCCAAGTGAATGATGGAAGAAAAATTAAACTCCAGAGGCTGCTGTCAAAGTGGCTGTGCTTCTGCTTTCCCTAAAGGTGAGGGGGGGCATTTGTGTTGGTTCGGGCTGCTGAGCAGTGAACGACTGACTGGATCCCTCAGATCACTTGTTACTCAGTTCTCAGTGCTAGAAATGAGGGTCCTAGCTTGGCCAGGATCTTGGTGAAGCCCTGAGGCTCTTCCCTCACAGTTTAATTGCCCCCCACCCCAATTCCACCTATTAACACTATCATATTGGGAACTAGGGTTTCACCTAAGAGGAGGAGGCAGGATACAGATATTCCATACATATCCTTTTTAATCGTGTACATGGAAAATTCTCAGAAGATTTGCATCCAAGTTGCCTTCTGTTTGTTTGTTTGTTTGCGGGGGGGGGGGGGGGGGGGGGGAGTGATGATCTTTTTATAAGATAGGGTCTCATTATGTAGTTCTAACTAGCCTGGGACTCACTATAAAGACCAAACTGGCTCAAACTTGCTGAGTCCTCCTGCCTTGGCCTCTACTGTCAGGGGATTACAGGCATATACAACTTATGTCTGGTTTTCATAGAACTTTGAAAAGAATTCTCTTCACTGAGTAGAGTGGGAAAGGGTCACTGTCCACTTCAAGAATGCTCGGGTTTGTTTCAGTGTGTACATGCAATCATAATGTACAATGTGCACTGCAATTATTGTATAGTGCATTTTAAGGTTAAATTCTCAGATACATTGAATTAACTGTTTGATAGGTATCACAAAAGTTAGGGGACAGTTTTCCCAAGTTATATCCTGGTTAGCAGCTCTGACTAGGAATGAGTCATTCAGTTTGCCAGATGCTCACTGACTGACTGCATTCAGACTTGTATAAGGTACTAACAGGATGATAAGAGAAACACTATCTACTGCCATTGTCTCCAAGAACTGACTCGTCAGCTAAGAAAACATGGATAGAACTACTTTGAGCACACACTTGAAACTAGTAGCCCATGGGACGCACAATACAGATTAACAAAGACCTCAGAGGTTTAGTCAAAGAAAAGTTCAGTGCAAGCTACACAGAAAAACAGCTCTAATTCATGGGACTAAGCCAAGGCTCGAGACGGGGAGAACAGTGGGGTTTCCTAAAGAGTAACAGGGTGATGCAACATGTAACATGCAGTCCAGGGAGGGGCTGAGACCTGACAAAGTTTCCAACATCTCCCTGACGCCAGTCCATCCATCTTAAGATGGCTGTGGAATGGTCTTGTAGGTGACAGAGCAGTTTCACATGGATACTTTAGAAATCTAAGGTGTCTGTGGGAAGTTAAACCTGGGTGGCAAAGTTCTTACCAGACTCTCCCAATGGCATGTATCAGCACCCAACATAACACTCTTTTAGATTTCTGAGAATTTACAGGCTTTCAGCAAAGTAGTCAAATTTAAGAACATAAGACAGTTCTCCTGGGCAGTACTAACGAGAAAGAAATGGACGCCTTTTCCAACCGGAGGGTGAACAGGCCGAGCCCAGGGCCCCAGAAGGCACATCGCCTTTATACAGCGCTGCCATAGTCACTGCTCTGCTCTACAGTCTGTGGTTTGGTCCCTTTCTTTCTCCCTGCTTCCTTTTTTAGACAGGGGTTTTCTTTGCAGCCTTGGTGACCTGCCATTTACTATGGAGCCCACATTGGCTTTCAGTAGTAATCCTCAGACTTCAGCCCTACAAGTGCTGGGATTACAAGCATGCACTGTTGTACATGAACTCACCATGTAGACCAGGCTGGCCTCAAACTCACAGAAATCCACCTGCCTCGGACTCTACGCATGGGGATTAAAGATCCGTGCCACCAAGTATGGCCCCACGGCACCACCACATGTGACTCTACTGTTCATCTGATATGTGGTAAGTGGTTTTGATGCTTTGTTAAATAACACTGTAAAGAACAACCCAAACCAGACCTGGAGTAGCTCTAGTACTGGGTACTTCAGTAGAGGCTTATTTGAAAGGGCTAAAAGTATAATGCTTGTTTCCCTTCTATAATTTAATGATTTTAAAGAGAGGTATCCACTTCTGTTTCTTTTCTATTAAGCAGAAACAGTTAATGGTTATCATAACTTTACCATTTTATAAAATGTTATATCTCTGAGTCAAGAACAAGCATCTACCTGACTGCCTATTCTGCTGCCTAGTGCCATTTAGTGCCATCTCCCTGAGAGCCATCAGCTTTTGCAGAGAACATCTCCACAGGGCTCTGTGTTATATAGTCCAGTCACAGTTCAGTGTCCAGCAGCCTCCCCGCTCCCAACACACCAATCCTTCCAACTAGAATTTGACAAGAGGCAAAAGGGAAGGGATGAGCAAGGAAGCTCAGCAGACAGCAGTCAGGCTTTCTACAATCTGGTGGGCCCTACAGCGGGTAAGCCACTCACAGAAGGAGGCTGAAAAGAAACTTAGTCTACCTTAGTCTCTCTTGTTCTGAGGCCAATCTGTACCTTGTTTCCTTCCACAGATGGCTTATCTTCAGGCAGAACATGCTAATCTCCCTGGTCTACATGCTAACAGAAAGGCCTTCTTTCTCCACACTACAAATCATCTGCCTTGGACACACCAACCACACCTCTAGACAGACCACTGGGTATTTCTGTGAATGCTTTTTTTTTCTGGTTTGTTGTTTTGTCAGTCAGGATTTCTCTGTGTAGCCTTGGTTATCCTAGAACTCAAGCTGGCCTGAAACTCAGAGATCTGCCTGCCTCTGTCTCCTGAGTGCTGAGATTAAAGGCATGCACCATCAGCTACCTGGCTGGCTGGCTTCCCTTTTAATTTGGAGGAAGGATTTGCACACCTGACAGCGTGGTGTGGAGGTCAAAGTAAAACTGTTGTGACTCAATTCTCTCTTTAGACTATGTGGGTCCCAGGGATGAAACTTGAGTTGGGAGAGCCAGTATCTCACCAGTCTTAAAGTGTCTCTTTTACAGGCAATCATTTGTAAGTCTCCAGCTGACCATGGCCTGCTATACAAATATCTGGGCTAAACAGAATTTCAATACCACACCCAATCTTACAGAAATTTGTACTATAAGGAAACTGTGCTATTAAGTCATAAATATAATTTTGCATGGAGGTTTCATTTTTTAAAAAGTTAGACAAGAAGTAAAGTTGAATCTACATTGCACCCAAGTCAGGTGTGAGCCAAATTATGAAGGAGCAGCCACTAACTGAGATACTGTCCTATAGCGGATAGATAGCGCATGGCTTTGTTGAGCCTGCTTTGCATTAGACCAACCTCCCCTCTCCCTGTCTCCCTCCATCCATCTCTCTTTCTCTCCTTTGAGACAGTGTCTTACCACATCAATCTCTGCTGGCCTAAAGCTTGCTAGGTAAACCAGGCTGACCTCAAACTCACAGAAATCTGCCTGCCTGTTTCTTGAGTGCTGGGAGTAAAAGCATGGCCACCACACCTGGCCCCTGCCTGATATTTACAATACTCCCTTTATTCTCCCTAAGACTAGCACATGCTGCTGCTGCTGCTGCTGCGACTTCTTTTTCTATGGCAGGGATGAAGTGAGGGCTCTGACCAGGTTGAGCAATTGTGTTCTCTACTGGCAAACCCAGCTCATGTCTCTTTCAGAGAACATGCGTCTCTATTCTTGGCAACCAGAAATGACTCGACTAAAAATAATCGTGAATTCAGGATTCTTCTCAAAGAATCTAATCAGTAGACACAGACTAAATGTTTAGCTCCCTTGTTTCCTGAATACTTTCTTGTGGGTTGCTAATTCATAGGAATCATGTGAAAAGTATTGACAAATTTATAGTTTAATAATCAAGGCACCTATTGTAATGGACTTTGTATTGCAAACTAGACTATAACTGAAATAACTACTTAACATCTACCTGATTTGTTTTTCTCTAGAAAATTAAATTGAATGGTCACACAGGGGATTCTGATTCAGCCAAGACTTTGCCCATTGTAACTTTACTCAGAAGTGAAGGAAAGAGGACTGCAAGTTCAAGACCAGCCTACACTACATATGAGATCCTGTCTCAAAACCAGCCAGCCAGCCCCATCACACGTATGTGTTGGTGGAAGAACTATTTTGTATGCCACATAGAATGCATTTAAGTTTGATTGAAAATGCTGGGCCTGTCTATGTCAGCACATGAAAATTATGTACATGGCAAGACCTGAGTTTGAGTTTGCCCTGG
Organism: Arvicanthis niloticus; assembly: GCF_011762505.2. NCBI lineage: Eukaryota > Metazoa > Chordata > Mammalia > Rodentia > Muridae > Arvicanthis > Arvicanthis niloticus. The sequence continues at coordinate 13,576,416 of NC_047664.1, read as the reverse complement.
TAACTGGTCAATTTCTTTAGCCATGTCCATAACTTATCAGAGAATGTTAGTGCCATGGAAACTTTAATGATGAAGATTGATCCTATGTTAAATAACACATTTAAAAAATGTTTTTAAATTTTATTTATTTATTATTTTTTAGAGACAGGATTTCTCTGTGTACCCCTGCCTTGCCTCCTGAGTCCCAGGAGTAAACATGTGGATCACCACAACCTGGTCTGTACAGGCTTTACTCTTTGATATCTTTTTTTTTAAGTACCAAATTTTCTAATTGTAGTATAAAAAAGTCTAAGATTATTTCATAATTTTTTTTCTAATTACAAAAATAATTCAGACTTCAGGAAAAAAATTAAATATAAAAAATTAATTCAAAATATATAGTGACTACTTCAAGTTCTTTCTATACTATTTATGAATTGATAAAGATAATAATTCCATTTACTTTTTTGATAGTCCCAAATTATGCCGTATATTATAAAAGGCTACTACTTTCTCTAATCTGTGTGGATTTTATAGAACACAAGCCGTGATCACACATGCAATTTTGATATTTTGTCTTTTTTTTTTTTTTTCAGAACTGAGGACCGAACCCAGGGCCTTGCGCTTGCTAGGCAAGCGCTCTACCACTGAGCTAAATCCCCAACCCCACAAGCAATTTTGAAAAGAAAGCATTTAACTCTTGAGACTGTGGTCTGGTTGCTTTTTCCTTTTCTTTCTTTTAGTACTGGGATCTGAACACAGAGCCATGCGTATGCTAGGCAAGAATTCGCCCGCAGAAGTATATCTCCAACCCTGACATTTCTTAAAAGATCTAAGTACTGTGTTTTCTTTCAAATGGAATGAATGCTGGTCAAGGGCACTCAGATTACTCAGAGTCATCACATGTCCCAGTGCACTGAGGCAAGCTGGTCAGAGGTAAGGAATGTAGACGTGCCACCGGGGATGCGGGAGGTAACTTACACAAGACATAAATTCCCTCCACACTGTACTGCCTGAGGCCGAACCAGCAAGCCAAAACCCCTTTGCAAATCAACACTACTGAAGAAAAGAATGTTCAAACTCACAAGAGCAGCATCACACCAAAGGGAAAAGTACTATCTACCATGTTCTCTGTTCAAATTTAGACTGATTCTTAACTGTCTCCCATATGTAAAACGAATGTGGACATTTTAAAAATTTAGTAAAAAATGGAAAATGGGATTATTAAGTTTTCATACTAAGACATGTTGAAAGGAAATTTTATTTTTGAGTATATGGCAACACTCAAAATTGTCTATTTACTGACTTAATAATCTAAGTCTTGCTAGACATGTGAGCTTACACCAGTAATCCCAGAATTTGAAGAAGCAAAAGCAGCATAACTGAGATTTTGAGGACAGCATAGGCTGAAGAGTTGAGATTCCTTTTTGCCCAACTTCTTGAGGAGGAGGCTAAAGAGTTATGTTTTCCATCCTGTCAGGGGCTGCAGATCTTGCAGGTGGCAGAGTATCCTTTGCTGTGCTCTCTTGGTCAACAGGGTGATGTGCCAACAATGTGCCCCAGTCAGCACTTACTCCTTCTGTGCCTCTGATTACACATCTACAGTTTACAGACGACAATAGTCCTCCTCGCGCAATTGTCCTGGGATCGGCTACTTTTTGTTTTTACTCTTGTTGAGACAAGTTCTCACTATGTTGCTCAGGCTAGCCTCAAAATCAAAATCTTCCTGCCTCAATCTCCCAAGTGCTGGTAAAAACGTGCCACCCTGCCTGGATTTGATGTGTTTGGAACAGTACCTGGACCACGGGAAACATTAAACTCTTGCTACTGTTACTGTAACCCAATCGAACATTCTGGCACTAGAATCAACATCCTTAGAAAGTTATGACAAGGACCAACACCAAGAACAGCTGGGCTCTTGAATCTGAGTGTGTTGAAAGATGTCTCACAGAGAAAAACAAACAGGAGCTGGGGTAGGGTGGCTCAGTGGATAAAGAGCTTGCATGTGTGACGACTACATGATAAACCAGACAATATGGAGGCCACCCATAAGTCCAGTACTCCAGAAGCAGAGGCAGGAGATTCTTGGAGCAAGCTGGCTACCTAAACTAGCTAGAATTCGTGATGTTTGGGTGGAGTGAGACCCACAATAAATAAAGCAGAGCGTGACTAAGGCAGGGAACAGATAATTAACTTTGGATCTCCACACATTTGTGCAAATGTGTACATGCACATGTTACCTACATACATCCATAACAGGTGCACACACATGTACATGTATTTCACATACACGTGAAAAAAAGAAAAAAAACCCAAGAAACTGCTCGTTTTATTGTGTAAATAAAATGTCCTTAAAATGAGACAACATAGGTTAACCTGGAACTAGAGGCATGAAACTTATGATCAGAGGCCTACCACCAGCAGAACGGTCTTAAGTCTCAAATGAAGATTCATGAAAAAGAAGGTTAAAGTACCAATTGATCCAGCAGCACAGACCACACTCGTGATTTCCAACGGCAGTGGTTCTCAGCCTTCCTAATGCTGTGACCCTTTGATATAGTTCCTCAGGTTGTAGTAACCCCCAACCACAAAATTATTTTCATCGCTAAATTCGTAACTGTAATTTTGTTATTGTTATGAATTGTAATGTAAATATTTGTGGTCTTTGTGACCTCTGTGAAAGGGTCATTTGACCCTCAAAGGGATCGAGGCCCACAGGTTAAGAATCACTGCCTTGGGCCAACCTGGTCATGTCATTTAAGCTCATGAGAAATATTTAAAGCTGAAATCTGCTGTCTCTGTGACCAATAATTTCCCTGTCACTTTAGCCACTTGAGTTAAACATCCTCCTTCCTGAAAACAGATTCTATTATAAAGACAACAGAAAAGTGAACTAGAATTAACAATCAAAAGTGAATGTATCTGCTCATGTCATGACATCATCTACCATAATTAATGACACCAAAAGGAAAAATCATTAACCTGCTTTCTCATTCTGAAACAATTTCCTCTAAAATCTCAAAAGGACGCGCAGAGTACTTTAAATACACTCCATTTTGACACTCGTTTTGTACATATTTGGTACTGCTCAGTTTTCAAAGTGATGGAACCTTTTCCTGACATGCTGCCCCCTGACAAGGGCACTGAAATGTTCCACGTATTCAGCAGCAGCAAGAGCATAAGCAGTCACACAGGAAGGACAATCTACACTAACGGGAATGATCAGTGGTAAGCCTGCTCAGTAACAGCCTTAAACATGGCCTTCCCACAGGACACTGCTGCTTTTCACATCTAAAGCCCTTGCACAAGATAGTCACCAACCCTGCACCGCTAAGATAAGCTAGCTAATCTGCCACCGGCACCGAGTACACAGCCCAGCTGGATATTTTATATACATATAGTATGCTAAAACATTTGAAATGAAAGATGTGTTAGAAATAAAAAAAAAAAATCCCTACAAACTCATAGCAGCTCTTTCTAAGTTGCTATTAACATTACTTACTGTGTCCTAAACTATGATGGCCGTTAAGGTTGGCAGCTCTCCAAAAGTTAAATGTCTTATAAAAGGGTCAGCTAGCTCTCATAGGAGAGTTAAAGCAAGCGGAGGTCAACCTCAAGCAAGACAGCTGAAAGGAGAAATGGCTGATGTGCAAGGGACTGCAGACCATCTGGTGACAGGTGGGGCACACAACATCAGGACACGCACCTGCCAGGGCCTTGATGCGGGAGCGCTCAAAGAGGCGTGCAGAGCTGTTCTCATTGTCCCAGTCGTCCACGTCCCAGCGGTTGTTCACGTCGCTGTACTGCTGCTGGATCTCAATGTTGTCATAGTCTGTGGCTACCGTGGTCGTCATCTTGGCTGTCTCAGCTGCTTGTCCACATCAGTTACTTCTCAGAGTTCTGGGAGAAAGAAAGGAAAAGCATGGGTGTGTATACAAAGCATACAGCCCCTACAGACCTGCTGGGGTGACGGCAAGGAGAGACTAGGACAGTTACTGCTTGTCCAGATGTGCCTTCTAAAGCTAAGGCTGATTTTGAACTTTGACTCTGCTTTGTATCACATGTGTGACCCCGGCCAAGCTACTTTAATGCTTTCCCAAAACACAGAGGAGGAAGGAGACTGAATGAAACGCTGGATGCCAAATTAGTTTTCTTTTTCAAAGGAGTTTAAAGTGACTGGGCAGTGGTAGCGCACAGGAGGCAGAGGCAGGCTGATCTCTGTGTTTGAGGCCAACCTGGAGTACAAAGCAAGTTCCAAGACAGGTATGGCTACACAGAGAAACCATGCCTTGAAAAAAAAAAAATAGAGCAAAACAAAGTAAAAACCAAAAAAGTTTAAGGTTAAGGCTTAATGTTTTATCAGGGCTATATCAACACCTACATGCGTCTTTTTGAATGAATTCACTTAGTTTTATGGTCTATTACCTTCGAGTTTCTCATTCATAAACTACTATATAAGAAAAACTAACAAATCATTCTTTCTCTGTATCTCATTTACATATTAAAATTGATGCCTAAGATTAAGATGTAAGCATATGGCGTCAAAGATCGTATCCATGCATAGTAAATACTCGGTATTGCAATTATGTATACCATTATTACTATAAATTCCAGGACCAATACCAGCACCCACTCCTTTAGAGCTCAGTGAGGATAATGGTGGGTTTTTTTTTTTTAGGAAGAATTATGAAATAAGCTCTGGCCCACAAATGTCCTCACTTTATCAATGTATTATTAGAGGATCAAGAGAAATATGTTTAGCTTTAAATACAGTTTCTCCATTCAATAAAGCCATTACTCACACGCAGAACCCGAATGTATCGAGGAATTACTACATGCTCAGCACTGACTAGATTCCCGGGGAGAACAATTAACGACGCAAGTGAAGCTGACATCCTCATAGAAGGGAGACAAAGACACACAAGAAAAGCCAGGGAGTTTAAGGAAAATAAAATGCAAACAGATGAATTTGAGACTGGCTATTTTAGGCTGGTCAGAAATAAACAGGCTGCTTAGTACCGAAATAGGTCTCAGTGTCTAAAAGGCACAGACCATGCCTAGATCAACAAGAGCGGCACACCCGGCATGGCATGCTCAGTATAGCTGGAGCCGGGTGTGCAGAGGGAAAGGTAAGGAGAGACAAGGCCAGGGGAGCTGGTCAGGGCCAGGCCAGTCTTGGCTGGCTAGCATTATGATCTTTGAGCCAGTATCTGCCACTGTTGGACGTGACTCTAAAGGACCGTTCTTGGTGCCAGGCAGAAACAGATTCTAGGAGGCACAAACAGAAGCAGAGCTGGATGGAGGCTTCTCCAGAGAAGTGGTTTGGCACTGGCAGTAGTAGACTTGAATAAAGTAGTGGTGTGTGTGGGTATAGGTGTCAGGTGTGCTGACAGGACTTGGAGAAAGGTCTGGCTGAAAGACCAGATCCTTGGGTTCAGACTCCATCTTAGAGAACCTGACCTAGGGCTGAACTTGGGTTAACTTATAGGCTGGTGTCCAGCACTGGTTTCCAAGTTACTCCCCAACAAAACCTATGTCTAGCACCAGTTTCTAGGTTACTCCCCAACAAATCTGCACTTCCAGGTTACAAGCCTGCCCCTGACAACCATCAATCAGGAGAAAAGAAGTTAAGTTTACGGTTTGATACCTAGCACCAGTCAACTAAGTTAAAGGACAACAATACCCTCCACACCCAGTTAGATGCTTGCCAGGCTAGAAACCTCCACCCCTTGCTTGCCATTTCCTATAAAGCCTTGTCTCAGTGAGAACTCAGGGCTGCTTCACCAAACCATCCTGTGGGGTTGGCAGTGAGTAAGCCCAGGATTGAGCTTGGAATCTTCAGATAGCTCCTGTCTCAGTGGTAGAAAGATCACAAGGGAAATGGTGCCTCCTTCTCTTTCCTCACCTTAAGATTAAAAAACCAATAGTAAGAGTTTGGTAAGTGGATGCTCACTAGGCCCAAGTTTCACTCAGTGTGCACTAAGAGTGTACACAGGGACCAGTCTACACAGCTCGTCACTAGCATCTGTGTGCTAACAGAACAAGATCACCACCCAGCAACAGAGGACTTCAACAGGGTCTCCATGCTGAAATCAACCACCTGTGTCCGGAATGGCACCATCAGTGGCCCAAGCAGTCCCTGCTTCTTCTTTCACCACTACAGTTCTCTCACAAGCCCCCAACATATCCTATGTGCTCTTGAGGAAAGAGCACCAAGTCCACTGACAAGTGACCCACAGCATCTGCTCTCCCAGTCATCCATCACAGCATAAACATCAAATTCCTTAAGGGGAGTGAGATTCCCACCAGACAGATGCAATCAAGCCCAATGACACAAACGTGTCGGTACACTAATTTAACAGTTACGCTAACAACATATTTACAGGATTTTACAAAACCACAAGTTAACAAGCTAAAACCTATTGACTGAGTGACCTTATAGTTAAACAACTCTAACGCAGGGGTGGGGGCAAGAAGTGGGAAGGACCAGCCATACAGTCATACTAGTAGCCTTGGAGATAGTTAATTTTCATGACGATTGCAACATCATGGCCTTTTATAAAATCTGTCTCGGAATATTTTATCTCTAGGAAAGAAAAACTTTACACTACTACTAACCCCTCGGAGAGCCATCATTCCAAGTATAGATAGAAAAGTTGATTCAATCCAACTCAAGGAGAAACCCAAACAGGGCCAACCCTTCCCCAGGGAAGATCTAGCTGTTTGGTGCCATCTACTGACCAAGCTGAGTAAGCTACACTGTGGCCCAGAGCCCTTAGCACCTGCCTAGGTGCCTACTCCTCTGTCGTGGCTCTGGAGTCTCCCACTGTGGCCCTTCCCTGATCTCAGAAGAGACTGAACCTCTCCACACCTCTGACCCATCACCAGGTGCCGCTACCCTCCACAGTTTCCCAATGAGTTATTCCTTTTGGGTGTTTTTTTTCTCGTTAATTAAACACATTTATAGCTGAGAACTTAGGTGCAATACATTCTTTCCTAAGTGTTCTTAAGTAATAATGCTCTCTAATATACCATTATCCTTCCTTAAAGAGATGGATGGGAGGCAAAGATACTCACTAGTCTATGTACAGAAAAAACACTGATGCTATCAGTGTCAGGTATGAGCACAACCCCTGGAGGTTGTCTACAAGGCCTTTCCAAGGTGCTATCACTCATGAATTCCTAGGACAGATGAAATATATACTTCTTATATGGCTGAGCGTAGATAAGCAGGAAAGAAAAGCTGGAGTCCAGGTTCCCCTTTGAGATGGCCCTCAACACTTCAGCACACACGTGTTTGTGTCAGCCCATTAATGGTTTTTCCATTAATTTAATTAAATTAATTAGGAAAAGCTCGAGAGGACTGTGTAAGGTATGGAGAGAACCTGAAAGTCTGTCTGGCTCTGTCTTCATAGTAAGAGCTCCTGCAACAACCCTACAATGAGTAAAGTCAACACTGTCCTAAGAGTGACATGAGTGATGCCCAAGCTCTTTATGACTAGATGTTGAGATGACAGTTTAAATCATCTGTCTACCTTCTCTTATAGTTTTTAAAAGGCCAAGAGTTCTCCAAGAATATTCTCTAATCCTGTCTTATGAAAAGGAATTTCCCCAAAGATCCATAGAAATTTCAGATATGTTATCATAATTTGCTTCAATAAACAGACACAAACTTTATTTCTTTAAACATGTGGTTCAAAACATTGGTGAGGAAATTATGACTGCTGCAAGTCATAACCATTAAGAAAGAAGCGAGACTACTGCCATTCCTGGTTTAGAAGCATTCAGTTAGTTCTCTCTGGTGATGAAAATTTAAAAGTCAGTCTCAGAGTAAACACATTTGCTTTGTGTTTACTTTGCACATCCCCAAGTAAAACCGTTTTATCTATCCTGCTATTTCCTAACATGTCACATTTATTTTCTGTGTCATACACTGTAAACCCACAGTGTTTTGCCCAATGAAGAAACAAGAGTTCACCCCTACTCTGCCTCCAGGTCTCTTCTGTTACTCTATAGAATCTAATACCCACTCTCCCAGGGCTCTCTGAGTCTTATAAATCCAAATAAAATGAACAAAATAACCCACACCTGCTATTCCATTTTTAGGAGAAAACCCAGATGTTTACAATTACTCTTGCAGGGTTTACAAAGCCTACAAACCTTCCCATTTCACTCACAGAATATATGAAAAAGTATTTTTTTAAACATTAAAAATAAGTTGTGCTCTGGACTTTGAAGACACCAAGCTGTATGTATGCGATTTTTCAGTAACAGACCTAGGAGAGTTTGACATAACTTTCTCAACTGTTTAGTCACCAAAACTCAGGACGGGGACACCCTGTCTGCTGAGGCATGTTATGCACTGAATGTAAAACAGCCAACACAAGGGAAAACTCAAGCGACCACCGTGATCTATAAGCGTAAGCCAGGTCACCAACTACCATTCAGGTTCACAGTGTTTGTACTTAAGAGAAACCCAAGACTTCATTGTTCAAACTTACTGTTTGATAACCAGTGTCATCTGGAGATATACAGTTAAAATGCTTTCCAAATTCATAAGCATATAATGTCCTTTAGAAAATCATTATGTACTTCAAGAAGCAATTCAACAACAAAAACCCTGACAAGAGTAGAAACAGCTCAACAGGATGAAGAACCCAACTCCCAAGCTGAAAGGCGAGAGTTCAGTCTCCGGACTCCCACAGCGGAAGGAGGAACCAGCTCCCAAGTTGAGAAAAGCCAACACTATCCTGGGTGTGGAGAATGTCCACATTCTCTGTGACCAGGTTTGAGAAGATGGCTTAAGGCATCTGTTAATCTGACCTCTACAAGCCCAGAGGGGTAAGTGCTCACTTCTCTCTTGAATTCTCTCTCACAAACATAAAACACATTTTAAAGCATAAAATGGCTACACAGATTACATCCAAAACTCATTAAAAAAAAAAATCACACCACTTTGAGAAGAAACAGTAGTGACAGTTTTGCTTATGTCTTGTTAATAAAAGGGGACTTACTAATATGAACTTTAGTCTATTTATCGATGATTTATTAATCCCCTACTATGAGCTCCGAGTGCTGGAATTGAAGACATCTGCCACCATGTCCATCCCTAATCATTTTATCTCAGTAGACGTTAACATTATGAAGCAGTTTTGCTAACATAGGAATTCTGTTTTGAGTGACAGCATTTGCTTAGTATTATTTTTCTACCTCATTATTTTAAGCCTTTTGCGGTTAAACACCTGGACCAAGTCACACAGCCACAACATTTTTTTTTTTTTTTTTGGTCACATCTTCATCACTGCAGTGTTCACAGCCAGAAGACCACAATCTTATCTCTAGAACAAAGTTAATGAGTCTGAACCCTAACACATTACTTTATACGGGCTATCTTGCTTCCTTTGATTTCTCTCTGTCCTACCCAGTAACACTGAGCTCTGTAGTACTCTGCCTTTGTTTGGCTGCCAAAGAAAGGTGAAATTGCTGGGCATCAGGGGTAGCTCACACCTTTAATCTTAGCATTCAGGAGGCAGAGGCAGGAGATCTCTGAGTTTGAGGCCAGCTTGGTCTACAGAGTGAGTTCCCGGACAGCCAGGGCAATATAGAGAAACCCTGTCTCTGAAAACAAAACAGGAGAGAGAGAGAGAAAAAAAGGAGAAACTACTTAATAGGACTTTGCTATTGATTACACTGGAGAGAGACTAGGAAGCCATGGGGATAACAATCAAATGTCAATGGGTAAATTCAAAACCCAAAATTTAAATAACAACCTTCGCTTTTCTTCTGAGGTACAACCCTCACTAGCTATCCACATCAGAGGTATACCTCAAACTCAAAGCTCTTAAATAAATGAGGATGTGGACTAGCCCTTATTAAGGTCTGATTACAGCCTAGCACAGCACCTTGTTTGGCCACGTCTCCATATGACTTGAGACAAACCTTGTTTTTTTAAGATAAGCAAATTCAGCCAGGTTCTAATCAATAAGCAGTGACATTACCCTTAAAAAGGTGCTGGGAAGAAACACAGCGGCTTAGTCACTTCTATATTAAAATACTCAGCCAGATCTTGTCACCATAGCTTAAGGGCTTATTGGATCTGGGAGAACTGTTCAGCTTACAGGAAGCTGCTGCTCCTGAACCCAGGTTCCCAGCACTGACATCAGCAAGTCACAACTGTCAAACACAGTTCTGGGGAATCCAACCTCCTCTTTTGATTCCCATGAACACTACACATTATAGGCACCCACACATAGGTAAAATTAAAATTTAAAAAGCCCTTCAAAACAGTATAACCACAAACACAGTCCTATAAAAATCCAGGAGGGGAGAATGGATCCCTTCCATTGCCCTTCTCTATTTTACAGAGAACAAAAGAAGAAACAATGAAACAATAAGTGCATTTAGTATCTGAATTTCTTCTAAGTATAATAAAGATATTAAGTATGAGTTATGTTCATTTGCTATTTGTACGCTATTTATTTTTCTCTGCCTATATATGTGATAAGTATATAAAATTTAACTATAATTTTGCTAAGTCCTATTTTAAAAAAAAAAAATCAGCTATGTTCTGAAGGTAAACAATAAGACAAGGAGGAGTTAGCTTCTCTGACTCATCATTCATCAGCCTCGAAAGTCACTGAATTTGAACCACACTAACTTTTTAAAAAGTGCACGGCTATGATAATATACACAACAGTTAAAGGCCATCTTTGCTTCTGCCCCACTTACAAAGAGCAATTAAAACTGAAATCATTAACTCAGAACAGGCCTAGCATCATGGTTCACAGACAATGTAGTGTTTCTGACCACCATAATCTTTCAGCCTTAAATATACTTCCAGACAGTTTTAAATAACATCAGAATAAAGTTCTAACAGTGCCAGTGCCAAAATGCCAGCCCTGCACTTCGGCGAGTGAGGCATTTAAGTGCTTTATTTGTTGTGATGCTCAGTGAGCCAGAACTGTGCTTTCCTGAACAGCAGAGTAACACTCACAGAACGGGCTCTGTTTGGGAGCTTTTTCTTCTGGAGCAGTCCAGTGCCAACATTCTTGGCAAATTTATGGAGTGAAATGCACACCTCAGTTTTCTGGAATAAAGATCAAATGAAAGTATGTGAAGCTGCCATGAACAGCAACGGTGTATCAAACATCGCCGACACACACAGGCCTGCGAGGCCCAGGATCCTACCTGTATCGAACACTGTCACATAACCAGCACGCACACCATAGCAAGTGCTCAAAAACAATCTCATGTGAAATGACAGGTGGAAGACTGTGGCCATGCAGCATCTAAGTATAAAACGTAAAAATTCTATTTCTGCACAGTCATATGAATCCTGGACCTCAGTAAAAGCTGCTGTTACATAAGGGGGCAGCCTGTCCTTTATGCAGATTCATTTAGCAAAGAATGAATTTTTATGAGAACTTTATTTTCACCTGGCTCAAAGTGGGATGGGCTATTCTTAGAACTAAAGATATACTGATTTCACTTGATTTGCCTATAACATTGATTATAAATACATACTTTATATTAAATAAGACTACTTCCCTTTTCAAAATGTCCTAGGTGCAATTGGCTGCCCAAACGTCCAGGTTTAAATCGTATTAAGTTTGCTCAAGGGCCACGCACAGAACTTACTGCTTGGCTGAGCACATCCTCAGCCTCCCCTCTGTGTGCTAGCTGAGTGGTTTCCAAGTTGACTTAGAAATCCTTAGTCTTATAAATTAACAAAACAATTACATAAAAGCTGGCCTAGACACTCAAAAGGGAGAATGTGACAATCCCAGGAAAACCTTTTAACCACAATCAAACCTCTGTTTCTGAAATTTGCTTAGACTTGATCACAATCTAAAAGAATTGTTCAACAAAAACCAATATATGCAGTATGGAATACATTCGAATTCTGTAATTGTTTAAAAGTTTGCTTACAAAGGTCCTAAAACACTGCCATGCCATTAGGACTGTGGAAGGCTTCTAACTGGATTCTTCAGTAGGTGACCAGACATGGCTTAAGTTGGTTTCCCCCAAGACCAGACCATAATCCAACCAAAAGATGTGTCACCTAATTTCTCAGAACGTCACAGGATACATAGGCATGTCCGTGGCCACACAGGCAGGGACCTGTGCCTACCTCCCACTCTATTGCTCAAATGACTTCAATATAGAAAGGACGTCCTTAGGTGAAGACCTCAATCAGGTTTAGGAATAAAAGAAACAAAAAATTTGCCCTGCCTCAGCAACAAGGGCAAAAGGCTCAGAAGAACCAGACACCCAGACCATTTTGAATGTCTTTAAAACCTCTTCAGTAATATGATTTTGGAAGCTGCATTTTGCCATTATCTGCCCGGCCAAAATTGAGTCCGTAACTTCACGTCTTAAATTATTATTATTATTTTATTATTAATTAATATGATTAATATTATTAATAAACAAGACTTTTCCTGAATATGTACAACATCACTCACTCTGTTTTTTATGCCCCCTCCCCCAATGCCTTCAAAGCAGCTGGTGTTTCCAGCAGCAGGTAAAGCATGAACAGGATGACAGGAAGGTCCTGAACATCTGCAAAGAAGCATGCTATGATTTATGCAGAGAAAATCTAAGGACTGGGCAACCAATACAGATTGTTTGTGGTATCTCAGTCATGGTTAAACTGCACATCAAGAACGTGGAGGGCAAGCATCACGATAAATGGAATTGATTAGTCAGTGGGGCCTTAGTAGACACTGTGATCTCCTCTATCCGAATCTCATCCCATCCACAAAGGACAGGATACACATTAAGGAAGTGGCTATCTTCAAGACAGAGTAAGTCATCAGAACTCACTCTGACACTATTGTGATTTTTGCACTTGTAGGGTCGTAGGACTGTGAGTACGTCTCTGTTCTCTGAGTTACATACTGAGTGGCGTTCTGTATGGTGACGTCAGTAAACTAATGCAGAGTGGGCCCTAAAGGAGCCTTCTGTAACCTGAGCCCAACCCAAGCCCTTCTAACTAGCCTATAACTTAAGGAATCTCAGTAGCAACAGCACCATTAATTCTTAGTATCTTAGAAAATCACAGATGAAGAAAATAGATAATGAGAACCAAGTCAGCTTGAACTTGCTCTGGGGGAACTCTTCTGAAGCCTCAGCCTGCTACATATGCTTGTCCATTCTCTCTCACCCACAGTGACATTATTCAGTAGTCATCTTGCCTTGTATGTAACACTTTATGAATACTGGGTAGTTCTTTTTTACCATCAATGAATCACTAGACAAAGATCACTTAATACACCAAGGACAGAGGTAAACATTGTTTTAAGATTTATTTTATATGTATGAGTGTTTTGCCTGCATGTGTGTATATACGTGCATCACAAGAATGTCCGTTGCCAGGTCCCCAATGGAGGAGTTATGAGAAAGGACTGAAGGAGCAGAAGGGGTTTGCAACCCCATAGGAAGAGCAACAATATCAACCAACCAGACCTCGCTCCTCCCCCGGATCTCTCAGGGACTAAACCACCAACCAAGGAGTACACACCCATGGCTCCAGCTGCATATGTAGCAGAGGATGGCCTTGTCAGGCATCAATGGGAAGAGAGGCCCTTGTTCCTGTGAAGGCTCAATGCCCCAGTGTAGGGGAATTCAAGGGCCGGGAGGTAGGAGTGGATGGGTGGGTAAGGGAGCACCCTCATAGAAGCAGGAGGAAGGGGATGGGATGGGGGTTTGTGAAGGAAAAACTGGGAAAGGGGATAACATTTGAAATGTAAATAAAGAAAATATTCAATAATAATAATAATAATAATAATAATAATAATAATAATAATAATAATGAATGCCTGTTGCCTGCAGAGGCCAGAAGAGGGCAGGAGAGCCCCTAGAACTGGAGTTACAGATGGCTGCCAGCCAACTTGCAGGTGCTGGGACTAGAACCCAGTTGCAGCTAGTGCTCTAAACTGCTGAGCCATCTCTCCAGCCCCCTTGGTAAACATTTAAAGAGTAGATTCAATGTTTGAGTTTCTCAGCTTTACTAAGTATTAGAAGTACTTTCTGTATAAAATCTCCTATTATCACAGAGAAAAGCATCTTCATTTTATGAAACTGTAAATATGTCTAAATGTAAATTATAAAAAACCTTAAACCAGATCAGGCTGGGTGTGGTGGGATCTTAGCATTCAGGAGGCAGACCAGGAGGCTCTCCAATTTGAGACCATATATTGAGTTAAAGGTCAGGCTAAATTGCAGAGCAAGACAATTTCTCAAAAAGCAAAAAAATGAAGAGAAGAAACAAGACTGAGATGGATGTTAATAAACAAAAATTATCTCCATTTATGTTTTTACTGTGTTTACTGTATTTACGCAACTTAGGAATGTCTTAGAAGTTGGCTGTTGAGCAACAGATATGTGCGTTTGATATTATGGAGTTGCTCAGTGAGAGTTGCTATATCCAATAACCAGAAGGAAAGGCCTGTTTGTGTGATCGGTGAGGATAACATCAGATAAATGACATGTAAGGCTGGCCATTTCATGCTCCTAGATTTCCTATTTCTATCCTTAGAGATCTATTTAAAGAGATCTGTTTAAAAATGTTGGTGGCCAGGAGATAGTGGTGTACACCTTTAAACTCACCACTCAGGAGGCAGAGGCATGTGGTTCTCTGTGAGTTTGAGGCCAGTATGGTGTACAGAGAGAGTTCCAGAACAACCAGGGCTACACAGAAAAATAGTCTTGAAAAACAAAAGCAAAGAAAAAAATGTTGATGGCTGGCAATGAACTTAATTGAAGAACAGGAATGTACCCAGTTGTTAAAAACCTTCCCTAGTGTTAGTCCCAGGGTGGTTCTTGTGGTAGGAAGCGGGGCAGCTACAGAGGCAGGGCGCGTCAGCTCCCCTATGCCCTTGAAACACAGAGAACATGGCAGCAATGTCACAGAGGCTTCTCTTGCTATGATGGCAGAGCCAGCAAGCCTGAGTTCTGAGTAATTCTAGGGGAGCAGAAGAGCAATGTAGCCAAGCCCTTGCCCATGGTCTCAGCGCACACTGCACAAGGGGACAGCAGCCCTGAGAGGCATTTTGTTTTCTCATTAACATTCTGTCTGATGGGGTGACTGTGTTAATCATTTTCTAGGTGAAAACCCTGCAGATCTGCCACCCATGTATACACAGTCCCACAATACATTCTCTGAGGTAAATACTCACATCTCTTCCTCTAAATACTTGAAGGTCTCTTTCATCCCCTCTCTGCTTCTGTTGCCAGAAACACATGCCACGTCAGGAGTGGCCTTCTCTGTATATGGCAACCCTCCAGAGGAGAGGCGAGCAGGTAAATCCAGAACCTTCTGACCATCTCCAGAGCACAAAGGGATGCACCCACGTGTGGGACACACTCCTTAGGTTCTGTACTGTTCCCTGACAATCCTAACAAACCATCACCATCAGCTTCCAGAAGCTGAGGAGATGAGGCCTGAGCAGAAGTATAGTAGAACAGGGTGTCACTGAAGAGGGTAGTGAGTGTTCTGAGCAGGGAAGGGATTCTCTGACATCCAGAAAAGAAACACACACATACTCTTCCTGAGTTTAACAAGTGAAGACGGATGTTGTCATAAATTAAAAGACAGGTCTGGAAATGAACCAAAGCCCTAAATCCAAGACTGCTATGGAAAATTTCAAAACTATGTTAATCATCACCGGAAACACAAATTTTTAGAAAGCTACAAATGCCAAAAACACAATCAAGCTTTTCTTTAAAAAAAAAAAAAAAAAAAAAAAAGGACACCATTTAATATCAGAGTTCTCACTCCCCTCATTCCTCAGACCCCTCCTCAATGCTTTTCTTTGCCCAGAGTCTCCAGGGTCAAGTTGGGACAATAACCCTGGTACTCTATACCAGCAAGGGACACTCAGCTACCAATTCCCATCAATCTGATCAAAATACCAAGGAGCACAAAGGAGAAAGGTGAACAGGTAAGCGTGCTCTGGATAACGCCTCTTAATGCACACAGGGTTGGGAATGGCCAGTTAAGCCAAACACTAAAATTACCTGTACTGTTGCCTAAAGGGGGAGCAAAATGGGTTCTACTATGGGTAGAGGAGACCAGCTATTCTGAGATGCTTATCAGAACAAACAGTACCCAGTACCAAAGGTACTATCTTAACTACTTTAGACATATTAGCTTCTAGAAGGGGGGGAGGGGGGCGCGGGGAAGGAAAGGAAAGCAAAGGACAGGACAGAACAGAAAAGAAAGAAAAGGAACACCAAGGCAGTTTCTCCAACTCTTGTAGTAAGTATTAGCTCATGTGGGGAAACAGAACTTCCTGACAGGATGAGGACATGGAGTAAGTTTGCCTCCTTACCAGGGAACCAGAGTCCCACTCTCTGCGGCTGCTCAACAGGAACCTTTGCAGTGCGCTCTACAGGCCGTGGACAAGGTCAAGTAGCTGCCCACCACCTCACTCCTGCTCTGTACAGAGAAAGGCTGGGATTGTCACTGCATCCTGACAGCACATCTCAAGCACCAGCGGGGGTGGGGGGACAGTAGTTTAGATGGGCTGGTTCAGGTATGGAGGCCACTGGGATCTTTAAAGCCTGTCACCAAAGGCTGAGAACCACCCAGCAGCTGGGCTCCTTCCACTAAACAAAACAAGGCCCAAATACCAATGAAACGACCCACACACATCCACCTCTGCACCGAGCAGAACAAGTTCATCTGCAGCAGCCTCAGCCTGAACACTGGGAGCACAGTGAATATGGAGGCTATTCTAGAATCTTCCAGCCAGTTTTAGAATTTAGGCACTCTGACTTGGATCTCTTTTTCTGCTGCCTGAAACCTGAGTCTTACAGTAAGATATCTTAAACACAATTGTGTGGCTATTTCAAATAAGCCTTCGGCCAACAAATGTAACTACTCAGCCATTAAAGAAAAAAAAAAAAAAAAAGAAAAGAAAATGTCTAAAACTTTCTTTTCATTCTCTCACTTTAGTAGATTACAGACAGAGAAAAACCACAAAACAAACCCTAAGAAATGAACAATTAACATAACAAAAGTAGAAAACATTCTAATAGCAAGATGGCAGAAATACTGATTACATTTCAATCAGCATTCGTGCCTTCATCTGGGAAGCATGCCCTCCACTGGAAAGGACCCAGTCTAACAGCTGCACTGCTGTTTCTACTTTCACAAACACTGGGAAGGTTAGCCAAACTCTGCGCTGGCTGCCAGCCAAGGCCTTATTATTCTGCACTCTTAGCTCCTAGTGAGAAATGCAGGCTCAAGGAAGAGGGAGAGCGAGCAGCAAGAGGGGGTTCATAATCATGTACAGATGGAAAGGTCTCTCCATCTGCTAGAAAAATACCTTCCATATCCGTCCTCTCACTGTTGGCCTTTATTAATTTAATTAGATAATTGCAAACGCTGTGTTTTTAGAACACCATTTAGAGACTTAACTGTGGAACAATTTTTCTCGTATCAGATGCTAGAATGAAATAATGTTTTAAAATGTCTTCAGATGTAGAAGCAGATTGGTCTATTCTCTCTCCTTGCACTTAGCAAGTGCTGAAGTAAATCGAGACGCCAATAAGCAGCTCCCTCTCTTCTGTGTTACTTCTTGTCAAGCCAATTACTGCTCAAAGCCTCTCGTTCTCACAGAATCTCATGATTATCAGTCTTTAAGGTTTATAAGCCAGATGGGGATAGATAGATGGACTTCTCAATCTCATGAGTCAGTAAAAATTAAACATAAATGGAGGGACCAACTTGGCTTCTCAGCTTTTATTTAGAGAATAAAAATTAGGTGAAACACCAGGAAATTAGGATTTCCAACAGTAGATCAAACTGAAGACAACAAACGGAACAGGGCCCAAGCCAGTGCACAGAGCAGGAACCCAACTCCAACGCACCAAGGGAAAAGGGCAGCCAACGGGCAGGAAGAACTGGCCCAAGGGTCAACAGAAAAAAAGACCATGGACTCCAGATTTGACCACAGCTGGTCTAGCTTCTAAGTCTATCTTATGCTGTACATAATGGTCATGACATGGCCCGTGAAGCTAATAAAATTAGTATTTTAAAATTAGCTTTCCAACCCCACCAGTCATATGTACTCAGAAGCCACTTCTAACCCATAGGCACACTATAGGACAGGATGGCTCAAGAGCCCAGAAGTGCAGAAACCCATCCTTGAGGCCACGCTCTGTGCACTTTGCCCACCTTCTTGCTGTGTCTTCATCTGGATTTGGTCCCAGACGCTGAAACCCCATCTTCTTGGTGTATCCTCAGTTTAAGCAAGTACAACACAATAGGCATTTCAAATGGGACTCTAACGAGAAGCCCCCACGGCCCCCAGATGTCAATAGCAGTATTTCAAAATATAAGAAATGTCTTCCTATAACAGCAGGAACGATTTTTGGGTGGTATCACATGGTCTTTTGTTGTACGGCTTAAAGAGGGACTCAGAGTAAGGCGCCCTTGCAGGCTGGTAGTAAAGGGTTTGACTCCTGTGGTACACAAACAAGTTAGTTGTTCCCTTGAGGAAACTGTCCAAGTTCAGTTACTCCAAAAGTGACACACCAGGCTCACTATAAAATCCAAACCTGAATGACCAGCCTCTATTACCAGAGAGAAAGGAGCCCCAGGACAGGCAAATTTTAAGGAAGAAGCAAGGCCTTAGCAGGGAGAAGCAGGCTAATGAAGAGTAAGAAGAAACCCCTGGTAAACTGAGTAAGGTGGCAGTGGGCTTCTTGGAACGCTTCACTTTCATGCTATGGTTGCACTTTTCTTGTTGCACCTGTTAAATGAAACCAGCACCTACCTGTAACAAAATGAAAGAATTCCCTTCCTTCCTGAAAGCCAGGCATTCTGTGACAATGACTGCCAAGGCACCTCACTGAACTTCATGGAAGCACAGCAGGCTGGATATCTATCCCATCTGCCAGCAGGGGATGAGTTGTCAGTGGACAGAGGAGGGAAGCAGACATGCTGGGTTCTACCCGAGGGGCTCGAGACTCAAGGCAAGGAGCACCGATCGAGCATGCTCGGGAGCACATGCTCAGCAAGGAGCACGGAGCACACAGGTATCAGAACTTCATTCCACACTGCATATTAGTCCCACCTTATCTCCTGAACAATTATTTTCAGAAACATAGGTCAAACCATCACTTGTGGTTGTCTGACATTCTAGGGTATCTACAGATGTCTCGTCATTTACTTAACCAAATCCCTGCTACAGGACACACAGCTGTTCACTACTGTGCAACAGTATTGTTGTGAATACTGTAGTACTAAAATGTTCTCTGGTTATTTTCTTTTTTTGGAGAAGCAGTTTTTCAAGACAGGGTTTACTGTCTAGCCCTGGCTCTCCTAGAACTCACTTTGTAGACCAGGCTGACCTTGAACTCATAGAGATCAACTTGCCTCTGCCTCTGCCTCCTGACCCCTGGGTTGGAAGGCCTGCACCAGTACCACTCTGCCTACCAGTTAATTTTTAGAAGGAAATTTACTGCCACACAGAAACAGAATCTCCTATTAGCAATCTGTGCACCTGTACACATGTACGTACATCTAACAATATATGAAACATGAAAGCTTTAAAAATGCTTGCTACTACTGTGATTTATACTTTCAGACATAATTGAAATAAATGGAAACTCTTCCTTAAAAAACAATCCAATTCACACTTAATGTTTATTTTTGTGCCTACCACAAATGAAATCATGTAATGATCACTCAATAACAAAACACCATTGTATGTTGACTTTCCAAAGAAACTACTTCCCTTTCCTTTGATTAAAAAAGGTTAAATCAAAGCCGGGCGGTGATGGCGCACGCCTTTAATCCCAGCACTTGGGAGGCAGAGGCAGGTGGATTTCTGAGTTCGAGGCCAGCCTGGTCTACAGAGTGAGTTCCAGGACAGCCAGGGCTACACAGAGAAACCCTGTCTCGAAAAAACAAAAAAAAAAAAAAAAGTTAGATCAAGGCCATTTTCTGTAATACAAATTAAGAAATTATACACCTCAATACCATTCTTAATTAGCTACACATTATTTTGCTTGATAATTAATAAAAAAAAAGTATTTTATTTTCCCAGACATTTTAGCAAAAAACAACAACAAAACCAAACCAACCAAAAAAAAAAATCCTAAAACAAATCCCAAAAGGGATTTTAATTAAATGAATCACAAGATATGTAAACTAAAAACAGTACTATTTGTCCACATAAAACATGGCACAAAAGGCGCAGATAAAACAGGAGAAGAGGAGGAGGCGGGATGAGGCGCTGTGAGGGCACTGAGAGTGGGGGGCGGCAACCGGGATGTAAAATGAATTAATAAATGGGAGAAATGGCCAAAAGAAGAAAAGAAAAGAAAAGAAGAGCAGAGCAGAGCAGAGCAGAGCAGAGCAGAGCAGAGCAGAGCAGAGCAGAGCAGAGCAGAGCAGAGCAGAGCAGAGAAAAAGGAAGTAACAAGAGAGACAGGCTTGCTGCCAAGCAGCAGGGGACACGCTGAAGACACCAGAGACATGCCAGCCACCACAAGGCACACACATACCTGGAACCCAGAGGCTTGTGCACTGCTGCATGGCAGTGTGCAGGGATGCCACTAAGTATGTGGTGGAAAGCTGGGGAGAGAACGGGAGGTGTAATGGCACACTATGAAGAGAGGAGGAACGAGGAACTCCAGGGTGGAGAGGATCAGCCTGGCGTGAGTAGCCTGTGCTGTCACCTGAGGCCATGCTGAGATCCCAGCCTGGGCTGCTGTTGAGGGCTATGCCTGGCTCTGTGGCCCTGAAGCAGCAGAGGTCTTTTCAATGTCCATAGCTCATGTTACCACCAAAGGCCATGCAGATGTCCCTGATCTGGGCTGTCACCTGGTGCCATCTTGATGCCTGAGGACTGAGTTGGCCCTGCAGAATTGGCCCCACTGGCTGTGGCACTCAGGAGAGCCAGCTTCACCCCTCACTTAGGCAGCTTGGGAGAGTTGGCTTGAGGGTGTGAGGGTATGAGGGATGGCCCCACTTCTCACTGGCTACAGCACTTGGGAGAGCAGGCCCTGCACCTCACCTGGGTAGCACACTAGAGTTGGCCCTGGTATCCTGGTGGGAGAGCCAGTCCCACCCCTTGCCAGCTGCTGGCCTCAACCCTTGCCTGGGCAAAGCAGGAGGGCTCACCCTGGTGGCGCAGGTGTAGGAGAGAGCTGGTGGGCTGAACAACACACCACCATCCAGGGCTCTAAGTTGGCCCACCCCTCCAATATCTATGACATCTATGAACTACCAGTGCACATTTAGGGGCCTGTCCTACAGATCCAAAGCTACAGGATCTCCATGACACAGGGCAACAGCAGGACATCAGAGAGGAATCCCCGTGAGGATCCAGTATTGATATGGTAGCAGAACCCAGAGGCCTCGAACTTCGCCAATGACTCACTGAAATAAACATCTGCAAGTAAAGCTGTTTGGACAAAAGGTATCCTGTGTGACAGTGACACACCACAGCTTCCACGGTGAGGTTTTTTTTTTGTTTTTTTGTTTTTTTTTTGCATGTGTGTTTACTGTTATTTTATTTTTTTGGGGGGGGAAGACTGCAACAGCACAAGTCTAATATGGAGAGGGGAGATGATCAGGATTGGGGTGCATGATGTGAAATTCACAAAGAATCAATAAAAAATTAAAAAATATTGGAAGTAACAGTATGAACCTTATGAGTCCACTTTTCTTTTAAAACATGCGCTTATATGAAATATTACATGTAAAAATATTAAAAGTAGTTAATACTGGGTGATAGAATTAAAGGCCATTTAAAATGCCTTATGTTTTAAACTATACTTTTTTTTAGCTTCTTCTATAAAGAACATTTTATTTTTGAAATGAAAATTTTAAGTATTTTTGCAGGTAGGATTCCAATATGGTGTAACAGTTCCTTGGCCACACCAGCACTCTGGCACGATAGACCTGTCTTAGATCACAAGGTTCTCCACAACAGGAATATTCTAGACAGATGGAGGACAAATGTCCCTGAGGGCTCTTCGAGCGCTGAACCCCAAATTCCTGACTGACTACTCGTGCTCCTACAGACAAGAGCCCTGAGCTGCTTATCGCCCACCCGTGATGACCTGAGGTTTTCCAAACAAAACTCTGAAGTATAGGCTGGTTACACAAGCTTCATCCCCTGTGACAAATCCCCAATGTCTCCAGGGTCAGCAGGTCCACAGCTATGTCCTTCCCCTCATGCGCACACAAGCTGACTTCTCTGAGGATTTCTGACTTCACACTTCAGTCCCCTCACCTACCCTGGGATGCCTCACTGGATGGGCAGCTGCTGACCCTTGTTCTTGACTTTAAGCAACAGAGTCAGGAGGGGTAGACACGTGGACAGGGGGCCTGTCTGAGCATTCTCCAGGAAACTAAGTTTTATTATGGTATAACTAACATAGACTATACTGTACATTATACAACTTAAGTTTTCACATGCACACATGCCTTAGAAACAGCAGCCACAGTAAAAACAAAAACAAAAACTCAAAAAACAAGTCAATCACTCCAAAAAGCATCCTCATGCCTTTGTGGTCTGTTCGTCCTATCTGCATATACAACTGTGATCTGCTTTGTGTTGCTGTGACCTGTATTCTCTAGACACACAGAAAGAATGAATATATACACATACACTCACATTTCATACATATATTATCTATATGAAGACGGCAAGTACTTAAATGAACCATAAATAGCCTCTTAAAGAGTTTATTCTTTGTATAGTTTTGTTTTGTCTTGTAGAGACAATGTCTTTCCACATAGCCCTGGCTGTCCTGGAACTCAGAGGTCTTCCTGCTTCTGCTTCCCAATTTCTGGGTTTAAATATGTTTGCCACTATGGCTGGGTCTTTTTTTTTTTTTTTTTTTGAAACAGTATTTGATTATGTAAACCAGGCTGGCCTAAAACTCAAGAGATCTGCCTGATTTTGCTGGATTAAGGGTGCACTCCAGCTCCCTCAGTGCCATTTCTTGGCTGAATTGTTGCCACATCTACCTGATGAGTTTCTCTACTTAGAATTTTAAGCTACTGAAAAACTCATCCTCTTCCTCATGTAGTTCAAGTGGGGCTTTAAAAAATGTCTATTTTATTTTTTTTATTATTTTTTTTTTATGTGTGTGAGTATTTTGCACATGCATGTCTATGCACTGTTTGATGCCTGGTACCCAGAGAGGCCAGAAGAGGGCATCAGATCCCCTGGTACTGGAGTTACATACAGATGGTTAAGAGCTGCTAAACCTGGTTCAAACACAAACCCTCTGGAAGAGGCCAGTTTTCTTTAACCACTGAACCCTCTTTCCAGTCCTTGAGGGTCTTGAAAGATATACAAAGCTAAACTAAAGGCTTCCAATGCTCTCGTCCACCTTGTGAGTAGGGGGCTTTTTGCCTTAACTCAGCTTCCTCATTCTTCACAACATCTCCCTCTGCTCTACCACAACAGAAAGGTCCTCAAAAAAACCCAAAACCAAACAAAACCAAAAACAGCCCCCCCAAAGAAACATTCCCCCCCCCCCCATCAGTGTTTTCATTTCCTGGCTTCATGACCATGGTTTTTTCATCTTTCCAGCTAACAGTCATTCCAGAGAGTCAGGGCAAGCCTCCTCTCCCTTCAAAACCCGTCTATCTTTCCATTTTCTACCAAGTAAGATAAGCTCACTGTGTGAGCACAACATGCCAAGGACTGTCTGCTCCCCTGAGCACTCACCACGAATTACGCTGTGCCCCACAACTAACAGATCCCAGGACACGCTTAACATTCTAACTGAAGTCTCTCTCACCCACCGCCGAGGTGGTCAACTTAGTGCAACAAAACACATTCAAAGGAATTCAAGCCCTGCTGGGGCGATTTTGAGAGATCCTACTTCAAAAGAAAAAGTGAAGAGGGCTTCGATGTATCTCAGTGGTGGGACACTTACACAGAACATGCATGAGACCCTAAATTTAATGTTCCCTGATAATTCCCCCAATAAAAAGCTTTTTACAAGACCTCTGTAACATTTGTTTTCCTTCCCTCAATTATTAATCCAGGAAAACTGAGCAGACTCTCAAGGGTGGCTCTAGGAATCTGCAAGGATTCTTGTATTCTCCAGGAATACAGCTAGGATTTGAATATATTTTGCAACTTATTGGTTTGCATAGATCCTCTCCTTCATCCTGAAAGATGCGACTAATAAAAACACCGATGAGGGGCTCTGGAGGGAAGGGGGGGCTCAGTAAAGGGGGACTCAAAAAACTAAAACAGCTCACAAAACAAAATTAAGATTCTAATAACCAACATTTTGTATCTCCATACTGCCATATTTTTCATAGTACAATCTTTTTAGTCTCTTGCCAAAACCAAGCATTAAAACTTCTTTCTCAGCTCTTTATAAAAAATGTATATTGCGGTGCTAGCTTCTCATCGTAACAATACTCTTAATATTTTAACACACTGAAATGAAAAGTTGCATAGCAATGCGCTTGTTCTGATGACTCCACTTACAGAGGTAAATCCTCTCTTTGTAAGATTAACAGCCTCATTAAAATTGAAAGTCGAGGGCTGGAGAAATGGCTTAGCATTGGCTGGTCTTCCAGAGGAACTCAGTTCAAGTCCCAGCACCCACATGGTAGCTCACAACACTCTATAACTCCAGTCCCAGTGATCCAAGACCTTCTTCTTGCTGCAAACACTCATATACATAAAATAAAAGTAGATTTTAAATCTCAAAAAAAATTAAGGTTTGAAAATAGATAAAAAGAGCCTGGCATGGTGGCATATACCTTTAATCTCAGTTCTCAGGAGGCAGGGGAGGCCAGCCTGATCCACAGACGGTTTACAGGACAGCCAGAGCCATAGAGAGGTTTTGTCTTTGAAAATCAAAAATAGAAAAGAAAAAAGGAGACTGGAGAGATGGCTCAGCTGTTAGGAGGGCTGACTGTTCTTCCAGAGGTCCTGAGTTCAGTTCCCAGCAACCACATGGTGGCTCACAACCGTCTGTAATGGGATCCAATGCCCTCTTCTGGTGTGTCTGAAGCTACTGTATATACATACATACATACACACACACACACACACACACACACACACACACACACACACACACACATTTTTTTTTAAAAGAAAAGTAGAAAAAATGTGATTGGTTTCTTTTTCTTTTTCTATCCAGATGGAGTTTCTCTGTCTGTAGCTCTGGCTGTCATGGAACTTGCTCTGTAGACCAAGCTGGCCTTGAACTCAGAGATCTGCTTGCCTCTGCCTCCCGAGTGCTTGGAGTACGACACCACTGCCCAACTTTTTTTCTATATAAATATGCCATCTAGATTTATCCTGCAGCCAGAAATACATCAAGAGATCATTTTTTAAAATTTTATTTTGTTTAATGGGAGGAATGGTAAATTAAATCACAAAGAAAACAGAAGAAAGAGATCAGTGCAGCAACTGCAATCTGAGAAAAAGGGTCCAAATCACCCTCAACTCCCACACCCAGGCTGGTGGCCACATAGGACCTGTGACACATAATCTTTTCCAATGAATCAAGAAAAAGTCTCTGGGGTGAGACAGGAGACCACAACTTGCTGCCAAAAATAAAAAATAAACTGAAAAGAAAGGGATTTTAGGAAGGAGACTGCAATACGAGTCAGATGCCACAGCAGTTTAGGTGAAACCAGAGAATGGCTGTTGCTCAGAGGTACAAGGGACTTTGGAAAGATCTCCTGTCTACTCTTACCTCTGGCCTCCTCTAACCATAAAGAAATCAGCTTACCTCCCTGGTTTTTGGTTTCTCCATGTGAAAGATGCGGTGTGGTAATAAGGCCAGTGGTCCCCAACTCAGCCAGTGGTTACCAGAATCAACTGGAACTTAAATTTCTGTCTAACCACCTCCCATTTTCCTGCTTGCAGAAGTTCCTGTTCCTACCTAGCTCTCAGAGCTTGATGGCAGAGTTCAAAGCCTGGCAGAATAGAAGCAAGTGATGGGCATAATTCAACAGTAGACCACCCAAGTAAATGTTCCTGTTAGCAGAAACCCCTGGCAATGGGGAGGGAGGAGCGGCTGGAACTGAGAAAGTAGCATAGCAGCAGAGTTGGGCAAGCAAGTTCTACCCTAGTACACATGATGCTCTGGATTTGATCTGAGAAGGGGAGAGGGGGAGAGGGAGAGAGGGGGAGAGGGGGAGAGGGAGAGAGGGGGAGAGGGGGAGCACAGACAGCTAAGTCTAATGGCCCTTGGGGAGGTGGAATCGAGCAGATCAAGAAACAAAGTCATCCTGAGTTGGTATAGTGAATTCAAGCCAGGGCCTTGTTGGAGGAGCATGTCACTGGAGGCAGGCTTTGAGGTTTCAAAAGGCTCCCTCCACTCTGACTGTTTGTTTTCTCTCTGCCTCCTACTGGCAGAGCAAGAAGTGGGAACTCAGCTGTTCCTGCGGCCAAGCCTTTGTTCTGCCATCATGGGACGATTAACCCTTTGAAACCATAAGTCCAAATTAAACACTTTATTTTTTTTTAAGTTGTCTTAGTCATTGTATCTTATCATAGCAATAGAGAAGTAAGACAGCAGACAAGATCAAACCAGAAAAAAAGCTCATGTTAGTCACAAAACCTAACACCACCATGCCTGAACTATACACGCATGCTTGTGACCTGTCCACTCAGAGCTCGGCCTACTCGCTTCCTGTTGCATCAACACTTGTCAGCTTCTTTTTGGTAGCTCAGGAAAAGCCACAGAAAAGGTTTCTGAGGAGGTGCTAATGTGAGCACCAAAATACAAATGTGAGCCAGACCCAGCAAAGAGCCTTGAGGCCAAATCCCTGCCTCAAGACTGCGTCTCCACAGAAGCTTTCCCATTCTTACAAGAGGACCCGTCTGAGGAAGTCACAGCCTAGATAATCCACATGCTTTACTATATCCATTCCTCTAGCCCTCCACTTTTTCATAGCCTTAAGTGTGCTTGAATCTTATGTCATATGTCAAAAAAAAACCATGTGACTTTTTTTTTTTCCACCTCCCTGAACCCTCAAAAGTCTACAATGGAAGTTCATTTTTCTGGAAATGTGTGTTAGCCCTGTTCTGGACTCTCACAAACTAATGAGAAGCGGGGTGGGGGCAAGAGGAGGCAAGGGAGGTCTTCCTACAGCAGGGTTAGGTGAAATGCACTCTGTCACTTACAGCCATGGCCCACATGAGTTTACATTTGTCCGCTGTTAGGTTCTGGCCACACTTCTCAGGCCAGCTGGCTTTCAATGGGGAATTTCTGTGAGATCAATACACAATCAACTGTACTCACTGCTCCAGGGCTTCTGCTGCCAAAAAGATCACTGAGCAAAAAAATTACTTAAAAAATATGTGGTAGCTCAGATGTGGGGCAAATCTATGGGATTAGCTGTATTCTAAGTTTGTCCTTCCTGTGTCAGACTTCTCAAATGTTCACAGCTCCTCCCATGTTCTGCTGACGCTCTACAGTCGTCCCGAATCTAGGCTGTCCAACACAAACTTTTGCTGCCACGTAAAACTGTCTATCTGTGCTGTCTAATGTGAAGCCATGACCCAAATGGGCTACTGAGCATGTGAAAGGCAGCTAGCATGCCAAGAACAGAGTATCTAATTTTATTTTGTTTGATTTAATTTAAATATAATTAGACACCCAGGGCTTGTGGCCATTCTACTGGACAATACTGGTTAGGCACTAATTCTGAGAACAGGCCAGAGGAAAGACTGTAGGCTGGCACTGCATGGAAGGGAACACCCAGAGAGCTCTCCTGAGTCCCTGTGCCTATGTTGTACCCGAGACAATGAAATCAAATCCTCTGGGAAATGAGACCCAGTTTTTAAGGTACTTTAGTGACACCAGGAGGGGACTAAGTTGAGAATTACTGCTCTAAACCTCAAACATACTTTGAGTAGCAGCCATACACCTGCGAACAGGGTAACATATGAACAATTAAGCCAAACAACTGCACCTATCATGTGAATCAATTTTTGATGCATGGCAGACCACTCACTTGCCAAAGTAAAGTAAGGGCTTGGCCTCTAAAGAAATTAATGAGGGCAAAAAAGCTCAAAAAGACAAAAAGAAAGGAAGGATTTTTTTTTTCATATAATTACTGGCAGTCAAAGCCTACCTAACACAAGCATCGCCTTTTAACAACCAAGTCCACCTCAAATTAATATTCTGAACAAACAGCTTTAATTAGATTTCTCTCCTAAGCCTCCACACTCTGTGCCTAGTTGTAAACTATTATCATTCTGCATTTTTCTTCAAAGGATCAATCTGTGCCTTTTCAATGGACACATTCAATCTCTTAAATGGCAGCAATTAAAAGACAGGTACGGGTGTAAAGTCCTTCTCCAGCAAGCATAGCTTTGAGCTCCACTTGCCATTACTGACGTCACCCAGTGGATCATTAGCCTAGTGAGGCTTCTGCTGGAAGCTGACTTAACAGAGGCATCATACACGATGTAAGGAACAGCCACAGACACTCAGGTCTCTACAGCCTCTCATCTTCCAGTGAGCATTTCTCAAAGGCGTGCAATGCTCGTCAGTAGCATTCTCGAAGCAGCAGTGCTGAGCAGGAAGACTCTCACCCTCTTCCTCTAATTACCAGCACAGTCATCTAGTCACAAACCCAAATCTGGAGTCGGCAGGAGCTTCAGTAAGGCATACCAACCAACCAACCAACTCCCCCCTCTAAGAGAAAGCTGGCTGCAGCCATTTACACTCACTGCCAAGAACTCCTTACAGAACAAGTGTAATTCCTGTTGCCATGGAAATCAGACTGCACTCTCCATCCTGGCCTGAGTGGGCACCCAGCAGCCTCCACTCACCATCAACCTCTCAACTGCTCACCTCAACAGAAGGCAGAATCTAGACTTTGTAACAAATTAAAATGGCACTCACAATAGGATCCAGCCTACACTAGATGTGAGTTGTGAGGGATAGAGCAAAAGCTTTTGCCCATACAACCCAGACTCTCAGAGAAAGACTGGATATCAATTAAAACTGGTCTTCAGATTCAAGAAATGAACTTGAATATAAGCCCTAAAATCTGTATGAGAAATACTTTGAAAGATATTATTTATCTGACATTCAAATGTAACCAAGCATTCTGGGTTTTCTGTTCGGTTTCAGTTTTGTTGTCCCTCGGTTTGCAACGCCACACATCCATACGCTGGGAGGCAGAAAGACTGAGAGGACGAGGACTCATCTTCTATCCGCACCCACACCCCACCCAACCATTCCATTATCTTAGGGTCAGCTGGAAAGGGCTAATCCTCTGCAGTGGAAACTAATTAGCTACTGCCACCTGATAAATGAGCCCCCAGGCTTCTGTATGCCACATTTGCTAATTACATACTCCAGTGCCAAATACACAAGCAACCCACAGACTAAAGTTAAGTTTTTACTCTCCTGAATAAAGACTCATCAGAACAGCTAAGTTGGAGCAGGTGTCATGGATGAGAGAAGTAACTGATTGGTAGATGTTGTTATTCAACAAAATTAAAAACAAAATTTGTTTTGGAAAAATAACAAAGACAATAGGAACAAACGATACAGAATTAGTTATGTGACATGTCTGAAGTAATAATTTCTAAAGTAGCTAAAATCCCCGTTTTTCAGACTTAATCTTTAACTTTTTATTTGATTCCTTTATTGAGTTTCACATCATGTAACCCAGTCCCACTAATCTTCATGTCCCCTCATATCTGTCCCTCAACCTTGCAACCTCCTCCCCAAATAAAATAACACACTAACAAACACAACAAAGCAAAAGAATAGAAGACATCTCATCGTGGAAGCTGTAGTGTGTCAGTGTGTCTCACAATGTATCTTTCTGACCACATATCTTGACTTCCAAATAAATGATCGTCACAATGAGTCATTGGTCTGGTTTGAGATCTCAGGCTTCTGTGACACCATCCATCTTAGATCTTCATGTGGACTCCTCCTGGTTATCCTGTTCTTGCCCTGTTGTGGAGATCCTGTAGTTCTGGATCAGCAGGACTGGCCCTTTCACGTGTCCAAACCATTTGCAGATGATACAGATTTTGGAGTGGGTCATCTCGGAGCCCTGGATCTGGGCCTGCATAGTAGCAGAGCTGGTTAGTGCACAGCTCTCCGTCATCCACACCTCCAGAGCTAGCCACTCAACGCTGACTAGGACACTCAACACTGCCATCAGCAGGAGGCAGGGGCAGCTCTCCTGCTACCATGTCCTCAAGGATGCCTCACCCACACCCATGCCTCCAGAGTCAGCCCCACTGTGCTGCTCAGTCCATTGCTGCAGCCTGTGAGGGGCTGGGCCAGCTCTCCTGCTCTCACATCCTGGGGGCTGGCTCATCTGTGCCTTCACTGTATTGCCCAGGCAATGTATAGGCCGCTCTCCTGAGAGGTATAGTCAATGGAGGAGCAGAGATAGCTTTTCTGCTCTCATGCCCTCAGGGCCAACTCTCCAGACTATGGCAGGTGGCAAGGGGTAAATGATAGGGTATCACCACCACACATGACACCTTATGGCAGAGGTGTGGACCAGGGCCAGCTCTCCTGACTGCTGCAGGTGGTTCATGGTGAGGGAGGATGATGATGACTACAATTATTATTATTAGCCAAAGAACATCCTGACTTTACACGAATTTTTGTATTTTGCCTGTTATTAGGCTCATTTTAAGATGTAGAAACACCAAGACACCAAGATCAGGCAACTTGGTGAGACTAGGATGCCCACACAACATAGTTTGTCTAAGACAGTCTTAATTTACCTGTTCTGGTCCAGTGTCCCTCAAGTTAGTTACTCAGCTGGTTATGCAGTTACTACTAAAACGCCTTACCACAAAGCTGAGTGGGCAGTGTGGCTTCAGGAAAAATGCAGCTGTGGCCTTGCTGTCCGCTGAGCAAGGTGGAGTGAGATACAAGGGGTGCAGGGTCCACTCCCTCTTCCCTAGTGCATCCTAGATGTCTTATGTGGCTAAACTGATTCCAAGTGGAGGCAGCTGAGTCCTACTTCTCAGGGCTGCCCTCTTATCCCCTTTGGGTGGAGGCGATGTTCCCATCAGTCTCCACTCAAACACAGATCTGAAAAGTCGTAAACATACCCACTATGTCAAAATAAAACTTAACTAGCCACTTTCCTAATATGGGATGACCTTTATCTTCCTTCAGCCTGGCCTGGAAAGGCAGGCCAGAGTTATCTGTTACTGTCTGTAAGATAAAAGCAGCATGTGAGGCTGTGCTTTCACTTCCAGATACAATGGGCGTTCCTCCCCCACACCTAGTGTGTGTGTGTGTGTGTGTGTGTGTGTGTGTGTTATATGTGTATATATTACACACATCCCTGTGAGCTGCCATGTGAGTGCTGGGTATGAATTTGGCTTCCTCTGGAAGAGCAGTCGGTGCTTTCAATTGCTGAGCCATCTGTCCTCGCCTTCTCCTTTTTCTTCTCTTGCCTTTGGTACTGTTTCAGCACAGTGATGCTTAACCATTGACTGCAACTTAATGGCATGAAAGCAGAAGACATGAGCACGCTTAAGAGGCTCACCCCATCTATTTAGTTTTAAAATGTAACACAAGTGGCCCTAACAAGTGGAGGGACATGCCTATCAGAGCCAGCACTGCAACAGTCACAAGGACACTGACTTAATAGTGAGAGTTGTAGCCCTTACACTGTGTTAGGCTGAGACCTCAGCGCCTTGAGCTTCACTTTCTCCTTGATACAATGGCATGGCACATTAACATCTGCAGAATGGTGCCCAGCCCTCCAATTTCCAATTCTATGTCTTCCCTACAATTCTTTCTGACCATGACCTGCAGCTTGCACTGAAAAAAAAAAAAAAATGCTAGTCTTCCACAGAGCTTCCTAACAGTTATGACTGTTCTAGCTGATCCATAGGACAGCCGTGAAGGGGAGGAAATAGCTCTCCCTCAACATCCCTACATGAGGCATGCTGCTGATGTCAATAATGCCAACACTACAGGGTGTAGGTGCCGAGGCAGGAGTCCTGTCAGTCTGAGGACAGCTGGTGTTACACATGTCCCTGAAACAAAAAATCAAACGAGCTGGGCTGGAAAAATGGCTCCATCAGCAAAGTGCGTGAAGCACAAGCATGAGAACCTGAGTTCAATCCCCAACACCTCTATTAAAAGAGTGAACAAGTGTAGCAGCCAGTGTGCCATAGGACACGCAGCACACGGATCCCAGAAGCTGTTCCTTGCCAGTTAGCCCAGCCAATCAGTGAGCTCCAGGTTCATTATGAAGCCGTATCTCAAAAAGTAAAGAGGACAGTATATTAAGAAAGACACCTAATGAAGACTTCTGGTCTTCAAATGTGTACACACAGAGACACACAGACAGACAGACAGACAGACAGACACACACACACACACACACACACACAGCCTTTTTACTGAGCAAAAGTTTTGTACCCCCCACCTCTCTGGAAAACATGGTTCTGACCAGTTCTGTAGCAAAAAAAATGTGTTCTCATGTGTTTCCTTAACATGTAAGCTTGACTCTTATTAGCCTGGGTCAGGTAAAACATGTTCTTTGATGCTGGATTTTGTGGAGTGTCATATTTTTCCTGCAATACTCAAATCAACAAAGGGACAGGACTAGGACCTGTGGCTCTCCAGGTCTCCTCTGCTGCCTTTGAAGATGAGTTTATTTACAGGTCCATGGAAAATGGAAGAAAAAAATTGAAAGAAAGGTGAGTTAACTGGGATCGCTAAAGATGTATTTGTCATCAAGAAACAGCAATTGCCCATCCTTTGTATCTATTCTCAAAGGAAAGAACAAAGCAAAAACACCTGAATTCTCAGTCTAGATTGCAGGTGATTTCTGACAGAAATTGAATTTATGGTTAGGAGAAAGGGCGGGGTCGTGGCACAAGGTCAAAGGTCTACAGAGTTCATGATTATTTGGTTTTGCTCAGGCAATTTTACAAAACAGAAGGGGCTACTTATAGCCATAATTTTATTATGTGAGGTTTACAGTTACTAAGTGAAAACTCCCACTGAGATTTCTTATTTACACAAGCTTAAAATCCAAAACTTCTTGGTGGAGAAATAACCTCTTGACAATTTTTAAGTTGTATTCCCAGCTAATTAGCCCCTTCATTTTAAAATTTCTAGAAAAGTTATTATAGAGTCAGAGAGAACCAAAAAATTATTGAAGCACTTAAAAAAAAACAAAAAAAACTATGTATTGGGTTACGTGTTAAAACCAATTCTTCTATTATAATCATGGTCATCATGACTTTGTTTACCTTTTTTCTGTGAATGGTAAGTTTAGAACATAAAACCACCAAACTGGGGGTGGGGGGACTATACATATGTATAACCAATTACGACAAAATTTTAATTAACATGAGGACTGGGGAAATGGCCCATTTGGTAAATTGCTTGCCATGTATGCATGAGGACCTCGAATTCAGGTCCCTGAATAAGAGCCAGGCATGGACATATGCATTTATAATCCCAGTGCTAAGGATCCTGGGGCTTGCTGGCCAGTTGGGTGTGCTCTCTAAAAATTCAGAGAACAGTTTAGGAAGAAACCCAACATCAGCCTCTGGCCTCTACAAGCACATGCACACATATGCATATGTATGTTAACATACTAAAAAGCTAGTGCTTCAAGGAACGTAATGGGAAACGCTTGCTTACATCAGATTACTGACACATTATTGTCTTGTTAGCAATGTCTGAAGCACATGTATATCCAGTTTCTTTAGGGTTATCGCTGCCTGCTCTTCTTGCAGTAGGGCTAGGTTCGTGACTTGTTTTGACCAAGTAGTCTAACCTTGTACATCTGTCAGCCAGAGTTGCTGACTGAGAACACAGAGGACAGAAACCCTGACATCCTCTGACAGACGTGACACGAGTAAGAACTGCACTGACGTGGCTGGCCTGCTTGCCTCTGGTGCTGTTTGCTGTTCTGTGGTACCACCCTCACGGACATCAGTCTCGATGAACTGGATATCCATAGACAGACATACTGGCAGAACGTGATAACAAAACCACATGTATAGAGAGATACATGGAGGACAAGGAGATAGCTGAAGAGAGCCCACTGTGGTTTATAGAATTCTACAGCAAGCAGTAAAAATCAGCATGCTAAGACGTCGGCATGTTTAGTGGTAAATTTAGAGTGATCAAGTTTCTTTGCATTGCTTTAGTGACAGAGCAAAACATTAGGGTGGTGACGGTAGTAGTATCATTAATAAGTTCTCATAATGTGCCAGATCCTGGGAAATGATGTGTGCAGACTGCGTACTTTGTCTTGACACTGCAATACCTGGTAGATGAAGACCTGGCATCTCTCCCTTCCAAAGCTCTCATACTGATCCAAGATCATACTGAATTTCATAATTTGCCTAATACCAAAACAAATGGAAGTCATATGACTGTGTCTGCATTCTTTCTACTACACCAACAGTCTAAATTAGCAGAAAAACATAAATTAAAAATTTTT
Organism: Arvicanthis niloticus; assembly: GCF_011762505.2. Taxonomy (NCBI): domain Eukaryota; kingdom Metazoa; phylum Chordata; class Mammalia; order Rodentia; family Muridae; genus Arvicanthis; species Arvicanthis niloticus. Next base: position 13,542,002 of record NC_047664.1, on the reverse strand, counting down.
AAAACGTTTTGAGTTTCATTACTCTGAGACTCTCTGTACGAATGTAAAAGCCAGCAGAATGAAAAGGAAGCTGGCTGTCACCAAGTGAAAAGCCCCGAGCTTTGAAGGAGCAGGGGCCTCTTACAATCAACATTCTGTTTGCAAGAGATATGGGCACTTTAAAAACAAAGCTTAGTTTTTAACCTGCATAATCATATATTTGTTAGGGAATACTAGAACACAGAGAAAAACAGAGACAACCTTTGTGTGTTTTCTACATAGTTGAGATCATAGTACTTAAACTGCTGTATGCTCTGCTTTCCCCCTTGTGTTAAAAAGCTTCTTGTTTCTAAACCAGGTCTTAGTCTAAACACTTATATTAACTTATTTGTCCCAACAATAATACTATCTGTTCTTACAAGTCTTAGAGCATCCAACAGGCAAGGTAATTAACTATCTTAGTTAAGATTACTATTGCAGCCGGGCAGTGGTGGTGCATGCCTATTATCCCAGCACTTGGGAGGCAGAGGCAGGCGGATTTCTGAGTTCAAGGCCAGCCTGGTCTACAGAGTGAGTTCCAGGACAGCCAAGGCTACACAGAGAAACCCTGTCTCGAAAACAAAAAACAAAAAGATTACTATTGCTGCAATGAAACACCATGACCAAAAGTGACATGGGGACATTTTGGGTTATTTCCTTGATCATTATCTAAGCAAGTCAGAGAAGAAACCAAAAGAAAGAGGCTGATGCAGAGGCCATGGAGGGGTGCTGCTTACTGGCCTGCTTCTCATGGTTTGCTCAACCTACCTTCTTACAGAACACAGGATCACCTGCCCAGGGACAGCACCATCCACAATGGGCTGGGCCCTCCCCATGAATCATTAATTTTAAAAAATGCCTTACAGGCTTGTCTACAACTTGATCTTATGAAGGCATTTTCTTACCTGAGGTTCCCTACTCTCAGACAAATCCAGATTGTATCAAGGTAACGTAAAACCTAGGCAGGACAGTAACTGAGGCAGAAAGGGTTAATGCTTAATGAAGATTACAAGGTTTAGTTGGGTACAGCTGGGAATTCACAGCAGGCAGTGTGGCCCAGGTCAGCACTCTACATCACCACACTACATGGCATCTGTGATAGTCTGCCCCCTAATTCACCAACATACACAACTGAGCTACTAGCTAACATTAAAAACGTTATAATATACACCTCTCATAGACATCTGAGGCACCACGCTAAGTCTATTACCATCCTAACGAGTTCCATTTATTTCCAGCTGGCTGACAACAGCTGAAGAAACATCTGACTGGCTTGCATTTCATAACCCGACTCATTGCTCCGCCTCCCCACGGTATGGCTTCCATGTGGCCCTCACCTGTCCACTCCACTGCCAACTGCGACTTCAGCAGCTCCATCTGCTTTCACACTGCACAAAGGCCAAGGATACTCCAAGTCTGTTCCCTGTGACCCCCAACGTAGACAAGCAAATTCCACAATTTTGTCCCTCTAGAATATCTTATGCTATTACAGAGCAAGTAGGTGAGAGGTATCTTAAGGCTGAAGGACTGCACGGTGGATCTCAGGGAGCAGCCAGCCTGAGGTGATCAGATAACAGTATACTCGGTGAATAAAAGTAAGAGATTACAGTTCCCATCACAACTCACTTGTCATCCTCCAAAATGGAAGGCAAGACTAAAACAAAGCTACAACAGGAGAGTGGACACCAGTACGCTCAACTCACCTTCTAACTGCCAACAGTACCATAGAAAATGCATTTTCCAACTAAAAATAAAGGATCAAAACCTATGTAAAACATGAAGCTATTTGGGGCTGGGATGAAGGTCAGTGGTAAAGCACTTGCCTCAAACACACAAAGCCCTGTGTTCAATCCCCAGCACCACCACACACACTCAGCCCCAAATACAGAAGCTGCTTCCATATTTCCATGTTGAAAAAAAAAAAAACCAGCTTATCTATTCTAAAAGTATACCTAAATTCAACTTATTGACCAAAAGGAGTAACAATTAGGAACAATAAACCTCTGTACAAGTCAGTTACATAGGTGGGAATGTTTTTCGATAAGGAACAGATCTTTGGAATACATAAGATACTGAAAGCAACAAAATTTAGAGTACATTAAAAGCACAGAGAAAGCAGCTATTTGTAAGATATTCCAACTAGTTATAAAATTACAATTAAAAATTGTAATTTATCTAGAATCAAATTTCTATTACACTTTAACTCTATACACACACACTCACACGCACGCTATCTTATATATTTCAGAAAACTTTAGGAGTTGGGTTTCTCTGAAACCCCACAGAACACACACTTCTTTCACAAGAAGTCTCTGTTCCGATTCTCCTTATATTCACTAATACAAATATTGCATTTAAAAAGCATTTTATCTGCAGAATCCTCAAACCACCTGGCTGTTTGGATTCTCCCCGAGGGCAGCCCCCACCTCTCTCCATAGACTCTTCCAGCTCTCATCACGGCATCAAAAGGCCCACGCCTGTACAGGACCCATCGTAAAGAAAGCTCCTTTAGGTACGTTGTTTTTACTAGTTTGGCTTAAAAAAACAAAACAAAACAAAAAAAAAAACACGACTTACTACTGGAAGAACTGAAAGAACACAGCTGCAAAATTAATATAATATATAATGTGTTTGCTTTTTTATACACCAGGACCACCTGACACAGTGGGCTGGACCCTTTCACATTAATCACCAACCCCCCCCCCCCCCAAAAAAAAATGCTTCATGGGCTGGCCTACATTATTTGAAGTTCTCACTACTCAAACTATACTAGCTTGGGTCAAGTTAACAAAAAACTAACCAGGATAATACAATAATAGCCAGTACCAAGTACTGTAGACAAATTATCAATGAAGATGTCAGTAAAAACAAACAAGTAAGACTCCACGGGATGGTTGGTACCCAACGCCCCATTAAATATCTAAAGTGCCAGGACCCCGATCTTTATTTAAGTCATAAATCAGCATATTTGTAGTAAGTGGGTAAGTGTGGGAGTGGAGCCACAAGTGAGATGTGTGGGAAGGCATGACGGATGAGTCCAGTAAAACCATGCATCCCACCATCTGCATGGAGACAGCTTAGTCCAAAAGACTGAACTCACACTGAACCAGCTAATGAATATTACAATGCTGTTTTGAGTGTCGAGTGTGATGCCTTACTGCTTAAGAAAGGCTTAGTGCTCACCAATGTTTAATGGAGAACGGACATGGAAAAAATTAGAATCCTTACTTGTCTACATATACTCTTAAAGACCACTGCAACAAAAAGCAAACCGCTAAAATAAAGAGGAAAGCAATCACCCCCACTTCCCGATAGTTCATTTACACAAACATTTTTGCTCAAGTCAAACGACAACTCTCAAGACAGTCTGTTAACCTACAGCTATTTTAAGGCAGGCCAAAGTTGCATTAGTGCCTGTCACACAGCTTGTGCCCAATCTTTTGGCAGTGCTCCAACACATTCCAACGTCTTCTCTCCAGCCCTGCTGGAGTCACATGCCATTCATCGCTCAAGACGCACTGGGTGGGTAATATGCTGCTGCATTTCACCACAAACTGCCACTTATCCCCGTCCACTCACTCTGAGCAAGGCCTTGCTGGGAAAAAAAATTCAGGCCACCATCTGTGGAGATGCAGCTTAGTCCAAATATACAACTCACACACTCAAATACTTCGGCTTACAGAAGCTGAAGACTCTCTAGCTGTAAGGAAGGAATAAACATGGAAAAGAAAGACGTAATCAAAAGGACACTGGCCCTCAGATGCTTAGCTCTAGGCAGGTGGACCCTGCCTGCACTTGTAGCACACACTAACTGGATCCCTCTAAAAGAGAATTCTAGTGTTTAACGTGTTCCATTACTACCAAGGAAAGAAAAGTTGAACATAACAATACATCTTGGAAAAGTCTTCCCTAATTGTTAATTTTGGGGACAAAAGAAATAAAGTCTTCTTCAAAAACAAACTGGAATGGCTAACCACATGTTGCAACATTCCATTCTGTGGGGAAAAAAAAAATGTATCTTCTGAGCACAGTGAGACTTTTGCTCTGCACAGCTGCCAAACATTCCAGCACCCGGCCGGCTACTGAGTCAGGGGTTACATTAAATGTCTAGTTTTAAAACTAGAAAACAGCGAGGAACATTAAATGACTAGTTTAAAACTAGAAAACAGCGAGTACAATCCATTCAAGTCACAATTTCATGTCATCAAATCTCCTTTTGCAGGAGGCAGCCCAGCAACAATATATGCTACAATTAATACACGCACACACATGAACACTAATAATTCATAAGAAAAATACACATAAAAGAACAACTGATATACATAAACAGCTTTCTTTAAAATAAGACGTAAATTGGCCTGATCTCTTGTTATGCTTTTCCCCTTCAAGGACTAAGCAAGTTTTTTGTTTTTTTAAGAACTCCCCTGAACACTGATGTTCAAACTGTCAGGAACAAAATACAAGTGAGAAATTAGCTGATTATCAAGGAAAGTCGAGAATTCCTTTAGCAATGGGTTTTGATCTTAAAACAAGCAAACAAGTTGACCACAAAAACCCTACCTGTAAAATAACTAAAAATCTTTTAAAAATTCTCTTCAGAAACAAACCAGAATGGTTAACCTCATACTGGTAGATTTCATGTGCTGGGATCTCTCCTTCCCAAATGACACCTAAATGTCTTCGCTCTGGATTAAGGTCTTTTTCTCAGCTCCACCCCAAAGATAAACTGGGAATCTGTGGACAGCTGACAGCACAGAGCTGTCAAGTGCTGTGAGAAAGACCAGGCTCCTCTCCACGATGCCACCTGACTGATACCTCTGAACACCACATGCTTCCCAAAATAGTGGCAGGTGCTCTCAAGCACTCAGAGGTCCAGCCAAGGCCGCGTTCCAGCTCCCTGCTCTCATTTAGCCTGGGCCACTAGGACAATGCCTGGGCTGGCTGCCACCCCAATGTCAAAATACAACATTTGTAGCTGCCTAGAAGTCAGGCTGAGGTCTCTACCCAGGTCAGCAGGACAGGCACAATAGCCATCAAGGCTATTCTCTTAATTTCTCTTCATGGGTTTCTGCCATTTGCTAAGAAGGTTCCTGTCAGGTTGGAAGATTCTGAATCCTGCATCTGTGTGAAGGAAGTCTACCCAGTGCTGTCCAATGCCACCACCAGCCCAATCCCCATTAAACTTGGAGAGGAACTGTCACTGCTATTTAAACACTTCCTGTTTAAGCCAGGAAGAATAACAACATTTGCCATTTTTCTGGAGGCCCACCACTCCAAAGGAGACTAACAACAAGCCCAACATGCCAACAAAAATTGCTAGAAATGATTCTCCTTGGTTTCCTGCTTAAAGGTTTTTCTGCTTGCTTTCTCTGGTTCTACTAATTTCAGTTTGTCAGAAAGGAGCCAACCACAAGACCAAGGCAACAAAGTCCCCTGCCTTCTGTCTGCTGTCCTAGAGATCACCAAGCTGGCTTATCTATCAGGTATATCTATTGGTTTTCTTACTAAAACTGATGCTAGATCTACAGCTATCTTCCCAAGGCAAGTAACTCCAAGACCCTGAGAAAACCGAGATCTAATCTACCCTTTCAACAGTTACAACCAAGTTCAATGCAATAAAAAAAATGTATTACAATAAAATCCAGACTGTAATAACCACATCTATTCTATTAGCAACACATTATGGAATAGCCGCTTCAATGACTCTAAAAATCTGAAGACAGAAAGTAAAATCAGATGCTGCCCAACCCATCTGGAGATACCTCTCAAGGGAACCCATCAACTCTGATGGGATTTCCTTTCAAAACAAAACAGAAAGCACACATTACCTAATGAGAACTCCATTTCTGGTATTTTTCCACTGGAGAGAAATATCTATCATGAATACATTTTGGATTCTGTTTCTTTACCATTTTTCTTTAACCTCTTAAGAGAACAGAGCATCAGACAGTATTCATGTATGGGAAGAAATCAGCATTCATGTGTTGCCATGCTTTTATAGAGATGGAAGACAGATGAGTATCATGTGACCACACAGACTGTCAAGTCCCTGTGACTCAGTTTATGATCTCATGACTAGTCCTTATTACGTACTGGTGAGATACTTGAGGAGAGGATTAAACATCAAAATGTTAACGTTCAGTGCCTGTTTCTGGGTTGTGAAATACTTGATCATCTGCATTCTCTTTTTTGTGTTCATCGTCACTTTCCAAACTTCTTAGAACATTCATCTACTATTTCAGTAATAAAATGATTTAAAAAATACATTTGAGCCAGTCATGGTGATTCAGGCCTCAAATCCCAGCACTTGAAGACTGTGACAATTTGATTAGTTCATGTTCTAGGCCATCCTGAGCTATACAGTAAGTTCTGGGACAGCAAGCTACCCAACAAGGCTCTGTCTCCAAAACAAAGAAACAAACAAAAACAGAAGCAAACAAAACCCACTCATACATATAAACACACAGACACACACACACACACACACACACACACACACACACCCTAGAGATCAACCAAGGTGTCTTCCTCAGGAGCCATCCACCTTTTTAAAGATTGTACTTTAAAACAGTTCATGTACAGAAGTGCTTTTCCTGCATGTATATATGTGTACCATGTATCAGCCTGGTACCCTCGGAGGCCAGAAGAGGGAGCTGTGTCCCCTGGAATTAAGATTACAGAAAGTTGTGAACTGCCATTTTGGATGATGGGAACAGAACCTGGGTTCTCTGAAAGAGAAGCCAATGCTCTTCACTGCTGAGGTATCTCTCTAGCCTACACTGTACTTTTTGAAACAAGGTTTAATTGGCCTAGAGCTCACCAATTAGGACAGGCTACATAGCCAGAATGCACCAAGAATCCACCTGTCTCTGCGTATCTCAGCACTGGAATTACAAGCTTTTTTTTGTATGAGTTTGCAGGGATGGCTGAATTTAGGACTTCAGGCTGGTAGCAAGCACTTTCTCAACTAAGGTATCTACCAGCTCTATATTTTGTATTTCTGTTACAGTGATTTATTCTAATTCATGCTTTTCTGAAAGCATGTGCTCTTTACAAACAATTCGGGAGAAACCTAATATACCATGTACATTAGCAGACAGTATAAAAAATTGAGAGTACTTAAAAAGTGGTGAGAAAAAAATGAATATTTTTATACTATTAATAATCTACAAAAAAGCTTTCATATACTCCAGGTTAAAAAAAAATAGAACCCTAGGCAAAAAAAAAAAAAAAAAAATTCCTTTCATAAAGAATGTAGGTTTTCCTTTCCCTTTAATCAAACAGAACAAAGAAGAAACATGTCTTCCCTTAGGACTGTCTACCTGGCAAAGGACATTTCAGAAAAACATACAGCACTTTCATCTTCAGACTTGTTCTTCAAACACACACACACACACACAAATTGTGTCTTCAAGATCCACCCAAGAGGGCAGGGAGAGAAGAAGAAACTTTTTGCTGAGCCAAAGGTCACAGCCATTAGGGACACACAGCCTCCCAGATACTGTTTTGCAGGGTCCCGTGTGGCCCAGTTCCTACATCTTTTCCCACGCTCTACGTGAGTGATACGGCCTAACATAAATGTGTATTTGCATGAAAAATAAGGAGCTCTTTTAAAAATTAGTATATTTTATCCTTTCATTACTGATATTAGTTTCCTCCAAATTCTGGTAGAAAAAAAAATAAACACAGGACAAACAGTTCGTCAGAGTCACACGTGTTCTGTAAAGATCTTTTATCTTCTGAGTACAGCGTATATATTACTATAATGTATGCATCATTCTAGGATTTAGTAACTAATTTTTATTCTAATTTAAGTCATTCAGGCCTTTAAAACAGATCAGCAGGTAGAAGCACTTACCTCTAAGTATGATGATCTGACTTTGGTTCCAGAGCCCACGTGCCAGAGGAGACAATGGACTCTTACAAGGTGACCTCTGACCTCCATGTGCACGTGCATGCGCTTTCGGACACACACACACATACACACACACACACACACACACACACACGTTTTTAAAAATTTGAAGATACCAGTGTATCTTCAAATCCTGGCAGAAGAATATATTCAAGAACAATTTACCAAGTCCAAGTAATGATGTAAAGCGATCGCAGAGTAGCTGCGAATGGAGGACGTTATATCACATCATGAAGAGATGTAAGCAGGTACTGTTTTCACATACTGGAACCTAAAGGTTTGTTTCTAGCAAGTGCTCATTACAGCCTGTGTTAATACATAACTCCCGTTGGTCACACAGCCTTCTATAAAAACAGATGTTAGAGTAAGCAATTTAATAGCTCCCGATGCAAAAAGATTTAGTTTTTTGCCATGCAGTATCAAGGAAATTTGTAGCTCATATAGATCAAGCATTCCAAAAAGGAGAAGCAAACGAACTGAACACCTACTATGTGCTTGGCGCTCTGAATTGATGTCTCGTGATAGCTGCATGAGGAAGTTATTATTTGGGTTCTCTGATGAAGAAAATAAGTATGGCTGGGTCCAGCCACACACAGCCACAAACACACAGCTAATGAACAAGAACATCAGGATCTGGAATCAGATCTGTTTGTTTTTTCCAAGGTAAGGATTTTGTTTCTACAGAAAAAAAAATTATCCTAAAAAAAAAAAAAAAAAAAAAAACTAGATTTTTACTTCATTAAAATCATAAATTCATTAAAAGAAATTATTTGATTTTCCTTCAAAAACAGGAGTAAGCAGGAAATATCTGTAACACATCATCTACAAGTGGGAAAGCTACGTACAGGATCCCTACAAATCAACAAGCTAACATTTTAAAGAAAAGTGAGCCGAAGTCTGAACAAGCATTTCAGAAGACAGAGTTCAACTGGTCAACGACAGAAACAGTCCATCTTAGTAATCAGAAAATTGCAAATAAAAAATTTAAAACAAATACCAAATGGATTAAGATTTTTTAAAGTTAGGAAGTGAACTTACATTGAGGTTCCAGAGCAAACACAACGCTTCCACTCCACCGAGAGCACAGTCCGTCAAATCACTCTGGAGACAACTTGGCACCCTCTGCCAAGGCTGACGATGACATTATATTCTATGATCATTTCCTGGACAATGTGTGTGTGTGTTGTCACATGTATACCAAGAGGCAAGTACCCATACCATTCGCAGCTGCTCTTTGATTAGCAGTAAAAAAAGCTAGACCTGATCTATGTACCCACCTACGGAAGACTGAATGAACGAGCTACTACCCAGCACTAGAAATGAGCAAATTTATGAATTTTAGGATGAGATGTTACTTTAAAATGCAAGTCAGAAGACATATAATTTTGCTTATATAAAGTTAAAAATATGCAAAAATCAGGATCTTTAAAAGAAAGCCAATCTACAAACAAAGCAGTAAGCACACAATTGAGGATGGGACCAGAGGCGGAGCACAAGGAAGCATCAAGTTCGTTCTGAACTAGGTTCATTGGCTTCTGATTCTTTTACACGTATTTGAGAAACACTATTTATATCCACAACTCAATAATCAATACTAATTTGGGAGAAACAGCTCTAAGGGAAAATGGAGCCAGGGCAGGACTAGACACAGGGTGTAAAGGGTCTGAGGCCCCCGGGCTCGGCTTCACTCCCAAAGCCCTCTTCTACTGGGGATGAATTTTCAGCTTCAGAGGCCTTTTGGGAAGAAATGTAAAACACTGATTAATCTAGATAACCAATAATAAATAGACTCTCCAGGTTTATCCATCTAGTGACAGGAAACACACACGTGTGCATACACCCAGCCAGAGATACTTCAGCTTTATGTTTCAGGAAGAATAAAGGAAATGGTGAAATTTTAGATTCATTTCCCCTGGAGCCTGTATGTGTGCATAATGGGTAGGGCAGCCACGCGCACATGTGGAGGCCAGAGGACAACTCGATAAAATGTACTGTCTGAAGCTTACGAGGAGAACCCTCAGTGCTACAGCAGTAGCATTTTTAACCAAGAAGCTGGCTCTTTCCTCATGGAAGGTTGGTTTGCATTCCCAATAACCTGCAGGAGAACCCAGGGCTACATAAGGAAATCCACAGAACGTTAGAAAAGGCTTATTAAAAGGAAGCTCTTGGTCAGGCATAAATGAAGGAGGGTCACTGCTGAGCATAAAGATACATAAGCTAAAAGAAATATAAGAACTTGAACTGTAAGTTCATCACTGAAAATATGCTCTTTAGTTAGGGTAACAGGAGGCTCACTTAAGCCAGAGTTTGAGATCAGTGGTCCTGTCTCAAAAACAACTAAGTAAAAAAGAGAATCTTAAGATGAAAAGCTTAAAATTATTCTAACAACAAAACACCAGCAATTGCCCCTCATGTTTAGCCAAACTTTTTTTTTTATAGTAAAATCCTTCTGTCTCAAAATAGTACCACCCCATGGACCATCACATTTTCATACATCAAGACAAAAAAAAAAAAAAAAAAAAAAATCAAATTCTCGAAAGTGCTGGTGTCAGGTCTCTGCTCAGGATGACCCGGTTCCTACATCACTGAGAGACCCCCCTCCCCAGGCTGTTCACCAATGTGAGATGATCCAGGGACACTGCGGAGATGACACAAAGTGCTTAAGCCAACCGAGTTCTGCAGCTGGTGTGTAAGTTAGAACAGCTAAAGCTCCTGTGACGTCAGCACAGGATATTGTTTACAACATAGTAAATCCAAAACGTCTGCATTAATCCACACACAATACTTAAAAAAAAATCTTTATGCAGATAACCAACACAACCATGAAGCTCAAATTCATGAAGTCCCATCTTTGAACATCCCAAATAATGTATATACACACACCACATACCAAACACACCACACACACCATCCACCCACCACATACCTCATATACATACCACACACACCACACATATACGCAACACACAAAACATACAACATACACACACACCCCATACATCATATACCACACACTACAGATACACTACAGGCACACACACTACAGACATATCACACACACACCACACACACTACAGACACACCACACATACGTACATTACAGACACATCAGACACACATACACCACACACAAACACACCACACACATACACATACCATATACAAATACATAATATACACACTACATACCACCCCCACACACTAGACACCACACACTACAGACACCACACAGGCACACCACACACACACACACACACACACACACACACTACAGACACACCACAGGCACATACCACACACACACACATACACATTACTGACACATATACATCACACACCACACACAAACATAACACACCCATACATACCACACACATACACTACATACCAGACCACACACTACAGACACACCACAGGCACATACCACACACACACACATACACATTACAGACACACATACATCACACACCACACACAACAACATAACACACCCATACATACCACACACACATCACATACACATACCACACACACATCACATACACATACCACACACACATCACATACACATACCACACACCACACACTACAGACACACCACAGGCACACCACACACACACACCACACCCATACACACCACACACACATACCAGACATACTCCACACTATAGCCACACACACCCCACATACTCCACACACCACAGATACACGGTACACAGACCACACATGCTCATTACATACACTCCAAACACATCACAGACATTCCACACATACACAGACACTACACACCCCACAGTTTACAGACTGTTCTACGATACACTAACAGATTCTTCAGAGATTACAAAACAAAAAAACAAAAACCAAAGGCAGGCTCGCCCCTGGTTTTGGAGAGCTGAGCTTCCCTTCCCGTTAGTAGACTGAAGTCTGCCTCTCACATTCACATTGTAGGAAAGCTTGAAGTGACATTTGAAATATATCCCACACACTGCCTCATACCTCATAAATGGAGTACAGAACTGGCAAGCTTAATGAGGCATTTCCTGTGTGGCAGCAGACACTTAAATGATACTGGGATCCGTCTCACCAGATAACCAACAGCAGAGGCCTCAACCCCTCTCCCCAGCCACATCTCTACAAATACATACACAAAAATACAGAGAAAGCCATAAACGCAGCCAGTAACCCCATTGGTCATGCCTGGAGGCTTCACCTGACTACCTGAACCTACAAGTCCGATTCTGGAGAAAACCAATTCCCTATCAATCATGACACTTATCAAAAAAAAAAAAAAATCCTTAATAGAGAATTAAAATAAATAATTGTGCTTGCTTCCAGAAAAAAAAGCAGATTAAAAAACAGGTTAAAAGAGTTGCATACCATTTTCTTTTAAAACACCGGCTGAATACTATATTTTAATAATTGTTTTCAGGAACATGTGATCTGAAATGAAAAATCATTTCACTTCAAAGATGGTTTCCTAAATGAAAATACCCATTTTCTCAGAAATGATGAAAGGCAGACAAGGAACTATAACATCACGGCTATGACAGTCTAATTAATAAGCACCAACTTTCCACAAATAATAGAATCAGTGCCCAGCTGGTTTGTGGCTATGGTTTATGGGCGATGCACAGAAAAGCGGCAACTCCACACCAAATGCACCACAGCCCGGGCTGTCCTTGCAGCCCCTCCCTTCCGTGCTATCCCTCCTTAGCATCAGGCTCCCTTCTGCATCCGAAGGCCAGCAGCTTTGGCCTGCATCAGTGCTGCAGGGCGCGCCTTGGTCCCCACACCCAACAGGCGGGGCAGGAGAGGTCACCCCCAAAGCGAAGGCTGCCCCTCGCATACCTAGGTGACCTGCTCCTCCCGACACTACGTCTCTCCACGGCAGCACGACAAGGTAGAGGCAGTGCAGGGCTCCGGCAAAGGGCTGCCCTGGGCCTGGGTGGGGCCGGGCGGGGGCCGCAGGCGCCGAGCGGCTGTGCCAAGCCCCATCGGCGAGAAGCCCGGAGACTGCGATACTGCTGCATTGTGCTGCATCACGGCGAGGGCACCGTGAGCCATCCATCTTGCCAAAAAACGCACATCCCCGCCCCAAAAGCCCGCATCGAATCCATCTTCTCTTCTGCTGAAGCACTCCCACACATCCCTCTCCTCACTATGTGCCCTGGCTTGACTGCAAAAATAACGGGCGATGCTTTCCGTACAGCCTCCCCCTCATTAGATGGTAGCACCTGGCACCTCTCCTGTCACTAAAACAAAGGGAAGGCTCCCTCGGAGGGGCTACGGTGAGCCGGTGACCAGAGGCTTCTAGCCCACCTTCCCTAGGCAGGGCCCGGGGGTCCTCGCGCCCGCACGAACCTGTTGAAGACCGGGTGGCAGGAGGCTGGGGCGGGCGCGGCGCCCCAGGGCGGCTCCCCCAGCCCTGCGCGGGCGCGGAACTGGGCGAGGCGGGGGCGGCGGGGGCGGCGGGGCGCGCGGGGTTGCAGCAGCGCAGCACGGACCACGCCTGGCCGAAGCCCCACAGCGTTACTCGCAGAGCCTGGAAGAGGCCCGGGGAGACCCCACTCGGCACTCACCTCCTTGACAGGACCCAGAGGGTTGTGGGGGTGCAAGCGACCTCACTGCGGAGCCCGCCGCGCCCCGAGGGCCGGCTCCCCGCCCCCACGGCCTCCGGGGTACAGGGCAGCAGCAGCGTCATGCGCCCCTGCCCGCGCCCCTCCTCCGCCCGCCCGCCCGCAGGCAGCCCTGGGTGAGTTGGCATCCTCCTGCCTCGGCTCTCGCTCTCGACTTACCTCCGGGGGGGTGGGGTTGGGGGCGCTGGGGTCCCGTCCTCCTCCCGCTCCTCGGCGGCCGGGCGGGTGGGCCGGGGAGGCGACTCCGCGGGGCTGGCGGCGGCTGGGGCCGGGGCTCACAGGACGGGACCGGTGGGCGCTGCTGCGCGGGGCTGCGCGCTCGCTCCGGGCGGAGAGGCGGCCGGGGGAGGGACTGGAGGAATCCGCAGCCTGAACGGCGACAGCTGCACTGATTCCGGGGGCTGGGCGGGCGCGGGGCGGGGAGGAGGGAGGAGAGAGCGCGCGGGCGGGGGCGCGGGGCGGGGAGAGGGGCGCGGGCGCGGGCGCGGGCGCGGGGAGGCTCGGCCGCGGGAGCGCGCACACGCCTCCCGCACCCCTCCGGCTTCTGCGGCTCCTCCCTGTCGCGCGCCCTCCGCCCTGCGCGCAGCCCTGCAGCCAGGCAGCCGCCCACCCAGAGCGGGTTGGGATGCGGCGGGGAACAGCGAGCGCGCGCACGCTTTCCCGGAGCTCGGGCTCTTCCTCGGCCCCGGGCCGCGCTCCCTGCACCAGGGTCTGGCCTGGGCGGGGTGGGTACCACTGCAGCCGCCACCGCGGGAGCAAAAGGACAATGGGGGGCTTTTGTCCTCGCATCCAGCGAGGGCCAATTACACGTTTAATTTGAGGCTAATTCGATTATCGCCATTGAAAAAGACAGGCTAATTTTCTCGGTTACTTGTGCAGCCTCTTCTCCCCTGTGACGTTCGCCTTTAGAACGTAATGGAAAAGGAGTTGCACCGGGAGGTTTGGTTGAGTTGTTTGTTTGCTTGGTTGGAGCTCAGTGATGATGTCCAGCTTGACCTCTACGAAAGTAGCTTTGGGCGTTGGAGCCAGTCATGTGTATTTTTTCAAACGGTTAATGTATTCCTCCATGGTGAATGCCTTTTCACCTTTCCCCTCGAGAGTAGCTGGCAAAAGCCTACAAGTGGTTTATCCAATTCTTGCCTCATAGCCAAGCACAGACTCAACTTTAACCAGAGGCCAGATGCTCTGCCCTGGACTTTTGGGAGTGAGGTCTCCCGGTTACTGTAGAGGATCCTGGAGATGACGTGAAGACTGGAGTTCTTCCACCTCCATTTTCTGACACTGGACATTTTCTTGAATTTATGTTAATTGTCCCTCACGAAGCAACCCACTGGCTACCTTGTCAGCTCCCAGGCTATGCAGAAATCCTGTAACTGCTCTAATGGGAGAAAAAGGATGGTGAATCATCATTACTAGGAATAGAAATGCACTTTGCAGAACAGGGGCTGGAGAAACTGGCTTCCTCCCAGTTCTGTAAGATCCCCAACTGTGGGCTTTTCAAGGGAAGATGGTACTTGGCTTAAAAGGCTTTGCTCCAGAGAGATCTGCTCACCTGCTTAAAAAGCAACCTGGGCTGATGGATGCACATTTTAGTACTAAAATAAAACAAAATTGTCACAGCACACTGAACATGATTATTTGTTTTAGAGTTTTACTGTTAGTTTGCTTTTGATTATAGTTGATTAAAGTTGAGGAAGGCAAGTAATTTAACATTTTCTTTAGAAGGTTGATAACACGGCCAGAAGGTCAATTCCTTCAAGGGTAGGATTCTTTGTTCTTTCAAATTATTTGTGCAGTTAAGAGTACTAAAAGTATTTGTTGAACTGAATCAAACAAAACCCACATGGGAGCTGCTACCCTTATTGGGTAATGAAGGAAACCCACTAGAAATGAAAGTTGCTTCCCTTTCGAGGGTCTATGGGGAATGTGTCTATGCTATCACCCCACCCACGCTGTTAATAGATCACTAATCTAAACCACATCAATACTGGGAAATGCCTCACTTTAAATTCTTACAAAGCTATTGTGGAATGGTAACACCTCAATGCTTCCCTCATCATAGATAGCAGGCACTTAAATCTTCCTTTGATGGGTGACTCATCTCCCCCCAATCCACTCCCACTTAAGTCTTATTATTTTCTTCAAAAAGGACCCCCCCCAACCAGTAATTAGTCCAAAAAAGATGCGAAAGGCAAGGATTCAGAGCTTTACCATAAACACTTACCTCGCCACTTCAAACACCTATCTTTTAATGGAAAATAAAAATCACCCAGAAGAGACCAATTCTAAAACTAAGAGATATTATTCGAGAAGACATCTCTTTAAAGGGCAAATATTTAGAACAAAAATTAAATTTTAGTTAGTGACAGTGACAAATCGGAATTATCCTCATATATCTCAGAAGTGGGTTTGTAGAAGTTTATCTTTACTTTAGAATCAAAGTTGATTTAGAGGAACCTAGAATTTATTATTATCATGTCTGTAACATACTACTTCCCGTTAACAAAAAATCAAAAACCTATAATTATTTCGGCGTTATCTTCCAGAGAAACAATGTAGGGTTTGCTTTTGCTTTTTGAGATAGGACTTCACTTTACTGCAAGGCTCCTCTTAAACTCACAGCATGTACCCATGCTCTTGAGTGGTGGGCTTTCACGGCATGTACCACAGCACCCATTAGAAATATTTTATTATCAAAATGTTGCGAGGGATTGATAATTTAGCTCAGTACCAAAGTTTGCTATTTAGTAGGGGTGGGAGACACTCAAAAATCACAAAAGTTGTGCAGATATAAATTGTCATTTTAACTTTCCATTATTTCCATTTAAAATATGGAGGGATATGTTGTTAACATGTATCAGTAACTGTAGTTTTTGTTACGATACTGTAATACAAAATTTCCAAATCTTAGCATAACATACAGCTCCCTAACTCAACAAAGGTTAATGTATTGCTTTGTAAAGTCAGCTCTGGATTAAAGAGGCTTTCTAGGGAAGCTGTCTTCCATGTACCAGCTCAGCACTCTAAGATATGTTAATGTTAGGGTACCGCCATGTCAATGAGAGGTTCCACTCCCTTGTGAGAGAAGCCTGTGATGGAGGGTTAGGTACCAGCAACTAACAAATGACACTTGGTCTCTTTCTCCCCACTTCATGCCAAAGTAAGTCATGTGATTACACCTGAAGCCAGATCTGTGTAAACAAGAAGATTGTCTACTACCACCTATTTGGCTTGGAAAAGAAAGAATGATACTCTAGTCTTCCCTTTGTTATGATAGTAGCCAAGTAGAACCTATCGCTTATTATCTTGACCATAGCCTTAAACTTTACATTTAAAACATGTTTTTTAAAACCTGAATGAATTTTCATAATTTTTATTTATTCTTAAACATGCCCCCCCCCTTTTTTTGACCCCTATCAAGAGTGGGAAGTTTTCTCGCCATCAGGACATTTCAGTCAAGTGTGGTAGTGACAGCATGTGTTCCAGAACTTGCGACTTGGAGGCAGGAGCATTAGGAGTACAAAGCCATTCTCTGCTACTTAGCAAATTTGAGGCCAGCCTGAGCTACATGAGACCATGTCTCAAAAAAAAAAAATTAATTTTACATTGAAAAGAAAAAACCCTACAGACATATATTCAAGCAACTGTCACGAATGAATACTTTTTGTCACTAAATGCACAATTGCTGACATAAAGTAATTTATTCTTTGATTAATTTGATAAATATATTCCTAGAAAAATATAATATATGTTCTAAAAGAGACCAGTGGGCAGATTATTTGTTTAAATCATCCTTTCCTGAATGTTCCATTTTAGTGGGTAAAAACCTTATTATATATGGTAATATAAACATAAAGAAATAATGTTTAGAACTCCTCTTTCTTATTTTGGGGGGGGGGTTTGTTTGTTTGTTTGGTTGGTTGGTTTTTCGAGACAGGGTTTCTCTGTGTAGCCCTGGCTGTCCTGGAACTCACTCTGTAGACCAGGCTGGCCTTGAACTCAGAAATCCACCTGCCTCTGCCTCCCAAGTGCTGGGATTAAAGGCGTGCACCACCACCGCCCGCCGCCCGTCTCTCTTTCTTCTTCTTCTTCTTCTTCTTCTTCTTCTTCTTCTTCTTCTTCTTCTTCTTCTTCTTCTTCTTCTTCTTCTTCTTCTTCCTCTTCCTCTTCCTCTTCCTCTTCCTCTTCCTCTTCCTCTTCCTCTCTCTCTCTCTCTCTCTCTCTCTCTCTCTCTCTCTCTCTCTTTCTCTGAGACAGGGTTTCTCTGTAGCCTTGGTTGTCCTGGAACTTGTTCTGTCTATAGACCAGAATTGCTTTGAAAGCCTTGAACTCATAGAGATCATCCTGCCTCTGCATCCAGAGTGCTGGGATTAAAGACATGTGCCACTACCACCTGGCAAAAAAAACTTAGAACTCTTTAAAGTAACAAAATTCCAACTCAAAATGGGCCAAGGACCTGAACGTCTCATTCCCAAGGATACATACATGTTCAACAAGCTCCTGAAAATATGCCCACCTTCATCAGCCGTTAGGGAAATGACAACTAAAAACAAGAGAAACCACCTCATATGCATGAAGGTACCTATAATTAAAACAAACAAAAATAAAACATCAAACACTGGTGAGGACTGAGAAATCGCTGGTAGAAATAAAATCAACAATGCAGCTCCTATGAAAAAGAAATCTAGCAGTCTCCCAGAAGTAAAATGTTCACTTACCGCATGACAGCAATCCCAGAAGAATTAAAAGCAGGTGTTTAAGGAAATGCTTGTACCTGGTCTTATGAATAAGTGGTATTATTCACGATAGCCCAAAGCTGGAGACCTCCCCAAAGCCCATCAGGGAGTAAGGAAAGAGAACGTGCTGTAAGTGATACACGGAGGACTGACAACGTCTGCTGTGATGCAGATGATCACGGAAAGGCCAAGGGAGCGGACCCAGAGAAAATGTTCACATTGTGTTATTTGATTTACATGAAATATTCCAAATAGGTAAGTCCCTGGAGGTGGCAAGCAGGTTGCTGGCTATAGGAAGTAGAATAGGAAGGGAAAATATGGGGGGGAAACTGCAGAATGGATATGGTCTTAGTGTCACTTTGGAGTTATGCAAATGTTTTTGAGTTAAATAAAGATGGTGGTTTCATAGCCTACTTACACGAAACACTGCTAAATGCTCACCTTCACCAGGATGGTAGTATACACTTGTGAACCCAGTTCTCAGAGGCAGAGCAGAGTGTCACCCAGGATGGTGGTATACACTTGTGAACCCAGTTCTCAGAGGCAGAGCAGAATGTCAAGAGTGTGCTCAAGGCCAGCATGAGCTACACAATGATATCCCAAGCCTATAAGCAAATAGAGAGACATTAAAAATAAAATAAGACCGTGATTTTTGTTTTATGCATGTCATTTAAAGTTTTGAATTTATTTCAAAACTAAAGCATTTAAAATTAAATCAGTTAAAATTAAAAATAAAAATTAAAAATCATTTAAAAGTAAAGTCATTTAAGATTCCTTATTTTGTATCATTATCCAGTAATTCCCTAGCTGCTAGAAAGGCTTTTTCAGGCTTTTCATATTTGCCTGAATACTCCTCTTGGGAAAGGATTTATCCGTTTATCTCCACAATACATGCTGACCAATTCCACATGTATATTTTCGGAGTGTTTGATTCTAATTATTGAAAATAGAGATCATATATAATAGTAATTTTGAGTTTCTAACTATTGGGATGAAACTAGCAAGGACGGCTTCCTGGAATCCTTCTTAACTGGAGGAGCAGGTAATGTTGAACAGGAAACAGCGGCAGGCACCAGGATTGGTGACACATGGCTACAAAGCACTTCAAGCATGGCTGGAGCAACAGGAACGGGACTTTAGTCTCACTTAGTTTTAATGAACTAAACTTTAAATTTAGCACTTACAAAGGACTTTCCTAATACTCACAAGTCCTGGGTTTGATCCCAGAACAACAAAACTTAGAAAGAAAAAAGTGACTTTTTTTTATAGTTAAAATTTGATTTTTGGTTTGTTATTAGTAAACTTTTCAAAAAGAATCTGTCCAGTAAACTTTATTAATTCTATATTAGAGTTCAAAGACTTCTTAGTTAAAAAAAAAAAAGAACTAAAATCCCTCTCAGGTTTTGTTTGTTTGTTTCTTTGTTTGTTGAGACAGGGTTTCTCTGTGTAACAGCTCTGGCTGTTGTTTGTAGACCAAACTGGCTTAGAACTTACAGAGAGCCATTTGCCTCTGCCTCCTGAGTGCTGGGATCAAAGGCGCATGCTACCACATCCTGACCCCATTTTTTTAAACTATATTTTGTGTATGTGTAGGAGTCTGTTCTGTGAATTCTAGAGACCAAACTTGGGTCATAATTCTTGGCAGAGAGCACAGTCACCAGCTGAACCATCTCACTGGTCCTCAGGTCATAAAATGTAGACATGTTGAAATGACACTACTGATAAGTACACTAAGATCTATTTTTAAAAATTAACATTACCCTTTTAAGTTTGGAAATGCAAGCCATTGTATATTTTAAGTCACATACGGGGCTTGCATTTGCCTTTCTCTTGGACAGTGCTGTTGCAGACATTGTCAAATGAGGTCTTCAGTGATTGAAGCTTCAGGCTCAGAAAAAACTGAGCACAAGCAACTAAAAATTGGAATATACTATAAAGTAATAATTCCAAATAGAGGTCAGATGTCTAAATCCAGTTCTTCTACGTCTCCTCCAGTCTTGGGCAACTTACGATGCTTTTCTTTGAGCAGAGGCACAGTGTCACTCTCTGGAAGTCTATATAAAACCTTGGCAATGACAGAGCCCCATTGCTTCCTGATAAACCTCTGTCCAGCCTTCCCCAAATTTCATACAGTTTGTTATCCTATGTAAAGGATTCATGCCTCAGATTCATTAAGGAAATTGCAGAGATTCAAAAAGAATGGGGGTGGGCAGTGCAGACATTTCTCTACAGACAGCAGACGAGGGCCAAGGCAGTTTGCTGGAGTACTACTGTATCTCTGGCAGTGGTCCTCAGCCTTCCTAATGCTGCCACCCTCTAATACAGCTCCTCATGTTGTGGTGACCTCATCATAAAATTAGTTTCACTGCTGCTTCATAACTTTAATTCTGATATGGTTATGAATCATAATGTAAATATCTGATATGCAGGATGTCTGCAATTCGACCCCTGTGAAAAGGATGTTCATCCCCCAAAGAGATCACATCTTACAGGCCGAGAACCTCTGATTTAGACTGAGACCTTAAATACTGTCTGCTTTGCCCCTAAATAACACCCTTGAATTGGGATAACCTAATTTTCATCCTACACCTTCAGCTGTGAGTTTTGATACATGGCCACACCATAAATTCTTTCTATCGGAAGATAAACGGACCCCTAACCCAACACCCGACTTGTTTCTTCTGGTTTACAGGCTATTTGTCCTGAGTTCCTCCTTTTACCCATAGGTTGGAGCAAGCACAAGCTTGATTCCCCTCTCACTCTGTCTTAGGCACAGTGGGGTTTTGTGTATCCCAGACCAACTTGACTTTGGGATCCTCCTATCACAGCTTTCGGATTGTTGAGATTACAAGGGTTAATGTCACTCCACTCCACAGGTGGTATCCAGAAGTTTGAAATAGGGAATAAGATCTGAGATATTTTACTTGTTAGCCGTTGATATAAACATATATAATTTAAAGATGTGGTCAAAGACACCCTTTCCCCTCAACTGACATAGTTTTAATAAAATTGTAAAAAGATGTTTTTTAGATGAAGGCTGTAGGAATGGAAAAAGTTTTAAGCACCTGGATTCTTAAATGCTTAATGTTTCAAACAACCCAACTTGAATGTCATCTGTTCCTTAGTAAGTGCTGCCAATGTGGAATAAGAAAAGAAAAAGAAGAAAGCCTTTAAATAGAAAATCTCCTTGTATTCAGTGAACAGAGCAGTACTGTAGTTTGTTTTCTGAAGGGGGCAGGAGGTGGAAGGGGGAGGTGTTTGTTTTTATGAGGACTGCTTTGAAGAGCTCTTCTGAGGCCTTCCCAGGAGTGGCCAAGCAGGAGTTCTGGGTAAACACAAGCACGCCTCAGCTGCAAAGACATTTACAGTTTCCCAATCTCTCCAAAAACCTGAAGAAGCTGAGAAATAGTCCATACACTGGATCTCAAATTGCTGTGGATCGTATAATAGGAAATGCAACACACACACACACACACACACACACACACACACACACCACACGTATTTCAAGTTTGAAAGAAACCTGGGATCTCACCCGTTGAGTGGGAAGACAACAGAGTCTGAGGTGTAGACTCTGTGGGAAGAGAGTTGTTCATAAGCCATCTCTTGATTGGTCTTAGGTATTGATGTAGACTGTATCAGCTTTACCCATCACTAGGAGAGGAATCAAAGTTTTTACTCAATTTATTTGCCCTCTCTGAGATTTGAGAGCTATCTCAGCTACTCGGTCTGTCCCCATGAGCTTAATCCTCCCTAATTTTCACAAGAAATATGTTTGCTGACTTTGCTCCCAGTCTCTCGTCCCCTGTGGCAATGGCCTGAGGCCTTCAATCCACCCAAACTAGGTGGTATGAAGTGAAGAATCCAGTCTCCAAGAAAGCCTTACAGGCCAGAGTTCCTAATGACAGCTCTGCCTTTGGGATTTGTACCCTAGTATGAAGCTACAGTGATAAATGAGTCCGCCGCTCCCTAGTTCTCCAGCCCCACCCCAAGTACAATCCAGCAAAATAAGCATCTGTTTCCCTTTGGATAGGCAATCCTTTCACTTTCTTAAGCAGGGCTAGGGAGGTGGGCAGTACTTGAATTTGAACCCCTAGAACTCTTGGAAGGTCAAGCATGGGACAAATATCTATAATTCCAGTGTTCTACAGAGAGATGGGAGGTAGAGACAGGAGAGCCCTGGAAGCTCCTCGACCAACTTGCCTGGCTTACCCAGAAGCAAACAACAAAGGGACCCTATTTCAGACAAGGTAGAATGAAGGTGAAGACTGACACCCAAAGGTTCTCCTCTGATCTCCATATACATGACATAGCATATGTGTACACACATGAACACACAAGAACACAAGAGACGCAAATCATGGCACTAGGGAGATGGCTCCATGGGTAAAGCATCTGCCACACAAGTACAGAGACCTGAGTGTGGATCTCCCAACACCCATGTACAAGCGAGGCGTGGCAGCGAGTGCCTGTAACCTCAGCACTGTGAGATAAGGGTAGGGATGGAGGATGGGGGATACACACAGATCTCAGGAACTAACATAACCTCAGCACTGTGAGATAAGGGTAGGGATGGAGGATGGGGATACACACAGATCTCAGGAACTCACTAGCTAGCTAATATGGCTGAAATGAGAAGCTCCAGGCTCAAGGAGAGACCCTGTCACCCCAGAATACAGTAGGGAGTAATAAAGGCAGACCGCTGACATTGTCCTGTTGTGGACTTCACATGCACATGCATGTGCAAGCATACCTACACTCATTTGTGCACACATATGAGTATAACACATATATACATCAAAATATTAAAGATATGTAGATATGTACTCTGAACTGGTAAGATGGCTCAGTACTGTGCAATTGTGCACATCTCACAACTTGAGTTCAATCATCAGAACATACATGTAGTGCAAAGAGAGAACGAACTCCACAAGGAATCCTCTAGCCTCCAAATACACACCATAGGATGCATGTCCACTCTGCCTCCACCCACACATCATATACACATATAAAAGAATTAAAATAAAAATGTATGTTCCTTTATTTACTCCATCCAACCCCATTTCCACTCACCCCTCCTACTCCATATAAGAAACCCCATTTAAAGCCACATTAAAAATGTTTTAAAGCTACATTGTATGTTGTTGAAGTACTACTTTTCCAGGGTACCAATCCAGTGTTTCTTTGGGCATATATAAACAGAACCAAATGCAGTTCTTACTGCTTTACTTCTTACTTCACAGGTAGCAGCAGGCTGCAAGGCTTGTGTGACCCTTGCTGTTTTTACTTATGACATCTCAGAGAGCTTTTTGTCGGTTCCTTTATGTTTTCTTTTCCACTGTAGCTGTGTAGTGTTCCATGATATGACATTCATTTATTTCTTCGCATCTTTAAGCCTTTTGCTCTTATGAACAGCTCAGTGGAAGGTTCTGAACAGAGACTTTTGTGTTCAGACTGTTCCTTTTAGTCATTCGGTTAATTGTCTACAGCTGCCCGAGTAGTCTACAATAGACATAAATCGTGGTAGAGATGTAAGTGCCTACAGAGATGCCCATGTAACTGCTTTGAGAAAGAAACAACCCTGTTACCAGCATGGTGTAATAACTTTAAAGACAGAGTAGAAGCACACAGGCCCTGGTGGCAACTGACAGCTCTCTTCATTTGATTAAAGATCCACTCAAAAAGAGGCCATGCCTGGTGCCGGAAACCTAGCTAACAAGCAGTTCAGTGGGAGTGAAGTCATGGTTACTGGTGGAGAATCAGCAACTACTAACTTAACAACATAATCTCTGGCAATAATCCATAAACATTTGTCCTTACACACAAATAAGCGTAGTCATCACTCCTCATCAAGGAAATGGATCTTTGTAACGGAGCGCACTACAGAAAAGGACAACCAATCAAAATGTAAAGTCGTGGAGCCCACTCCCAATGGATACATCCGTAACACACTCCTGCAGTGAAAGCTCAGTGAACATTGCAGGAGAGAGAGCAGACAGATTGTACGATGCAGAGGATCAGGGAATTTGACATAAGATTGTTTCCTAGTAATCAGAAGGTACACCCATAAAGTCTCACCCAAATGAGATAATGATTGCCCAAACGTAAGCTAAAAAGGGATGACACTAATGAACATGCCAAACTCTACAGAGAAAAGCCCATGAGGCCTCAATGCTACACCTACACAAAGAATTATAGACAACCGAGGAGAGTTGGGAATGGGAGAGGCGGTCTTCCCCAGAGAAGAGCATACCAACTTGCCGTCCAGTGCCAAATGATCAGCCCTGAAGACATATATTCAGGTAGCAGTATCCGGACTGAATAGGTTATAGGTTACACACACACACACACACACACACACACACACACACACACACACATATATATATGCATGCAACAACACTGAAAAAGAGGCCATGAATTTGAAGGGGGATGGGGAGGAGCAAGTGAGAGGTTTGGGAGGGAGGAAAGGGAGAAATGTTGCAATTATAGTTTAAAAAATAAATAAATAAATAAAACAAAGGAAAAGAAATAGGAGACTAGCAGGGCATGGTGGCACACACCAGTAATCTAAGAATTTAGGCCACTGAGACAGAATCGAAAATTCAAGGTTAATCTGGGATACACAATGAGGTTGAGGCCAGCCTGAGTGAATCCATCTAAAAAGCCTATGAGCAGAGGAGCAAAGCAGTACATATAATACAGGAGTAGAAGGGGTGTCACATAGGAGAGGTCACAGGGGAGGGGTCTAAAGGGGGGCAGAGGTAACAAGAGAGGGTAATGGACAAGAGACAAACAAAAAACAAAATAGGGCATGTTTTTTTTCTCCCTGGGTTATGGTTCAAATACATATGTAAATAAGCATGCAAGAGCACACTCATATGTATATATGGTATGAAAGCATAAGGAGACTGTGGGGGGAGAGAGAGCAGGAGGAGGAAGAGGGAGAAGGGACAAGTAAGGACAATGCCATCATCAAACTCATAACTTTGTATGTATGTTTTAAAAAGTCATTAAAAGAATCAACTAAGAGGTAAATGTTTCATCTCTCATTTCTAAATAGCTTGCCCCAATCCCGTCTTCTTCTTTGTTCTAGATGATTCAGGAAGCATGCTCCCCTGGGAAAGCCCCAGCGGGCCTGCGAAGCTGGAGAAAGGCCGGAAGGGCGTGTCCTGCCCACCCTCGTGCTGGTTCACTCATTGCAATCACACAAATGCCCAGGACAGAAGATGCCAGAATCTTTCTTCCTGCAGCTGCACCCCAACTTCCCATCTCAGGGAAGTGGTCTTGGTTTGGTTTGGGTCTGAGTCTTTGTATATGTTTGTGTGATTTTTTTGTTCCTTTGGTTTTGTTTGGTTTCCGAGTAGGAAACATCAAATTTCTGCTCTAGTTTTTGTCTTTTTCATATCCTGAGGTCAATCATGTTGGAGACACAAAAAGCAGCCCCCTCAATGTCCATTAACTTATTTTTACATGAACTTAGCTTCTGTCATTAGCTGCTGGTTAACATACAATTTGAAGCTGCAGTCTTGCCCCTATAAAAGAGTGTCCACAAAGAACGGCTTCTTCACCTCTGGCTGGAAGTCCCTGTGAATAGAAAACTTACATACGAGGTGCAGCTGAACCAAGTAAAACTTTTATCACTAAAAAAACTTCAACACAAAAATGATACTCTTTAGCTATAATGTCTGCTTATGAAACGCCATTTTAAAGCAGGTGCTATTACATTTGATAAATTGAGTAGATTCTCCATTTCAACTGCAGGGGTAGGTTCAGAAATTTTGGATATTTGGAAGGACCTCAGGAATGGCCAGAAACAGTATTGGTGGTGGTTTAACTTTAACAGATTGATCTGATTGTAAAGGAATAGTGCTACTAACACCCCCTCTCATTTACAGACATCTTAGGCACAGCTCCAAACTCTAAAAACCACGTAAGACCACTCACAGAAGAATTCCTTGACAGTTTGGGAGATGTTTGATGGCGATTCCTTCAGGTAAACGCGTTGCCTGGTGGGTATTTTCCTAGCAGAGCTTTTTGCACTACTTTGCTACTGTTTCTATTGTTACTAATTTTAATTTACATGAATCTGTGAATGAAGGATGGACCGCCTCTTTACCAACTGTTTAAGATCAGAATGTGTGATATCATCAGTTCTTTTATGCCACATATATACATTAACGGGAACCCAAAAGAAACACAAATAAAACTTATCTTTTCATTTGAAATCTTTCTCAGGGCATAATGAACAATATATAGCAACTCAACTCAAATATTGACAAGCTGATTGGAACCCAGAAGTGTTTAGAAAGACCACGCAGAATGCTAATTGCAAAATATACATCTGCATTAACTTAACCACTTAACTACTGATATAAATATCTCCTTTCTGTAGCACACTCTCTACTCTGTATGAAGCTCTGAAATGTTCCTCAAGCAAAAAGGCTCCGATCTCAGAAAACATGGGAATTGCAGTCCTGTGGTTTTTTAAGTCAAGGAAGTAGATAGAAATTCTGTGTTTGAATGTGGGTTGAAGGACATTTGAAAACTGAATTGTAACCCTGGCAACACCCTCCCTGTGAGCTCAGGCAATTGAGTTCAGATCTTGTGCTTCTTCATCCAAGTCTAGGCTGCCCCGAGGCCTTGGGTATTCTGCAAAGTAATCAGGAAGAAAACCCGGGAGGACATGGGTGGGGGTGGGGAGGGGGGAGGCATGTACCCGGTTAGGACAGAGCTTCTGCATAAACTTTGCACTGGCTTTTATTGGTGGCATTTCATGTTTTGGATCATTTCTCGTGTGTTTAAACATTTTCTTCTGCCTCCTGTAAATCTGAAGTCTCCGCGGAACATTGCACAAAGGGTCATCAACACTGCAGTTTACTGAAATAACTGGGGTCTATTTATAAAGCACAGGAAACCGTCCTTGCTCAGGATGCAGTCTGAGTAAATAATTTGAAATATGGAAAATACTGTTGATCACCCATGTTTTCTCTGCCTACTGTTTTCCAAGCTGCCTGGGGCGTCCATGAGTCTCTGCCACCTTCACTCACGTGGTTCCTGAGGTGGCTTCCTGTTTTCTCAACTCCTCTTCTCCTTAAGGCTTGGGGTCCCTGTTTTGAGGGTGAAGGTTAAAACTTCTGAACCTTTTGGCAGCTTCTCACCAACTCAGGGGTCTCTGTTCTCTCCTCCTGTTCCTTCATCCTTTCTCTCCTCTCCCTCTATCTCTCTTCTCTGAGTCCTCTCCCCTTCTCTCCCCTCTCTCCCCTCTCTCCCCTCTCTCCCCTCTCTCCCCTCTCTCCCCTCTCTCCCCTCTCCCCTCTCTCTCCTCTCTCCCCCCTCTCTCCCTTCTCCCCCTTCTCCCCCCTTTCTCCCCTCTCCCCCTTCTCCCCCCTTTCTCCCCTCTCCCCCTTCTCCCCCTTTCCCCCTCCCCTCTCTCCTTTCTTTCCTCTTCTCTTCTCTGTGTCCTCTTTCCTCTCTCATCCCCGTCTCTCTCTCTTCTCTCCTCCTGTGTCCTCTCCTTCTCTCTCCTCTGTGTCTTCTCTTCTCTCTCTCCACTCTTCTCTCCTTTGTGTCTTCTCTCTCTCTCTCTCCTTTCTCTCCTCTTTCCTCGTCTCTCCTCTGTGTCCTCTCTCCTCTCCCCTCTGTATCCTCTCTCTCTTCTCCTGTCTCCTCTCCCCCTCTTTCCCTCTCCCTCTCCTCTGTGCCCTCTCTTCTTTTCTCCCCTCTCATCCTTCTCCATTCTCTCCTCCCCCCTCTTTCCTCTCTCCTTCTTCCTAAACCACGACTCATTTTCAATCTATAACACATCATTGAACACTTGATTAAGCCCTGCCTTACACTGTTGTACCCTTTTGGGTCTTCATAAAGCTGGATTTCCTCGGGAGTTTCTGAAGTCTCCAAAACTATAAACTCCTTGAGGAAGTGTCCTGCATGATAAGCAAAGTGAAGCACATGAACAACACTGATCATTTGCTGACATAGGATGGTAGTTTTCAAATGGTCTCTAGGTAAGATCACAGAGAACCAGTACACAACACAGACTACGGCTTGACTCACTGTGGCTGAGTTTTGGGTTAGACACAGTGGCACTGTAAGCTGGACCCAACTTTCTACCCTACTCTCTGAGGAGGCTCTGGAGCACCCTTGGAGTTCATCCTTTCTCTCCTACCCTCTTGCCAGCCAATGTTCTTAGGCTTCTTACCTGAAACATAACCTATACCTAAGTTTATTAGTCAGGTTTCTGTTGCTAAAAAGTACCCGAGATAAAGTTCTTAAAAGGTGAACATTTTTATTTCAGCTCACAGTTCCAAGGATTTCAACCCATGCTCAGCTGGCTCCCTTATTCTGAGGCCTATGGTAAGAGATCATGGTGTGTGTAGGGGGAGCACATGATGGAACAAAGCTGTTCACCTCATGGTAGCTGGAACACAGAGGAGGGTCTGGGATCCCAGTATCTCCTTCAAGGTCACATGACCTAACTTCTTTCCATTAGGTCCCATCCCCTAGATGTTCTATAGATCCCCAGGTTGGTGACCAAGCCTTTTCAAATTGTCTTTGGAGGACATTCCGGAGTCAAACCAGCACTGAGTTTCTGCACTTCGTTCCCTTGAGATTTGAGCATTCATGCATCTGAGCTGAGCTAACATTATGAACCCTCCCCCAAATCAGATGGAATGACTGAATTGATTGATTGATATTGATCTAATCTATTCCCCATAATTCTACTGGAAAGAATAGAAATGTTTATTAAATGAATAAAGAACTTAACTTTTTTTTTTCTTGGTTGCATTGTCTTTAAAAAAAAAAAAAAGTTGGCTTTAACTCCCAGTGCTTTCTTACGTAACAATAAAGTCAAGCAAAGGACATGGCTTGGTTCTGCATGCACTGGGCAGGCTGCCTGCATGATTACGAGTGCTGGGAGTTGAAGGTTCTTTGTCCCTTGAAGATTATCATGTAATTCCTCTTTAATGCAGAAAGTGTTCAGAAACTGACTTTCTTTGGGCAAGTCAGTGTGGATTCTGGTCCATTTTTGATGTTCAGCTAGGGTTAAATAAATCTTAATGACTTCATGGTAAGAATTCTGAATATGGTGGCAAGACTCCTCAGACCAGTTCTTCTGATTAATTATAGATAACTCACCTAGCATGTCCATGTCCCTCTGCACATGTGTAAAATGATGGGGATTGATCCTATAGGGTTTTTAACACCCCTTCCAGTTTATAATCTTCCCAGCTTTTTAATAAATTCTGGTTGGCTTTTAGACTAGTTTGAAACCTATAAACCAGACAAGTTATTCTAGAAATGAATGCATTGGTATCACTCAATAGTCACAGTTATAACCAGAATACTAGACTTGATAGGTAACAGTCTTTCCTGTAGATAATCCAGGTTAAATGGTATAAATGCATGCTAGCAGAGGTGCAAACAGTTCAGTTAGAGGAGAATTTCCTATGTCAGTATTTCCCAAAGTTTACATCCTAGGATACTATCCTGCTACATTCACAATACAGCTGTGTCCCAGAAAAGTCCTTTATGAAATATCTGTGATTTTGCATTTAGAATTTAAGTGAAGTTTACTTAATGCCTTTAGTTGTTTTTAATCTACAGTATTGTTCTCAACTTTTTATATTTAATGGTAAATTTTATTTATTTGTTTGTTCTTTCTTTCCATCTCAAATGCCTCCCCCGACTCACCCCAGTCCCGACAATGTTTAGCTGTGGGTATCTACATCTGTTTCAGTCAGCTGCTGGGTAGAGAATCTCAGAGGACAGTTCTGCTAGGCTCCTGTCTGCAAGCATACCAGAGTACCATTAATAGTGTCAGGGATTTGTGCTTTTCCACGGGATGGGTCTCGATTGGGCCAGTCATTGGTTGGCCATCCCTTCAGTCCCTGCTCTAATCTTTGTCCTTTTGTTTCTTTTAGACAGGACAAATTTTGGGTTGAAAGTTTTGTTGGTGGTTGGTGTCCTTATCGTTCCATGGGGGATCCTGCCTGGCTACAGGCAGATGTCTGTCTGTCTGTCTGTCTGTCTGAAAGAATCTCTCTCTACATATCCCTGGCTGTCCTGGAACTCTATATAGACAAAGCTGGTCTCCAACTCACAGAAATCTTCCTACCTCTTAAGTACTATGATTAAAAGCATGCACCACCATGGCAGACAAATTTGAGTCATTTTTAAAAGATTTATTACTATTAAATGTGTGCATATCTGCATGTAGGTATGTGCACATGAGCACAGGTACCCATGGAAGCCAGAAGCATTGCATCTCTTAGAACTGGAGTTATAAACAGCAGTCCGCTACCTGATATGGGTGCTGGAAACTGAACTCTAGGCTTCTTGAAGAGCATCAAGTGCTCTTAGCTGTTAAGCCATCTCTCTAATCCTAGTGATAAATTTTAGAAGTCCATGTTGTTTATCTTAGTGTTAAGGAATATCATCTTTAACAAAAAAATGTTATTTTTAACATTGTTTTAATTTTAATTTTAATATATGATTCAATAATAAAGATACAGATAAGATATAAATGTAAGGTGTTCCAAAATAGCTAGTACTTTCCCCATGCATGCAAAAAATTAAATTATTTCTGTATTATCTTGGCTATTTTCTCCTTTTAGTTGTTGCTGTATCTTGGAACATTTTCTGTAAGCAAGCAAACTCTATCACAGCCTTTTAATGGTTTGTTTTCAGTTTACTGTTAGGATCCACAAGGCGACTATGATCCATATACACTGGTCTTTGTGGACTTGTCCCTAGCTTGCATCAGAGTAATTATGACATAGCAATAAATTTTAATAAATATTTATTACAAAACGTATGTGTTGGCACCCTCATTACTACATGAGAATAATTGTCTCCTAACTTCTTACCTTGGGCTCCGTCTTTGCTTTCTTGTTTTAACTTTTTGTTTTTCTTAACACACCTGCTATGTTCCTGATGATGATTTTGAACACCCGACCCTTCTGCCTGTACCTCCCGAGTGTCTCACGTGCTGGGATCCCAGCTACAGGTCACCATGCCTGACTTCTTTCTCCTCTACCATTTTTGAGATTTATTTTTTTTTGTTTATTTTGTATGTGTACGGTTGTGTGGATGAGTGTATGGTCCATGGAGATTATATGGAAGTCCTCTCCATCCACCATGTATGTCCTGGGAATTGAACTCTGGCCGTCAGGTGTGATGGCAAGTGCTTTACCTGCTAGGCCATTCCTTGGCCTTCTTTCTACTCTTTGGACTCTGTGCCAACTAGAAGTGAAAGTTGCTATCGTATCATCATTTGAACTTGACTTTTTGAACTCTGAATGAGGTGGAGTATTGTTCATACATCTATTTCCTGTTTTTTTGTTCCCTTTCCTGAACTTTTTTTTTTTTTTTGTCTATTTTTCTGGGGTGTGATCTTTCCCTTATTGGATTTTAAGACTTACTTTTATAGTACAGAAATTATCCATTTCTTTTCAGTATGAGTAATTATTATTTTATCCGATTAATTGAAGCCCAAACATCTTGTGAAATATGTTTTAAAGAATATCTTGAATTTGGGAAAAACCATGTTCAGACCTGGTCTTTGAATCTCCCACATAGGAAACAGGATCAGAGCACTTGCTTGATTTCAACCTTTTTGTAACAGTAAAGCATGTTATGTGCGTAGACACACCTTGCTCACTGCTGGCTTCTCAGTGGCAGCCAGAAAGTTGTCCTATAAGAGTCACAGTGGCCAGGTGGTGGTGGCACACGCCTTTAATCCTGGCACTTGGGAGGCTGAGGCAGGCAGATTTCTGAGTTCGAGGCCAGCCTGGTCTACAGAGTGAGTTCCAGGACAGCCAGGACTACACAGAAAAACCCTGTCTCAAAAAAAACAAAAAAAGGCACAGTGGACTCAACTTCATTTTGTAAAAAAAAAAAAAAAAAATCTGAAAAATTCTTTTGTTTTTATTTTGTGTTGTATTCCTTCTCACAGTTTGCATCTTGTCATTGCAGCTCATCTGACCAAGATCCTTGGCTTCAGAACTGGATATGGCTCAGCAGTTAAGAGCACTGGCTGCAGCCGGGCAGTGGTGGCACATGCCTTTAATCCCAGCACTTGGGAGGCAGAGAAAGGTTGATTTCTGAGCCTGGTCTACAGAGTGCGTTCCAGGACAGCCAGGGATACACAGAAAAACCCTGTCTCGAACCCCCCCCCCCCCTAAAAAAAAAAAAAAAAAAAAAAAAAAAAAAGCATTGGCTGCTCTTACAGAGAGGACTCAGGTTCAGTTCCCAGTTCCCACATGGTTCCTCATAGTTGCAGGAGATCCTTATACCCTCTTTAGCCTTTGTGGATACCAGACAAGCATGTGGTACAAAGACATACATGTAAGCAAAATGCTCATCAAAGAAAATGGAATAAATCTTTTTTTAAAAGCATAGTTGGCTCCAGAGAGCCCTGTATTTGGTTATAATGAATGATGTTCAGCAGTTTTTTCAAGATGCTCCTTAATCATTTATCCTGGGTGACTGGATGTGCTGGCTCTGTGCCTAGTACAAAAATTAAAGATTAGTTAACTGGATGCACATGGTATTATCATCGTCAGCTCAATAGATGTCACATGCTTTAGCTTTCTCGCCTCCTCCGGGTGCTGCCCTCCCTCCTCAGGTCCGAATGCAATGTAGTTCTTTCTTGTTAAATATATTGACTACTCTACAGACACAAGCAAGAGGAAAAGGCCTTTGACAATTTTGGTGCCCTAGAATGGTGTTTGTAAGAAAACTACAACACATGGTTTGCAACAAAATTTTCATATGTTGCTTTGAGAGAATTACATTTCCTCAGATTTGATTTCGTTTATTTCTGTGTTCCATGAAAATGCACATAGGCTATCCATGTACCTATAGCAAACATAGGCAAGAGATAGAAAGTGGAGAAACCAACACTACCAAGAAGAATTACAGCAAAACTCTCTGGATATAGTATAAAGTATAAAACAAATATCACAGTGGCACTAGGCAGAGATTGGTTAAGTCGTTTTAAGCCAATGAGCTATCTCAGGTCTTTAAAGTTTGACTATCCAAGCATGAATGTATACTCAAAGGGGAAGATGTGATGTTTGCTTTTTTATGTTTTGTTTTGTTTTCTAGACAGGGCCCCAAACTCACTATGAAGCCTTGGAACACCATGTACTGATCACATACAGCGTTTATTAGAGGAAACAGAAATGTCCGTTTACAACTGTTACACCTGTGACATAACACAACAACATTAATTTTGTTCCGCCATTGCTGTTCTTTCTACCCGTGTGTCTCCCTAATAGATGATACTCAATCGGGTAACACCACCACTGCCCACTCCCAGGCCGAACTCAGAGTGAAGAGTCCCCATGTCAGCCTCCTGGGTGCTGTAATTATAGGGTACCTCCAGGCCTAACTCCCTCTAACTTTTAAGTGTTCATAGTCGATGTGCTTCAAGGTTGTTAAAGAGCAAGCTAACTTGCTTGCGACAGAGACTTATGTCTCTACTCAGGTTGTTAAGATACAGCTGAAATATTTCAGTAAGGGACAACAGGAAGCAGTTATGCAAACAAGCGAAGGTACATTTCAGGGTGGAATCAAAACTTTCCCTTCATGGGGCATAAGCTGACTGCTAACAATACTTCTGATTTCGTCTGAGCAGAGAAGACACATCAGAGACTGTGTTTTATTGTGCCACTGTTACATTGGTTAAATTGGACTTCAAGGATGAAAAGCATCGATGATCAGGCTGTATCATAGCTGTCCAACCAATTTGTCTTCATAAACAGAAAGTTTAGAAAATAGTTCAGCTGTCTCACAGGCACACCCAGATGCATACTTACAACATCTGTCCCACACCCTCGGCTCACATACTCACCCTGTGCTACCTACCCAGCAAGCAGCAGGCCATGCACCACAAGCATATTCAACCCAAAAGCTATATGAGGGCATCTCGGGATTTCATAAATCTGTGTATCTGCTGGAGATTTTGGCTGAATTCTGACAGTCAGACTTGATCTCCTGCTTACCATGCCACACCCTACAAATACTACGGCACTTTGCGTTCTTCTGAGTTGAGTGCTTTTGATATGATTACCTAATTTGCTTTTCATACTTTGCAGAGGAATTTAAAAGCTGAGATGTTTAACTCTTGAAAGAGAGTTACCAGTCATACATAGCAACTACTTCCTTTAAGAAATATCATAATGTTTATGGTTTATTACCGGGGTTGTGTAGCGCAGCGTGAAAACCAACCTATATACTTATGTCCTTATACCAAATAGGACCTTAGGAAAGACATGCACAGTTCACAACAGCAAAAGCAGCACAAGGGTTGGAATGGTGCCATTCCTGCAGTATAGAAACCTATGTATACATCCAGAAGCTGAACATTTAAAAGAGACTAGGCATCATTTCATGACTGACACAAGGCTGTTGGCCGTGAGAAAAGGGGACTGGAATGTCAAGGCTTCACTTGACACAGTTGCCACTGGGACTTGACTGCTGCTGCTCACGTTCTAGGAAGTGGCTATGCAAACAGCCCAAAACAGTGCTGCAGTGAACTTGTGGAGGAAATACCTAATACCCTGTGTGGGAGCACAGACTGGACAGCATTTGAGTGGATGTGTTCTAAGATGAGAGGGATTGGAAGAAGGCTGTCGTTCCTTAGAGCCACACCCCGACAAAAGGCCTCTCCAAATTCTGACTGCTGTTGGAAACCACATAGGGAGACTCTTTTTCCTTAGCTTAGGGCTCCCTTAACAAAATGTAAAATGAAAACATCTTAGAATGATGTAACATGGTACACTCCTTTTATGCGTCAATATGACTAAGGGACAGAAGGTTTTGGAGATAAAATGTGTCTGCAAGAGAGATGGAGGAAGAGCCTGCCTGCCGTGTGTTCTTGAGGAGACAGTAGGTGAGGATCTGGGGCTGGATACCTGCCAGTTGGCCAGTGGCACCCTCAGGGTTCTCCTGATGCCTCACCCTAAAGGAGAGCTCCTAGGGTCTAAGCTGCAGGCGGAGGTTCCAGTGGCAGTGAGTGTTGAGCCGAGGACAGAGCTGTTAATTCTCAGAGACAGCATTGTGAAAGAGCTGTGCTTGCCGCATAAAGGCTGCACTTGGTAACTCCCTGTGGCTAGTGTGTCTTTCTGTATGAGCAAGCAACCTCTTATGGAGGCTCAAACCTCTTCAGACATTTACAAAATTAACATTTCAAGTTAATTCCCAAACCCAGCCCAGTCCTAAGAGGCTGCCAATGTACAGGGCTTCTGAAACTCCTTAGTGAAGAAGAGCAATCCCTGGACCTCAGGAGAGGTACCCTCTCCATCCTCCACTCTGTGCCACCACTGAGACTCTGCCCCAGAGATATAGATGATGTAAGGTTGTTTTTGTTTGTTTGTTTTTCTGTCACCTTTCCGAGTGGATCTCAAAGCCCTTTACAGACCAGAATGGAGGTTATCCCAGGACAGAACTCCTAGTTTATATTCATCAGATTACACTTGGCTGAAGGAACAGTTGCAGTTGGAAGCAGAAACAGGCCTCATGCTTCCTTGTAATCACAGGATGAGTCTGGAGTCTGGGGCAAATCTCAGGCTCTGACATGGCAGGGGTGGCCTTGCTGGGACTTAAGCACTGTGTGTGCTGTTGTCTCCTTTAGCCAGCCAGAGGGTTGCAAGTTCCAGGAAGAAGGCTATAACAACTAACATTTACAGTTTATTGCCTGCCAAATGTTGCCATAAGACTATTACATCATTGATAACATTTGGAGACAGATATCATTTGAATCCTTCCATCTGACAGATGAGAAAAGCTAAGGCACAAAAAAATCCTTGCCCAAGGGCACAAGGCAGTAATTATGGTTTAAATGCTCATTATGAGTGTCATTGTGATTGTTCTCGGTTTACAAACAAGAAAATGGAGTTTTAGTTGTCCAAGTACTTATCCAAGTTTACACAATGTGAAGAGGTGGGAGTGCCTGCCTTTAACACCTGGAGACTTCAGCCAAGATCATATAGTACATAAACATAAATATGCAAAAGATACCTATGAAGCTAATATTTAAATGTCTTCTGACTTCTTACATTGACAGATAACATCCCAGAAGTCCACTCCAAAAGAATTTTCAGATGCAAACCATAAAGAGGCAGTGGACCTGGAGAGTTGGGCCCCAGCCCTTGGTCTAGGCGACTTCTCTCTTGAATCTTGCTTTTGGGTATTGTATCAGTAGCAACAACCTTGGGCATGGTCTCTGCAAACAGCAGGGATACCCAGGTTATCCCCAAATCCACTGGACCTATACATCTTTCGGAATATTAACTTAGGAAGAAAAGGGGCTGGTTGTCATTAATAGGGAACTCTGGTCTCTGACCTGAACCGTGAGGCTTGAGATACAGGTTCCAGGGGGATGTTCCTTGATATGATTTTTACCTCAAGCTTCTAGGAGGGTCACAGTGGTACCCCCGGGGCTCATAATGAAAAGCCTCTTCAGAGGGTAATGGGGTGAGAGTAAAGGATTTTCTCATGTCCCAAGTTCAATATCCTTGCTCTAGACAGCTCATGTAATCATTCCTGTCTGAGCCATTATCCACAGTTTTCAGGGGATCTGAAGTGAGTAGAGGCAACTATGGAAAGTCAAAAAGTCTAAAAGTAGGGGTGGGGCAGGGCTGTGAAGGGATCAAGCGAGCTTGAGAGATTTCCCTTCTCCCACCCACACACTTCCTCTTTCCCACTGGCTCCTGCCTCCGGTCAGGGCTGCACAAACACTGTCAGAACAGATCCAAGTAAGGCCACTCCCTTTCCTTGTTTACAGACTCAAAGGAAGCAGAGAATGGGAGCCGCCCTGAAATGATTCTCTCAAAAAAAAAAAAAAACCGTTAATTCTTAACCTGGAAATGAAGACTTCTTAAAAATGAACTGGGCCAGAGCAAAACTCTTTCTTCCACAAAATTGTAGGATAACAAGGGGCCTGCCTGAATGGCCAGCCTCTTGTCCTCGAAGCCACTTCCTAGCACCTGGCCTGGACTATTTACGTGGATTTAATCCTGTCAGTCTGTCCAGGATCCTAAATTTAGGTTCCATACATAAATACAATTTCCTGTGTTGTCTATCATAATTAAAATGTTCCATGGGCTTAATTTTGTATTTGTTGGTGTTCAAATGAGGGACAAGCTTCCGATTTAAAGAACCAAGACTACACAGCCCCTAACCAGCACCCTCCAAGCCCTCAGCATTCACTGCCGAGGGACAGGAGGCACTGCCTGTGGACGCAGACTGTGGTGGTGCTGAGGCCTCTGTATCCAGTCCCACTAACTCCCAAATCATTCTTTCCTTCTCAGATGCTAATGCTGTGGCACAGGTGAAGGAAAAAGAGATATCCTGTCTGCCTGAATACAAGTGCTTTGGAGTCCTGGCTCTGAACGCTAGAAACCATCCCAACCAGCAGAAAAGAAAATACAGTGCTTTGTCAGGAAGGCAGGGCTAGACTAGGGCAGAGAGTGATCAGATTAGCCAAGGAAGGGGAACCAGAAAAGGGAAAGTGGCAAAGAATCGGTCTTTCTTCCTTCTTATCCCTCTATCCATATCTGGTCTCCTATCCCTTCCCCTCTTCTCTCTATCCTTCTCCCTTCCCCCCCCCCCCCATTCACTCTTCCCCCTCCTTTACGCTCCCTCACTGTCTCAACACCACCTACCCTACTCCTTTAAATCCCCAGTGGCTTCCCAGGCAGCTTGGTTTGAGTCAGATGTCCCCGTTCTGTGTAATCAGCTGTGACTTGAGGAAACAGCACTGTTTGTGTCCTGTGGTGATAGAGAAGTTCTCAGCCAAGCAGGAGCAGGCCTGCTCTGGAGCAGGGTGTAGTCTGTCCCATCACGTAGCACGCACTTACTATAAAGTTTTCATCACAACTGCTTCCCTATTGCCCCAGCTCTGCATCATAAGCAGCCTGGGTCAGGCTTCTTACCTGTGCTTCTGCTGTTCAAGTGAAGCCCCACTGACAGAAAATCAAGACAAAATTCTCATCAAAGTCTCTTCTAGCTCCCTACAAAGAAGAAATACTCTGTAGAAGCCACCATGACCGCAACTGAGCCCTGCGCCTGGATGAGGCTGTTTGGCCCAGGCATAGAATATTACTGTTGTCAACCTGGCTCGTTTTCCCTGATCTGAGCTGGGTCACAGCTAATACTGATTTTACTCCATTTGTCCATTATGCAAAACAATAGCCAGTTCTACCCTCTGAAATATCATAAACCTCTTAGTCCATAAATCCTAGACTGGGTTATCTGAGGAATTTCTGGCAGATTCACCAAGAAACACAGCCAATCTAGATGTTAGAGGAATGTCATGGGTTTGTAGCCAAGTAAGAACATTAACACTTCACCCATATTCCAGAGGAATACAGTCATTCTGTAATGAGTCTTTAGGGAATGGTCAGTATCACCATTACATGCTTTAAGAAATGTGGAAATGTGTATTTGATTTCCCTGATATATGAGTTTATAGGGAACAAAATGCTCATTGTAAACTAAATTTGTGGTCTGTACTGCCAGATTTGCTCACTCTTTCTTTCTTTTCATTTCTTTTCTTCTTTGGGGCCGGGTGGGGAAGGTCTCATGTATCCCGGGCTGGTTTTAGACTCCAATTCACTATGTAGCCCGGAATGACCTTGAACACTTCTGGTCCTCACACCTGCCTTCACCTCCCAAGTTCTGGGATTATAAGTGTGGGACACTGCACCCAATTAATTTTCATTCACACACACACACACACTTCTTACAAGATTGATTAAAGACAAATTCTGTAACTAAGTTAAAATGCCCTTGTGGTATGTTGAACCTGTTGCCCTGGGCTTTGTGTAGGCAAGGATACCTGCAAATGCAAACCCCCCACACAATTATATATTTCTTAAAACATTATGACTTGGATTTTGTTTTGTTTTGTTTTGTTTTTTGCAGTTTGATTGTACAGTTTAGCTGTGAGTGAACTTAGTATATGACAACATCACAGTGCAACGTCAAAAGGTTGGCCATGTCTGGTTGTAAGCTAAATGTTGCTGACCTTGTTGTTTTTCATATTCTGGCCATTTATCATATTATTGGGCATTTACTATGTACAGGATGTAGTCATATGCAAAGATAAAGGACACAGTCTTTGCTCTTATGACAGGCTGGCAGCAAAGAGAACTTTGTAGACCAACAATGATATTGTTATGAGTTAAAGGCAAGTACCTACATGCTGTTAGAAGAAACAGAACTGCCCAGAGTTGTGTGCCGTGAAGGGAAATTTCCAGGTAGAGATGAAGATCAATCTGCTTTTTCCCATTTAGGTCAGAGTTAATCAATTAGATAAAGTGGGGAGAATAATTAGACTGTGAAAGGTGGAGTCAGAGGGCCATGAGAGAACATGATGTATTGTGGGTATTAAATGATATCTTGCTTGGGTTGTGACTTAAGCCAGAGGTGGCCAGGAATGTTCTGGAAAGGGAGGACTGGTTCTTAGGCCAGGCTGAAGGATTGGAATACTCTAGAACAACGTGGAACCTATAGAATATGTTTAAAGAAGACTTTCTATTGAAGTATAAAATGTGTACTGAAAGCTGCACATAAGTATTCAGCTCAATGGATTTTCAGAACTAACCATAGCCATGTGGCCAGTACATAGATCATAGCATGCGTATTCAGTGTCCTTAAGGCTCCCTCCCATTTCCTTTCTCTTGTGGTCACGGTGGGACTTCTAACGCTATAGATTTGTTTTGTTGTCTTTAAACTTTAACTAGAATTGCATTTGACTTCTATCAGTCAGCAGGAACTTTAATCCTGCTGTCATATGGAAGGAGATGCACTTCTTTCAACTTAATAGTTGTATAACACCCTAGTGCACAGGTATGTCACACCTTGTTTATTTTTATTATAAATAAACATCAGAGTTCTTTCCAATTATGAATAGTTGTGCTGTGACTGTGCTTCTACATGTCTTTTAGAGAAGATGTATATAAATTTCTGTTAGATAAAATACCTAGAAGCTGAATCTGCTGGTCATAGGCTAAGCATGTATTCAGCTTTATGAGACTCTGCTAGCAAAGTGATGGCTTTACAAAGAGATCGTACTAATTTAAAGCCTCAGTATCAGTATAAGAATTCTTGTCTTCCAGTTTTCAATGGTTAATATTGGCTTTTTAAAAGGTATTCTGGTGTGTGTGTGTGTGTGTGTGTGCAGGTGCAGTTGTTAGAAATTAAATTTTGTCCATTAGTTATTTTTTTTATTGGTGTGAAGAGACACCATGACCAAGGAAACTTATAAAAAAAAAAAAGTATTTGTTTACAGATCTGAGGACAAGTCCATGTCTATGATGGCAGAGATCATGGCACCTGGCAGGCTGGAGGGCATGGTGCTGAAGCAGTTGCTGAGAGCAAAGAGTGAGTTAGGGAGCTAACTAGGAATAGTCTGGGCTTTTGAAACTTTAAACCTACTCTTGGTGACATATCGCCTCAACAAGGCCACACCTCCTGATCCTTCCCAAACAGTTCCACTAATTAGGGACTAAACATTCAAATATATGAGTCTATAGGGCAGGAGGAGGCTTCTCATTTAAACCACTATCATAGCCAACTCTTTTTGTTTTGTTTTGTTTTGTTTTGTTTTGTTTTGTTTTGTTTTGTTTTTTGAGACAGGGTTTCTCTGTCTAGCCCTGGCTGTCCTGGAACTCACTCTATAGACCAGGCTGGCCTCCAACTCAGAAATCCTCCTGCCTCTGCCTCCCAAGTGCTGGGATTAAAGGTGTGTGCCACCACTGCCTGGCCATAGCCAACTCTTATTCACAATCATATGTGGGACTCCAGCCTCTAGTTGACTCTATTTGAAGGCAGGGCCTTTAAGGAGATCAGTAAGGCTAGAACAGAGTCGTAATATAGTAGGGCTGACGTTCTTATGAAGGAAGACAATATACCAGAGTTCTCCCTTTGTGCAGCTCAGAAGACGAGAGATCTGTCTATAAACAAAGAAGAGAACTATCAGTAGAAACTGATGTAAACAAAATAAATAAGATGATCACAACAAAGCTCTGAACACAGAGCAAGATCTGTCTTTTCTCTGACATTAGCTTGGGATGATCATGTGCTAAATACTCATCAAACAGAATCTCCCATCATTATCACTAATGTTATCATCACCACCATCGACTGTTATTGTGGAGATTTCTAGCTTGGCTTGCATGGTAGATTGTGGCAGCGTCTACTCTCCTCCACCCTCCCACACCTCTTACAATGCTTTGTCACGGGTATAGACCTCTGTATCTAGAACTGGCTTAATGACTTCTGGCCAATAGAATGTAGAAAAAGTGGTATGGTGTATTGTTTTTAGTCCTAGGACAAGAGGCTTTGAATGATTTTTCATTTGGAGCTCTTCCCACCTGCCATGTGAATACACCAAGGCTAGTTTATCAGAGAGGGAGAGATCATTTCTACCAATTGTCTTAGGGTTATTACTATAGGGGATGAAACACCATGACCAAAATCAGCTTGGGGAAGGAAAGGGTTTATTTTACTCACAGATCCGTAACAGTTCATCATAAAAAACAGTGAGGGTAGGAACTCAAGCAGGACAGGAACCTGTATGTAGAGGCCATAGAGGAGTGCAGCTTATTGGCTTTCTCTTCATGGCTTTCTCAGCCTCCTTTCTTATAGAACCCAGGACCACCAGTCCAGGGTTGGCCCCACTCAGAGAGGCACTTGAGGCTTTTGGTTTGATTAGTACCCTCTTGTATCAATCACTAATTGAGAAAATGCCTATGGGCTTATCTATAGCAAGATCTTACTGAGGCATTTTCTCAATTGAGGCTCCCTTTTTTTTCAGATTACTCAAGCTTGTGTCAAGTTGACATAAAACTAGCCAGTCTCCTCGGTGTCCTGATTGTCCTACCTTATGTCCATAAGAGTGAGCC
Source organism: Arvicanthis niloticus (assembly GCF_011762505.2). NCBI lineage: Eukaryota > Metazoa > Chordata > Mammalia > Rodentia > Muridae > Arvicanthis > Arvicanthis niloticus. The sequence goes on along the minus strand of NC_047664.1, from coordinate 13,499,779 downwards.
CAGCCAAGATCTTCTGAATCTAGATCAGGTCAGTAGAGATTCTCACCACCCTGCATGTTTGAGAGCAAGAATGTATGACTGTTGTGTTAAGCTACCACTTCAGGTAGTCTTAGGTAACTGCTGTAAGACAAGCAGAAACACAAACTGAGATACAGGATGTATGCAGAGATGAGAGGCGGACCAATTTCAGAGCTTAAGACAGAGAAGGGGTATATGTGCAGGTGTTGTGAAGATTAGTCTGATCTAGAAGCTAAAATATAATTCAGCACTAGGTAGTAGGAAAAAACAGAAATATGTGACCTTAAAACAGGGAGTTTTGGGCTGGAGAGATGGCTCAGTGGTTAAGAACATGTATTGTCCTTCCAGAGGACCTGAGTTCAATACCCAGCACTCATGTCAGGTAGCTGAGTTCCAGGGGGTCAGATGCCTCTGGAATCCAAGCTCTCACATACACATGGTTATGTATGTATGTATGTATGTATGCATGCATGTGTGTGTGTATATATTCAACAAAAAGTACAAAAGAGTTCTGAGGAATAAACTGGAGAAAAACAGCATGTAAGGAGAAGATGGTAAGAAGAAACAATCAGATATAGAAGAGGAGATAGGTGTATCACAGTGGTAGAGCACTTGAGGCCTTTGATTTGATTAGTGCCAACTCTTCCCCCTTCGAAAAAACCCCACAAATCGGAGAAGTGAGCATCATAATGGAAGAAAGGCATGAAAGTTTAAAGCAGCATTAGGGTGGAAAAGAAGGCGGAAATATCCATGTCATCCTTCCATATCGAGATCTTCTCATTTATTGGGTGTAGACGGGGAGCATGGAGTCTGCCTAGAAAAGAGTAACAGGCAGACTGTGAAAGACCTGTTCTGCTCCAAGGAGTCTGGACTTCATTCTGAAAGACTTTTATCCAAGAAGCAACTGAAGAGGTTTTTCTGTTTGACAATCACTATAGCAAAGCTCTGAGGTTGGACAGCTTCTCATCTCTGCACACATCCTGTATCTCAGTTTGTGTCTCTGCTGGCATAGACTAATTAGGAATATGACAGGGTCAAGGACATTGGGAGATTCTCCAAGAAAAGCAGCTGAGACAGGATGAAGGCCTGAGCTGAGGGAATGAATGGCTATGAACATGAAAGGATGAATTCAAGAAAAAGTTGGGAGACAGAATTGGCAGGGCTTTGGGACTGACTTCTGAGAATACAGAATGAATCATTTTGAGAGTGTAAGGTTCTGGTTAGATAATCAAAACATTGAATTGCAATAGAGGAGCATACCCAGGCCTCATGAGCCATAACATAAGGTTAATCTTCTCTAGTGTACCTAAATTACTATAGGATAATAACTACTTACCGGAAGCTGCTCTTATCAGTGTCCCATCAGTCAGTTTTCAAGAGCATCTTACAGCATCTCAGTTGAGCTACAAATTCATTGTGTTTGGCCTCTGTCTTCTCACTACCTTGCCGCCGCCGCCGCTGCTGCTGCTGGCATAGGAATATCAACAGATGGACATCAACATTTAGATGACCATTGAAAGTGATAGATAAGGTGATGTGCTCCATGGTCAATGCTTGGAAGCCTGCTATTGGCTGCCAGGAAAGTATGACATCATAGAAATCAGTACACACTGTAAATCAGCCTCCTTGCCACCACCAAACAGCTTGTTAAGTGTTTGCAGTACACCTTCGCAGATGAAAATGAAATCCTCCAAGGAGAGTACATACAGTTAGAGAGGGAAAGGTCTGAGAGGGAACACTGAGAAAGTAACCTATGGAGGCTGGACAGGGACATAGTAGTTGCAAATAGGAAAACGTAAGGCATTAGAGACACCAGTCCTGATGAGGTCATCAGCCAAGACAGAGGCAAACCAATCAATTGTTATTTAAAAATACCCTTTTCTTAGTAAACCTATTTTTAAAACAAGAATTGAATCCAAGTTACATATACAGTATATTCTAAACAAGAGTTGAATCACTTATATAGTGTGTTGTTGTAGTAAATTAAGACTACTCATGTGTATGTGTTTTAAGCTAATTTAAATAAATTTTAAGCTAAATTTTATTACAGATTTTTTTTAAAAAAACACCCAATGAACTTACAACTCATGAGCTATTTACAGCATAGTTTTAAGTGCTTTTTTTGAGTGCAGAGAAATCAGAGATAAAAGGTTTTTAATTTTTATTTATTTATTTATTTATTTATTTATTTATTTTTAGAGTGGAAAGTAGTGGTAACATAGAGATAAGAGACTCTTGAAAGTTTAGAGCAGAAAAAGTTGCGATATAAGAAGTTTTGTGATCATTTGTGTTAAGTTATTCCTCTGTCATGTAAAATATGCACCTCAGCCCCTTGTCCTGGGTCAGAAACCCAACAGTTTGTTTGTTCAGTGGTAGAAGCTGTTATCATATGAGAGAATTTGAATCAAATATTCCATCTTTGGCCATTGATTGGGCTGTCGTGAGGCCAAGCCATTTACAGCGACAGCGAGGCTCTAATGAAGTCACTGAGTCTGAGGGAGAAAGGAGAAAGGGTTCCAAAACAAACTCTGCTGGACCAGTTCCTATAAACTCCAAGTGGGAGCTGAGAGACAGAGAAGTCCAGGATCGTGTGGAAAAGCTGCAGTACTCTCTCTCAGGAGTCCTGAGAGGGAACAGGACTGCAAAGGCAGGAGCTCCTCCTGAGCGAGGGAGGGGCTGGGAAAGGAGGAAGCAAAGAAAAGAGTTGAAATATAGGCTCAGGAGACCATAAGGAAGCTGTCTGTTTTCTGTCTAGGAGGGAGTTGAGAGACAGAAAGGACAGGGTCAGAGCCCAGAGGAGCTGTGGCACTGCAGCTCCTTGGGGAGGCGGGTGGGGGTAGAGCAGAACAGAAGAAACCAGCTGAAGAGGCGGCTAGGACAGACTTGGGGGGAAAGGGAGGTGCAGTGTCTTTAACAGAGAGGTATGTCTTGTGTGGCTACATGGGGCCCTGGAGCGTGTAGTGGGCTCCAGGAGCCAGAGAGGTACTTATGGAGTAGACAAGGAAGGAGAGGCAAATGGGTAGGGCACGTGGAGAGAAGAAGCAAGGAAGAGTCAGGTTCTAGAATTTAGAGTCAGATTTGACTGGTGGCAGAAGACAGCAGAAACAAATGATTGATGTATACCTTAGGAGAATCAGATCAGCAGCCTGGTTTGGAGGGGCCAGGTTCCTTGAAAGGGAGCTCGCGTATGCCAATCCTGTGGTTTCTGCACCAGATGAATGAGAAATGAGGACATGACCCCTTTAAGGTATGGTTGAGGAGAAAGAGTATTATAGATGTGAAGGAGTGCACAGCCAGTGGCACCTGGAAAGATCCAGACTGAACTGGGCCATGAGGTGTGTGTGTGTGTGTGTGTGTGTGTGTGTGTGTGTGTGTGTGTTTGGGGAGGAGTGGTTTGTGTAGGGGTGTTTGGGGGTGGGGTGGGAGTGAGAGTCTGAGACTGGAACAGAAAAAAGAGGGAGCAAAGAGAGGACCTGGGAACCAAGAGGACACCCAAGTGGCTGGGTTATACATAGGTGACAGAGAAGCTGGGGGGAAGGGAGGGAAACTCAGGCCTGGAGAAGTTGAGGGTAGGGAGCAGGGTATGCTATCTGGGATGACTCTGTAACAGTTACTTGTGAGTAGTGAAGAGGGAGACTGACTGGCAGCCAGAAACCATTTTCATATGTTAAATAGGCACCTAGGTTAGCCATTAGTTCCTGCCCTGTGGATTAAATACTGTTTTAAAATCTAATTCTAACAGGGCATGAAGGTGCACACCTTTGATCCCAGCACTCTGGAGGCATTGGTAGGTGAATCTCTGTGAGTTCAAGGCCAGCCTGTGGAGCAACTTCCAGGCCAGCCAGAGGCAGAGGGAGACTCTGTCTCAAAACAAAAACATGCCCCAATCTAATCCTAAACCACAGATACAATATAAATTTAAAATGAAAGATGCCTATTAGAAATGTAAGGGTTCATGAATTGCTGAAGAATGACACCCTGAATTTAAATAGTATGTCGTGTTGGACTCTAAGATCCAAAACCACGTGCTTCCCCAGAAACACTCACGGATAGGATTCTCTGTAATAACATGAGGTTTATTGATGATAAGATGTTAGCCAGTATACTGGGGTTCCCCTATATGCAGACAAGAGGAACCCCGAGCCAAAGCTGGGGGCAGCTTTTATATAGAGCCTGAAAAGTCATTTCAGGAGGGTGGTGAGTCAAGAGCTGGGGTTGAGGGAGTTGGGGTCTCACACAAGAGGGGTGTTCTGGGCTCGGAACAGGGACAGGACAAGGGTGGGTGTCTTTCTCAGGCCCATAACCAGGACAGGCTCCTGCATAGCCACTTCTTAAGCCGCTTGATCTGTCTGGTTATTGCCTCGGGCCACAGAGTCTCCTCCCTTCTGGTGTTCTGGACAACAAATAGTACTCACAGTTGCTTGCTTCATCAGGGCACCCAAGGGATTTAAGATTTCTTCTGATGCGAGTAGTCTTCTCTCTTGGTATATAGCCCTGTGGACATGGGCTGTGACAAAGGCATACCAGTTGTCTGTGTAGATGTTGATTTTCTTGCCAGCTCCAAGTTTTAAGGCTGTTTTCTGCACCGATGAGCCGGGGGTGGGGAGTAAAAGTTCAGCCCAGATGACATTTGTGTCATCTACCACAGCAGCACTGGCTTGTCTCTGACCAGCATGGAGAAAACGGTTTCCTTCTGTAAAGCAGGTTGTCTCGGCTCCCAGCAGGGGTCAGTAGGAGAAGTCTTCCCTCTACCCGTGGGTTCTCCTTTTGGGCCAGTTAGTTGTAGCCTGTTGGGCAGGAAGTGTATCTGGGCCCCCATCCTGGGGAGTAAGTCTTGACCCAATAGAAGGTAGGGACAGTCTGGGATGACCATAGATGAGTGGGATACCCAGCCCATCTCTTGGTCCACCAATTTTGGGTAGTCCATGAATAAACGGGGCCATTGGCTTGGAGGAGGGCCGAGTGTTGAGTCCCTGTGTCCACCAAGAGTTGAGTGGGTCCAAGCCCCGTCTACCCCAATTGCTGTCTTCACTCAGAGCTAATACCTTCACCATTTGGGGGTGTTTTTCTCAAGGCCTGGGATTTCCTGACCCTGGCTTCTATTTGTTAGGGCACTCTCAGGCTCAGCAGCTGGCTACTTTACTTGCAATGTGCACACTGGTCCTTTTCAAGGAGTTTTCTATCTCCCTTTGATTGGAGTCTCTCTTTCCTGCTTTCTCTTAACGACTGTAGCCAAGCTTTTCTGTAAAGTTCTTTCCTGTCACTTTTCTTTTTCTATGTCTACCTGTTATGGTAGACTTTTTCAATAACCTACACTAAATCTTTTAATGACGTATCCTGCAGTTCCTCTAGCCTCTGAAGCTTTTTTATGACATCTAATAGCCTTGTCTATATTGACAGAATGTTTCTGTGAGTTATTCTAGAAAGGCTGTGGGCAACTCATCTGATCCCTGCTTAACCTCACATGCCTTGTAGCCCCCTTGAGACCTGCCAATGGAATCTGGCATGGGCTTTTAGGTGCCCCTTACCTTCTGCCTCATGAAGGCCCCAGTCAGGTCTGGTCAGAAGCAACCCGCTGTTGGCCACGGTCTGGTCAATTGATGGTGCCCCCATGTCTGAGAGGACATTCTTTCTTTCCGGTATCCTCTCTTGCTCTTCGGTCCTGAAGAGCACTCCTGACAGCCAGAACCTACAAGGGTCTTGGGGAAGAAAGGCTTTTATTGGGGGAAGGATGTTCTTTTGCTAGATATATCTGGGTAACTATATAGGGCACTTGGTTTGGGTGCCCAAGGGATCCTGGCCTAAAGATTCTTTTTTCTACTGTTTTGATCACCTGTACAAAGGTCCTTATGAGCTCACAAGGGCAACCACAAAGGCTGACTTGACTGGTCCAGTCTATAGATGACTCAGACTCCCACATTACTTTTATGACAATGAGTGTCCCAGGGCAGTAAATTCTAAGTTCAAACCGAGACCTGAATATCTCACATTTGGTTCCTACAAACGCAAAGAGTGTTTTATTCTACAGAGGTCCAGCATGCTGGGGTCTCCCATTACCAAGATAGAGAGACGATCAAGTGAGCTCGCAGCCTCGATTTGAAGCACATTGGAGTTCTCGGGTAGGTGAGCTCTCTATTGTCCTCTGTCTCTAGGCATTCCTGAACCATTATTGGGTAGTGAAGCCTGGAGCCTGGGGGGGTTTTCTATTAGTAATCGACTTGTCTGGGCTTGCCTAGGCCTGCCTGGACTTGCCCAATTCTTAGGCCTAGTCTCCTTAACTGCAAATTTGAAGTCTGTCATGGAATCAACCTAGCCTTCTCATTCCCCACTTTTAGTAACGGGCCATCTCAGATCTTTGAAATGTTTCTGAAGCCCCCACACTAGCAGCTCCAGCCAGGCCTATGTTAAGGAAGCAACCTAGTAACACATTGGAAATGTGTTAACTTTTAACTTTTAACTCAACTGGAGGTGCTAGCCTGTTGAAGACATCCTCCCCAGAGTAATATGTCACTCTGGGTACAAGCTGTACTAGAACATAAAAATCCTCAGTCATATTTACAACCAGGCCATAAATGAATGGAGTAAGCCCCGAGGTATTAGCCCACTAAACACTCTCTGGGAACAACATGTATCCTGCAATAGTAAGTGTTGGTATCAGGCTTCGAACCCAGTAACATCACATCTAGGCGGACCCCCACATTGTTGCCAAGGCAACCGCCATACATTCCCAGAATCCACCTAGTTACCTCACCTTTACCTGGGAGAGGCTATGTTACCACCCATATAAAATAGGCAGAATACCCTAATCTCACTCTCTTCTTCCTCTCTCTTCTTTCTTCTCTTCTTCCATCTCCTTCCTCTACTTCTCTCCCCTTCCCCCATCTTTGCCCTATCTCCTGAATAAACCCCACTTGGAACCGTTTGGTCTGGTGTGGTCTGTTCTAAGCCATGAGTGGACATCAGTAAGGGTTACAGAGGTAGGAATAGGCTCAGGATACCTTATTCAAATGCAGAATTCCTGTCTGGTAACCAATAGTTCTGTGTTAAGTCTGGGGAGAAAGGAGTTAAAACTGGCAGTCCAATCAGCCTTCTTGCCAGCCACTGTGAATTTGATGACAAGGTTGTTGCATCACCCCCTTGGGGCACACAGATAGTAAGGGGCTAGTGGCTGGTGCAGTAAAGTGTAAGCAGCAAGCAAGCAGGATCAGGAGCACTGGAGTCACAGTTTCAGCTATGCACAGGGTGTGGGGTGACCTTCCATCCTTCTGTGGCTGTTCGCCTGGAAGTCTCCTCCACTGGGACCTCAACTGCTGGATCATCTCTCTCTTGTCAGGGTTAATGTGGGAGTGATATATCCATGTCCTGGTCCTGTCCACTTTAACAGCCGTAGGCACAGTCCGGATCACAGTGTGAGGCCCTTTCCAGTGAGGTTCCAGAGTCTTGTGGCTATGTCTCTTAATCCAGACTTCATCACCTGGCTCAAAGCAATGGGAGTTAGGGGATGGAGCAGACTCATAAGCCTGGCAGATGGCAGGCCAGAGTTACTTCTGAACCCCATGGAGGGCTTCCAGGGATTTAAAAAACTTATGTTGGTTATATTCAGCTATCAGACTGGAGGTTAGGCAGCATGGGATGGGGGGTCTCCCATATAGGATCTCAAAAAGGGGGAGACCTAAAGTATAGGGGGTGTTCCTAGCCCTATATAAGGCATAAGGTAAGAGAGACGTCCAGTCACTGCCAGTTTCAGAGGTTAATTTGGTCAAGGCCTCCTTCAGAGTTCAAGTCATTCTCTCTACTTTCCCTGAACTCTGGGGTCTGTATGTACAATGTGATTTCCAATTGGTCCCCAGAACCTGTGCTAGAGATTGAGTTACCTGAGAAATGGATGCTGGTCCATTGTTAGACCCAAGGAAGGAAGGCAAACCATACCTAGGTATGATGTCTTCCAGAAGCTTCTTTGCTACTATGTTGGCAGTCTCCTTCTTTGTAGGCTAGGCTTCTACCAATCCTGAAAAGATATCTATAAAAACAAGCAAATACTTATATTCATGGATATCTCATGGATTTATTTCTGTATAATCTATTTCCCAATTAGCCCCTGGCCATCGACCCCTGATTCTGGTTTCTGGGGTAGCTCCTTGACTAGGGCCTGCGGAGTTCACAGCCTGGCAGGTGGCATAGTCTGAAGTTACCCGATCAACCAAGTGACCTAAGTCAAATATTTTGTACCTTGTCCCTCACAGCAGTTCCTTCAGTTTTCAGTGACACAGATGTGAAGCTTGCTGAATTTGATAGATGAATTGCTTAGCAAATGCCTTAGGTGGGATGGTACAACCTTCAGAGGTCAGCAACCAGCCATCTCTTCTGTAAACTCTCCTGATGTCATTTGTCTTCACCAGTATATTCAGGGATGGCTGGGAGCTCGTGGTGTGGGGGTGGGGGAGTAGCAAAGCTACCAGGATGTTGGCAGTGGAAACGTGGGCAGCTTGGTTAACAAAAGCTATGTTCACAGCTGACTGTTGCTCTCTGGCTTCTGGGTGAAAAGGAGTGTAGGTCCTATTGGCTTCAAAAAGTCTTTCTAGATGTTCCCTGGGGCTCTCATTCTTTCTCTGCATCACCTGGCTGACCTAACATAAATTTATGGGCTGTCTGGAAGCCTCTTGGAGCCCCTCACCCAACAAAATCTGGTGGTAGACCCAGAGTCTCTCCTTACCTTCAGCAGTGTTAAAATCCCAGTCAGACTGGGTCAAAGGAAAGGCTGTATCAATATCAGCCTGAACTTGAGTGGGCAGTCCATTTGTTCCTGGAACCAATTTCTGGGCAGCTCCCATGATCCTTTCTCTCTCCTCTGTCATGAAGAGGGCCTGGAGCAATTGTTGACAGTCATCTCAGGTGAGGTAGCACGACTGAATCTAGAAGACCTTTGAGAACAGATGGTCTTTCTAAAAATGGGGGTGGGGGGGGGGCTTTCTGCAACTTTCAATTGTAAAAGTCGTTACTGGCAAATGGAACACATGACATGAACTCTCTCCCAGAGCAGCTGTGGGTCCTATAGCCTAGATCTTTAAGGCTGTAGTAGAGTTGGCCCTCTGAGCAGTTCGGGCCAGAGTGTGAGGTGGGCTCCAAGTGGAGGCAGGAGAGTCACGGGAGTCGGGCTGATCTCTCTCTCTCTCTACCTATGCTGGCTGGGCAGGGGCAGGGGCAGAGGCAGAGGCAGTGGCAGCAGGAGTAGGAACATAAGGAGGGGGACAGGGGTCCTTCTCAGGAGCAGAAAGGGGGAACAAGGCAGGAGGCCTGAGGCTGACCCTCCTTTAGAAGAAAAAGAGCGGGGAGCATCAAGGCCCAAAGTACTTGGTCTGGATGGTCCCGGCCTTATAAACTAAACCTTCAATCTGTAAATGATGGGGAGGAGAGTCTCCTCCTTAGGTCATCCTACTTTATAGGTGGGCCATTCATTCCTGCAGAAGATGTCAGTTTGCAGGGATGAACAACCAGACTAGAGTCTTCTGTGACTAGGTGAAAGTCCTTAAAACGGTTCAGGATCAAGCCCAGTGGGGTGTTTTGTGCCTGTCCCATCCTGTGAATCAAAGAAAATTTTGTACCAGAGGACAAAAAGTACAAACAGAATACACACAGACAGACACAGGAGAATATTCCTGAGAAAACAAAAATGAACTGAAAGGCTGTCTAAGAAGTCTTCCTCCCTGAACATGGGAGGCCTATAGACCCACAGCCAGTTCAGAATCCAGATGAGAACTAGCAAGTTCTCCAGCTTTTGGTAGCATTCTCTGTTGCCCCTGGCCAGGTGACAAAATAGGTGTCTGCTTTGTCCTTCTCAGCCTCCAGATTAAACCTAAAACAGAATTAAACCCCGAAACAGAAACACAGATATGGACAAGCCAAAAGACAACTGCATGTCTGGACTTACCAATTGGAAAAACACTCCACTATTAGGGTCAGGGGTTCTCCAGCAATGCCAGACAAGCCCCCAAATGTAAGGGTCCATGATTTGCCTAAGAATGACACCCTGGACTCAAATGGTATGTAAACACGAAGAGTGTTTTATTCTGCAGAAGTCCAGCATGGTGGGGTCTTCCATTACCAAGATAAAGAGACAATCATGTGAGCTAAATTTAAAGCACATTGGAGTTCCAGGGTAGACAGTTTTATCTTATTCTATCTCTAGGCATTCCAGAATCATTAAGGGCAAGGAGGCTGGAAACTGTTGTTGAGGATTCCCAGGGTAGGTGGCCTTATCATGCTCTTTTTCTAAGCATTCCAGGACCATTATCCCGACATGAAGGTTGGAGTCTGTTTTTTGTTTGCTTGTTTGTTTGTTTTTGTTTCTATTAGTAATTGATTTTCCTGGGCTTGCCTGGACTTGCCCAGTTCTTAGGCCTCTCCTTAAGTGCCAATTTGAGGTCTGTCATGGAATCAGCCTAGCCTTCTCAGAAACAAGTACAAAGAGCAACTTGGATTTTACAGGAATCCAAATTCTAGTAACACTAGAAAGTGTTACTCTGCTCTTCAGAGCACCTGAAATCCATAGCATCAATTAACAGAACAGCCTCATGACTGTGGCTTAGCAGCTCCTGGAGACCCCCATGACTTAGGGGGTACAGAGCAAATTTGACTCCTTCCCATTAACTACTCAGGGCAGGTGAGTGAGAACAGCTGCCAACAGAGTTTTCTTACTTTCTGAGTAGGGTTGTTTATCTAGCCAACCCCTGTATGTTCCCATACTTCAATTAAATGACCAGAACACTTAGTCCCTGTTGTTATTTGCTTGTAAGCATGACTACAGTCACCCTCTGCTCCTCACTGGCATCTAAATTATTCGTTTCTTAAAATAGTATTTAATAGGTATGTGGGTTCTTTCAGATACCAACTGATTGTTGCCCCTTGGTCCAGAAACTTCCTTCTTTCCCTTTTAAATGTTGTTTCTCATCAGTGTGAATTGAATTCTGCATATTCTCTGGGAGCCACTTTGCCTCTTCCCAAATGAAGCAAGGCATCTGAGGAAATCATTCACATTTCTGTTTTTCAAAATATCTTCTCACTCTCATGTGGATGTTATTCCCGAATAAGTCGGATTGCAGTAAATGTAAATAATGTAAATAGTGTTTGTCATCATTTACCTCACTTCCTTTAATTCTTAGTTTCTACAGTAGACAAAATTTTTTTTCAGCTGTCTCCTGCTATTTGTCCCATTTTAATCTTACTCTTTAAAATGTTTATTTAAAATTTTTTTACAATAGAATGAGATCTTCCATCATGATCTATGTGACACAGTCACACTTGATGCCTTGGCTTGTTTTTTTTTAATAGATGTTACAAAGTTTTTCATGTATAAAAACTCAGTGTCTTCTATAAAAGCCACACACAGTTTATTTTAGTTAATAGTACTTGTTGTTATCTGGCTGCCCTTATAATTGGTTACTGTGTGAGGAAGACTTAAGCAGTTTTTCAGTGCCAGATTCTGAGGTCACTTAGATACTGTGTGAAGGAACTAGGCAGTGGTTCCCTCAGAATTACACATGCAACATGTCTCTCGTGGGAGGGTTATTAAGGGAAATGTGTGCAGAGGCTGCCTCTGGGAGAAGGAAGGGAAGAAGGGATGGGGGAAGGGAAAACATGGCTTTTTATCAGGCTGGTGGTGCAGGCAGAAGCGAACATGTGACAGAGGCAACAATGTGTCATCTCTGGGCAGCTGATGACATGTCTTGTTGTCTGGGGTCCCTGAGAGCTGACTGTATAGATTGTCAGTACTGTTGTGGAGTTCCTTTTGGCCGTCGGTGGATATGCCTAGTTGCTAACATTGTGGTCCCTATAGAGAGGACTTATCAGAAAGCTTCAGTTGAATATAGACAAAATATTGAAAAATTGAATCTTGGGAAACTTGCCAGGATTTCTCTTTGATCTTGAGCCAATATCTGAGGTCAGCTGACTCTCCCATTGTCAAGGTGACATCCCAGCACAATGAGAGGAATAAGGAGAACAAAAGAGTTTCCAAAAGCAAACTTTTTTCAATTAAAAAAATTAATTTGTCTCCTTTACTTTTTAGAGGCTAAATGCTCTTTATTCTGTAACATGGTGATGTGACCATGATGATAAACCCATTACTTGGCAAAGTAAAAATAAGATGATTCCCCTAATGCCAGTTTTTCTGGACATTTGGGGATTATTGAAGCCTCAAAGTCTAGAAACGAAACAACTTACTTCCTTGTATTCAACTGTTTGTTTACAACACCCTCTCACTGACTTCTTTTTGCTTCTCCAGTATCCAAATGGGATTTATTCTTTTCCAAACAATTTAAAATTCAAGGCTGTGCCTGAAGCCATACCAGTTATCATGAACGTTTTCTTGTGATATTTACTCCAAGGATTTGCAGGGAAACAGATCCACAGATGTATGTGAACATACACATATTCATTCATTAAACATTTGTAAAGGGAGAGGTGTTGACTGATAATGATAAACATGGGATTATGGGACAGTTTCCAGGTTGTCTTCTTGGTGACCAGAATGACTTGGGGTGGTGCCCAGAAAGGGAGAGGCCATTTCAGTTGGAGGTTGGGATAACATCAGAAAGAAGTGAGATTTGAACTGAAATCTGAGTGACTATGTGGTATTGTGACTTAGATTGTGAGAAGAGCATTTCAGGCCCAGAGAACAGCACATGCAAAGGCCTTGATGAAGGCCTTTCAAGGACCATGAGTATGGAATAAGGGGACAGAATTAAAAAGTTAGTACCTTTATGGCAGGTGCTAACTTGCAATCAGCCAACTTCACTTTGGGGACATCCAGTGTCCCCACTGGGGGGAGAGTAGTAAATAGGTTCTATTTCTCCAGGCTAGGGTGGAGAAACTGAATTATGTAGACATAGGAAGGAGACCCTGGTTGTCAAAGGCTGGGAGTAATTGGGAGTGACTGTTGATATTTTTCTTTTTAATGTGATGAGAACATTCTGGAAGTAGTCATACAATTTTGGGACTATACTAAAACCACTGACTTGTACATTTAATGGGGCAAATATATCAATTACATTTCAACAAAAGGAGTTTAAAACTTAAGAAGAAGGTTGAATCTTGGCGAGATACTCAGTACGGTCAGGAGCAGTCACTTTTCCTCAGGTGTCCTGCCTGAAATCAGCAGTATTTCATGTCCTACATGTACCAGAGTTTGCATTTTATAATGGGATAATGATCCACTGTGCTCCACAGTTTACAAGCTCATATCTCTAACGTTGACCATGAATGTATGCTTCCATTTTTATTATTGATGTCACCAAAAACAGTTCTCTTATTTTTCAAAAAAAATCCTGGTTTTCTATAAACCTCCTTCTGGAATCTGTATCCTACAGGGCTAGACTACTGCTCCCCTGCCAGAACTGTGCCTTTAGCCCAATAGTTTACCTTATAATCGAAGTCTGTCTTTCTCTTTCTTTCCTTTTTGATATTTTTTTTTCTTTTGAGTCAGGGCTACATAGACAACACCAGCTTTGAACTCATAGACATCCACCTGCCTCTGCCTCCCAAGTGGTGGGATTCAATGAATGTGCTGCCATACCAGCCTCTGAATCTTTTGGAATGCTTCCTGCTCTCCACTCACCTACCCCGCTGAGTCCCATAAGACAACACAACTCTTCTGACTTCATCTGTTTCTAATACTAGACCTTCAGCCTTACTTTGTGATATGTTTATCTACCTGACTCCTTTGCCAGACGTAGAGCCCCCTGAGGTCAGATACAGTGTCTTATTAATTTTTACTTCCCTGTTGCCTCTGGCTGGCAGATGGAAGGTATAAAATGCTTGTTAATTAGATTTAATTGAATTGTGGAGACTGTGAAGAACAGCACAGTGTCTCTGCTTCTGTAAGTTACTCCCCTTGGTGCTAATTGTAAGTGGAATTACTGGGCCAGAGGGCCCAAATCTTTCTCCGTATTTGACATATTGCTCTCTTAAAGGTCGTATAAATTTGTAGTGCCAGCTGAAATTAATGAGTGTATCACATCCCTGTCGCCTGGCCAATTTAAAAACTGCTAATTTAGCATTTGTCAAATGATATTTCAAGAGTAATTTGATTTGCATTTCTTTGTTACTAAGGTGAGTAATATTATGGTATTGACTTACTATTATTTCTCAAATGCCTATTTTCTATTTCTATTTCTCCTTGAGGTAACTTTATAGTCTTTGACTAATTGTTAAACTGATGAGATAATGAAGATATAACTAATAAGCTCCTTTTAATTTTAAAAATGTTTTTTTTTTTATTTCTTGTGTATATGTGTGTGATTGAGTATAACATGCACCACTTCATGCAGGAGCCCAAAGAACTCAGAAGTGCGTGTTGAATCCTCTAGAACAGGAGTTCTAGGCAGCTATGAATACCAGGTAGGTGCTGGGATCTAAACCTTGGCCCTCTGCAACAGCTGTAAGTGATTTTAACCATTAAGCCATCTTTTTAACCTGCTCTGGTTATATTTTATTTGCTGTCTGATAGCCTGTTATTTTGGTGTGTATGTAGATAGATAGATAGATAGATATTATTTAAAACATCTTTAAAATTTAAATATATTTATATATATTATTTTATATTTTATATATTTATTTATTTCATTTTTATTGGATATTTTATTTACATTTCAGCTGCCATCCCCTTTTCCCATTTCCCCTCCCTAGAAAACCCCTATCCCATGCCCCCTTTTCGTTTTTGCTTTTATACAATTTTTTAAAAATGTTAATCAAAGGCTTTATAAGTTTGGTAATGTTCAATCAGAAGTGTAACCCAATACCCAACCTAGATATATCAACTATCTTTGACTGGTGGAGACACATGAACATCTGCCTCCATGAGAAGGAGCAAGGAGAGGAGAAGAAGAAGGAGAGGAGAAGCTAGGTGATGAGAGAGAGAAAGAAAGAGAAAGACAGGGGATATTTTATATATTTATATTATTTATAGATATATCCTCCCCCAAATATATTCAGAATCCTCCTCTCGTCAGGTATAAATGACAGTTTTGTTGCTAACCTTTACCTTTGTGGCTGGGTTTACATTCATTCATTTAAAAAATATAATAAGAAAAAACAAAACCTATCACATCAAAGTTGAACAAGACAGAAAGAAAAGAGTCCAAGAGAGGGCGTAAGAGCCAGGGGCCCACTTGTTTCCACACTCAGGAGTCCCATCAATGTAAGTGCAGAGGACCTCTTGTAGATCCTTGCAGTCCTCACACTTGATACTCCAGTCTCTGAGAGTTACATGAGCCTTGCTCATGCTGGTTTAGATGACCTTGTTTTCTTGCTGTCCACCATCCCCTCTGGCTCTTATATTCTTTTTGCTTCCTCTTCTTCAGAGTTTCTTGAGATCTGAGGTGAGGGGTTTGATGGAGACATCCCATTTAGGGCTGAGTGTTCCAAGGTTTTTCACTCTCTGCATAATATCCGGCCGTGGGTCTCTGTATTTGTTCCCATCTGCTATAGGGGCAGTGAAAATGAGGACACGATCATTCCTAGGTTGAAGAGAAGGTTTTATTGAGGGAAAGAACACCTAGAGTTATCTGGAAGATATAGAGTGAACATAGCTGGCAGAATAGACTAGTAGGGTTGGAAGAGGAAGAGAGGAACCATGAGGCCAAGAGACCACCTGGGTAAAATGGCTAAGATTTATATAGGAAGAGAAGCTGGGGGCCGGGAGGAAAAGCTCAGTGGCTGGAGGGGTTTAGGGTGATGGGTAGAGATGAGAAGTGCTGAGAAGTCAGGGCTCTGCAAGCATTACTTGGTGAGATCTGGCAGGCTAGTGTCTGCTTTGATTGGTTTTTTGTTGTTGTTTTGTTTTTTGTTTGCTTTTCGAGACAAGGTTTCACTGTGTAACCTTGGTAGCCCTGGAACCTGCTCTGTAGACCAGGCTGGCCTAGAACTCATACGTTTCTTCCTGCTTCTGCCTCCCAAGTGCTGGGATTAAAGGCCTATGCCACCACTGCCTGCTTTGGTTAATAGTCACCTCAGTTAGGTATTTGTCTCAGGTTTCTTTGAGACTTAACACAGGATGAAGTTTCTCTGATGATGGTTGAATAAGGCACTTGTTGAGTACAGCAGAATATCACTAGGAGTCATTTTATCACAACATTTCCTCCCATCTTCCCTTCCTCCCTTCCTCCCTCTCTCCCTCCCTCCATCCTTCCTTCACTTCTTTTTGTTTGTTTGTTTGTTTTTGTTTTTCGAGACAGGGTTTCTCTGTGTAGCCCTGGCTGTCCTGGAACGCACTCTGTAGACCAGGCTGGCCTCGAACTCAGAAATCCACCTGCCTCTGCCTCCCAAGTGCTGGGATTAAAGGTGTGTGCCATCACTGCCCTGGCACTTCTTTCCTTTTTAGATCAGTATCATTTGATTTTGCCCTAGTCCCTAGGCTATCTAGTATCAGGTTCTTGATCACCCAATCAGTGTCAGGTATTGGTTCCATCTCCTAGAGTGGGCCTTAAGTCAGATCAGTTTTGGTTGGTTATTCCTATAAGGGTTGTGCCACCATTGCCCTAACATATCTTGCAGGTAGTACACCATTGTAGATAAAGGGTTTGTGGGTGGCTTGGTATTTATGTTTCCCATTTGATAGGGTTATGTCAAATATCTTTATATCTTCCTATAACAAAGACTGTAACATGGGGAGGAAAGCTCTTTGTTGGCACCAGTTCAACATTTCTATATTCAATTAATTATATAGGTGTTGTTTTCAGCAATGGTGTCTTGCTGTCAGTTTGTGAAGAGCAATCTATAGTCTTGGTAAAGGCGTTGTAGTGCAGCGGCAAAAGCTTCTCCTACAGGAGGACCTAATTGAGGACTGCCTGAGAGACCAAGGATTGCTGATACAGACAATGCCAGCCAATCTGGAACTGCTGATTAGAAGAGAGGCTTTCTTGGGACCAGTGGAGCACAGGCAGAGGGCACATGCTCAGATGAGCTAGCCTCAGCATTTCTCACTTGCTCCCAGAGTCAGCGTCATTGAAGCTGTGCCACCTTACCTCCAACCCCCAAGGGCAGGTAGGGTCAGGCTGCCAATAGTCCAAGGCACAGACAACATTGCTTCTTGAACCAACAACTGTTGGACTCCATGATCCAAAACAGGGGACGCGCTTCCCCAGAAGTACTCACGGACAGCAGATTCGACGCAATAACATGAAGTTTATTGATAACGGAAACTGATGCACTAGGGTTCCCTTGTACGCAGGCATGAGGAACCCCGAACTAAAGCTAAGGGCAGTTTATATACCATTTTCACAGAATTAGCGAGGGCAGTTATGCGATTACCTCTTAATAACCACAAAGGCTGACCTCCAACAGCCGTTCCCAGGCCCTGTTTCTAAGTAACTCAGATTTGCACATTATCTTTATAACAATGAGTGTTAGCTAAGGGGCTTCTGTTTACCCAGGTTTATTACATTAAGGGGCTCAGCTTTCTGATTACTTCTCATCTTGGGCCCTCTCCTGGAATGTGTGTTTAAGTCTTTGGAATGTGCTTTTCCCGGGATGTGTCCCTGGGGGAAGTCAATGTTTGCGTTTAAACTGAAACCCTAACCCGAGGTTCTTTTAATTTTAAGTTTAAGCTGAGACCTGAAATTCTTACACAACTCGATTAGATACCATACTCAATACCAGTACTCGAAGCTTTGTTGACAAGAGATGGCCAGTTGGGACCCTGTCTCCCCAATTATTTGACAATTTCATTTAGATTTCCTTCATATATGAGTATATTTTAGGCTGTTTCAACTTTATTAGGTTTTCATACTACCTCTCAAATGGCTCTTAATTTTATCTGTCTCTCCCCATATTTCCTTCACTATCCCCTCTATCCTTCTCCTGTCTTGATCCTCCCACTCCAGATGTTCCCCATGCATCTATAAATATCTACTCTAACTCCCTTTTCTAATGAGATACATCTATTCCCTATAGTCCCTTACTTTATACCTACCCTCTGTAGTTCTGTGGAATATAGCTTGGATATCATTGACTTAAAAGCTAACATCTACATATAAGCAAATACAAACCATATTTGTATTTCTGGGTCTGGGATATCTCACTCAGGATGATTTTTTTCTAATTTATTCCATTTGCCTGTAAATTTCGTGATGTCATTTTGACAGCTGATTAATAATATATAAATATACCACTGTGTGAACATTCCATATTTTATTTATGCATTCATCTGTTGAAAGATATTTAAGTTGTTGCCAATTTCTGGCTATTATCAGTATAGCGACAATGAACATGGTTGAGCAAGTGTCTCTGTGGTGGGATGACGTAATCTTTGAGTATATGCTAAGGGTGGTATAGCTGGATCTTGAGGTAGATCTATTCCCATATATCCGAGAAAACCCCACACTGATTTCCACAGTGACTACACAAGTTTACACTCCCACCAGCTGTAGATGAATGTTCCTCTTACTTCACAGCCTCAGCTGCATGACCTGTCATTTATTTTGTTGATCTTTGCCATGCTGACAGGTGTAAGATGAAATTTCAATGGAGTTTTAATGTGCATTTTCCTGATGACTAAGGATGTTGAACATTCTTTTAAGTGTTTCTGGGCCATTTGAGTTTCCTCTATTAAGAATTCGTGTTTGGATCTGAAGCCCATTTTGAACTGGGTTATTTGTTTTCTTGATCTCTAGTCTCTGACATCTTTTGGATATTAGCCTTCTCTTGGTTGTGTTCTTGGTAAAGATGTTTTCCCATACTGTAGACTGCCAATTAGTCCCAGTCATGGAGTCCTTTGCCTTGCAGGTATTTATCAGTTTCATGAGGTCCCATCCATTTATTGTTGATCTTCGTTCCTGTGCTGCTAATGGTGTTCTGTTCAGAAAGTTTTATTTTTCCTGTGCTAATGAGTTGAAGGCTATTCCTACATTCTCCTCTATCAGTTTCAGTGTATCTGGCCTCATGTTGAGGTCCTTAATCCACTTGGAGTTGAGTTTTGTGCAGGGTGATAAGTGGATCTATTTCTGTTCTGCATGTAGCCATTCAGTTTGACCAACACCATTTGTTGAACATGCTATCTTTTTTCCAGTGTGTACTTCTGGCTTCTTTATCAAAAATCATGTGTTGATAAATGTGAGAACTTATTTCTGGGTCTTCAATTCTATTCTATTGATCAACATGTCTGTTTTTGTGCCAGTAACATGCTGGCTTTATTACTATAGCTTTGTTGAACAACTTAAAATTGGGGATGATGATATCTCTAGAAATTCTTTGATTATTCGGTATTTTTTTAGCCACTGAGTTTTGTGAGTTAGTTTTGTATTCAGTTACTTTGCTGCATGTCTTTTTTATCAGCTATAGTGTTAAGTTATGGAATTTTGGGGGATATATATATATATATATATTCTACAAATAATGATACTTTGATTTCTTGCTATCCAATTTGTACCCACTTGATCTCAAATTGTCTTTCTGCTCTAGTTAAGACTTCATATACTATATTGAATAGGCATGAAGAGAGTGAACAATCTTTTCTTGTTCCTGATTTTAATGGAATTGCTTTGAGGTTTTTCTCCATTTAAGTTGATGTTGGCTATGATTTGCTTTAAACTGCCCATATGCTATTATGTTGAGGTATGTGCCTTGTATCCCTATTATTTCCAAGGCTTTTTTTAAATCATAAAGTGGGTTGGATTGTGGTAAAGGCCACTTCTGCATCTATTGAGATGACCATGTTGTTTTTGTCTTTTATTTTATTTATATGGTAGATTACATTTATTGATTTACATATGTTGAACCATCCCTGCATCTCTAGGATGAAGCCTATTTGATTGTGGTGGATGATCTTTTTGATGTGTTCTTGGATTTGGTTTGCAAGTATTTTATTGAGTAATTTTGCATCTCTGTTCATAAGGGAAATGGGTCTGTAATTCTTTGTTTATTTTGTTTTTTTTTTTTTTTTTTTTTTTTTTTGGTTTGGTATCAGGGTAATTCTGGACTCATAAAATGAATTTGGCAACATTTCTTCTAGTTTTTTTTTTCTTTTTTCTTTTGTGGAATAATTTGAGAAGTATTAGCATTGACTCTTCTTTGGAAATGTGATAGAATTCTGAACTAAAACCATCGGACCCTGGGCTTTTTTTGGGGGGGGGGGAGGGTAGGGGAGACTTTTGATTACTGCTTCTAGTTCACTAGGGATTATAGGTTTTATCTTAAGATAAGACCTAGATTATGCTTATCTGATCTTGATTTAACATTGCTAAGTGGTATGTATCCATTTCTTTCAGATTTTCCAATTTAGCCAAATACAAGTTTTTAAAGTACGTCCTTATGATTCTCTGGATTTCCTCAGTGTTTTGGTTATGTCCCTCTTTTCACTTCTGATTTTGTTAATTTGAATCTTCTCTCTCTGCCTTTTCATTAATTTGGATAAGGATTTTGTCAACCTTACTGATTTTCTCAAAGAACCAACTCTGAGTTTCATTGATTCTTTGTATTATTTTTGTTGTTGTTTTTATTCTATTGATTCTAACCCTGAGTTTGATTATCTCTGGCTGTCTACTTCTGGGTGTGATTACTACTTTTTGTTCTAGAGCTTTCAGGTGTGCTGTTAAGTTACTAGTATGAGATTTCACTAATATTTTTATGTAGACACTTAATGCTATGATCTTTCCTCCTAGAACTGCTTCTATTGTGTTGTATAAATTTGGGTAAGTTGTACATTCATTTTCATTCAAGTCTAGAAAGACTCTGATTTGTTTCTTAATTTTTCTCTTAACCTATTTTTTCATTCAGTAGAGAGTTTTTCACTATCCATGAATTTATAAGCTTTCTGTTGTTGTTGATATTCAGCTTTAATCTATGGTGTTCTGATAGGAGGTAGGATGTTATTTCAATTTTCTTGCATCTTTTGAGACTTCTCTTTGTATCTGAGTATGTAGTCAGTTTGGGAGAAAGTTCCATGAGCTGCTGGGAAGAAGGTATATTCCTTCCTGTTTGGATGAAATGTTTTGTAAATATCTGTTAGATCCATTTGATTTAAAATATCAGTAATTTCCAGCATTTTTCTGTTTAGTTTTTGTCTGGATGACCAGTCCATTAATGAAAGTCCGGTACTGAAGTCTTTCAGTATCAGTGTGTGAGAATCAGTATGTGATTTAAGCTGTAGTAATGTTTCTTTTACAAGGGTGAGTGATTTTGTATCAAGGGCAAAGATGTTAAGAGTTAAAATGTCCCCTTGACAAGTTTTTCCTTTGATGAATATGAAGTATTCTTCTCTACTTCTTCTGATTGGTTTTGGTTTGAAGTCCATTTTGCCAGATATTAAAATAGCTACACCAGCTTGCTTCTTAGATCCATTTGCTTGTAATATCTTTTTTTCATCCTTTTACCCTGAGGTGATGTCTATTCTTGATGTCAAGGTATGTTTCTTGAATGCAGCAGAGGATGGATCTTGTTTTCACATACATTCTGTTAAACTGTGTCTTGCAATTAAGGAATTGAGACCATTGCTATTGGAAGATATCAATGAACTGTGTTTGTTGCTTGCTGTTTCTATCTGTCTATCTATCTATCTATCTATCTATCTATCTATCTATCTATCTGTTTTGAGACAGGGTCTGTCTATGTATCTTTGGCTGTCGTAGAACTCACTTTGTAGAGCAGGCTATCCCCAAACTCACAGAGATCTGATTTCCTCTACTTTCTGAGTGCTGGAATTAAATGTGTGCACCACCACTATCTGGCTGATTGTTGTTGTTGTTGTGTATGTGTGCTTCTCTCTCTTTTTTTTTTTATTTATTTTGCTGGTCTGAGATTATTTATTCTTTGTGTTTTCTTATATGTAGTTAACCTGTGTAGGTTTACCTGTTTACCATCTAAAACCTTCTGTAGGGCTCATTTTGTAGATAGATATTGCTTACATTTGGTTTTATCATGGAATGTCTTATTTTCTTCATCTATGGTGATTGTTAGTTTTGCTGGGTATAGTAGTTGAGGCTGGCATTTCGGGTTTCTTAGAATTTGCTGCACATCTGTACAGGCTCTTCTGGCTTTTTAGAGTCTCTGTAATTCTAATAGGTCTGCCTTTATATGTTACTTGGTATTTCCCCCTTGCAGCTTTAATATTCTTTCTTTGTTCTCTCTGTTTAGTGTTTTGATTTTTAGGTGCTGAAGGGACTTTCTTTTTGGTCCAGACTTTTTGGTGTTCTTTTACCTTGACCCACATCTCCTTCTTTAGGTTAGGGGAATTTTCTTCTATGATTTTGTTGAAAATATTTTCTGTGCCTTTGACCTGATTTTCTTCTTCCTATATTCCTATTATTCTTAGATTTGGTCTTTTTGTACTGTCCCAGATTTTTTGGATGTTTTGTGCCAGAAACTTTTTTAGATTTAACATTTTCTCTGACTGATGTAGATATTTCTTTTATCATGTCTTCAATGACCGAGATTCTCTCTTCTATCTCTTGTATTCTGTTGGTGAAGCTTGCCTCTAAGGTTCCTGTTAAAGTTCCTAAAATTTTCACTTCCAGATTCCCTCCATTTTTTAAAGTTCTATTTCCAATTTCCAGTCTTGAATAATTATTCATTTCCTTTCACTGTTCATGTTTTTATATATTTCTTTAAGAGATTTATTAGTTTCCTCCTTGAGGAGCTGTACTGAACTCATAAAGGCTGTTTTAAAGTCTTTTATTTGTGCTTCATATTTCCCCCAACATAATGTTTTTATTGCTTTTGGGGGAGTTTCACATAATGGACTCTGATCAGACTCACTTACTAGTATTTCCAGGTCCATCCCCCACCCTTGTAACCTCCCCTAAAAGAGAAGAAGAAAAACAAAACAAACAAATAAATAAAACAACCAACTAAGTCTAATTTGTGATGCCTAAAGACTCACTGAAGCATGGTCAAAGTTCCAGTGGCCAACTCCTTAAAGAAAACAAAGTCCTTCCCCACCCCATCCAGAAATCATCAAGAACGAAGAGCTATACTCCCAATTCTTATCACAATTTTTAAAAGTTCTTTTCAATGGCTTCCTGTCTAGGCTGTTTCTTTTTGGGAGCTGGGTAGAGTGGGGGGAAATGCTGTCACAGAGGTCTGTCTCATTCTTAACTGTGAGTCTATAGTTATCGATACCACTGCAAAAGAAGCCCTTCAGTCAGGGGCAGCATGGTCCATGGACCTCCACAAGGTTTCTGGCAACAGCATGGACCATGGTCATCCAGATGACCTCCGGGGGAAAGTATAGGCCACACACATCAACATGTACCCTGTTGCCAAGCAGCAGCATGGGCCATGGACATCAACATGGCCTCAGGCCAGCAGCATAGACCATGAACATTGACATGGTACCAGTGGCAGCATGGCCTTCAGACATCAACACTGTTTCAGGCTGTGTTATTTGTGCTTCTAAAATGTTGGAATATTCAGTACCTGGTGTGGTTGGTTTGCTTGGCTTTTGTGGAGACATATTGTCCTGGCTGTTATTGATTGAGTTTTCACACTGATGTCTAGGTTTCTGGGATTGGGAAAACTTTAATTTTAGGTGCTAATATCTGGTTTTGTCTTTGTTGGGTAGGTGTTTGTTCTTTGATTTCTGTTTCCTCTCTTGTTTTTAGGAAAGTGCAGTAGCTATGTGTTACCTGTAGGAAAAAATTTCTGGGTCTTGATAGGTATGGCCACTGGGGGTTCCAGGTAATGTGTTTCTGGGTACTGGGACCTGAGGCTTAGGGGTGGTGGTGGAGGTACATCACAAGAGGAAAGAAAGTAGGGTGTTACACCAGGATCCGTTTGGTTAGTCACTTGGGAATGGGACAGAGAGGGAGGAAAGAACACAGCAGAAGTTCTGCTATGGAGATGGGATGAGACAGGAGGACTGGACTTTGACGAGTGGAGGGTGAGGTGAGGATCTGCAGTTAGCTTCCCTGCTTCCCTGTCAGGGGTAGCCTGTAGGTTCCCAGAGAGTGCCTGCTAGAGTAGAGGTGGGGGTAGATGGGGAACAAAGCAAAGAGTTGGAGGAGGTAGGTTTGGAGGGGAAGAGCTGTGGGATCTACTGGAGATTGGGTGGGGAGGCTGCCACAGTTTTCTCCTATAGAGGTGTGGGTGAGATGGGGCATTGGACTTGGAGGAATGAAGGGTGACAATCTGCAGTTAGCCTACCTGCTTCCCTGGCAGGAGTGGCCTGAGGAATCCCACAGGGTAGAGTATATATTTTCCTGTTGTGCATTTTTCTTAATTTTTTGGCTGTTTTTTATTTTTGTAAGTTTTACACTTATATATGGATTTAACTATCAAATTCATTACTGTTCCTCATATTTTTGCAGGCATATATATATATATATATATATATATATATATATATACCATTTTAATTACATGTACGTATTCTAGTATTCTAGGTTGAGGAACTAGCAAGAAAATAGATGCAAATAGTCAAGGAACAAGCAAGGCAGTAAAAAAAGTCCCATGATCACTACTTCTAAGGGCTTATCAGGAAGACAAAAATATCTGAGCCTACTTCTCTCTCCTAGCCCAAAGTCATTTTCATGCCTGAAGCCTAAGATTTATATTCCTGCCTGAAGCCCATTTCCTTTCCCTAGGCCAATGTCAGATTTTTATCAAATAGCTCATTTCCTTGTCCTTGGCTAGTGTCAGATTCCTGCCAAGAAGTCCCAAAAGGTCTCCACATTTCCTCCTTTTTAATTTCATAAACAAGACTGAGCCTGTCTTAGGTGATTCTGAAAGAGTGCCTTTCTTACCCATCATGGAACATGTACTCAAAAGCAATGCACTTCTCTCTTAGGTTGGTAAGGCTCTGTGCAGAATCTTACCGATCCCTGGCTTGCCAGCCTGCTAAATTAATAACTCTTTCTGGGGGGTCCATTTTCAGTTTTAAGTCATGTACTTTGGCTGACAACATGTTGATGCTGTTAAAGACAAACTTTAACATGATGGGCAGGAATAAAAGTATTCCCAGGACAAAAAGGGCTAGCCTGATCAAGCTATATATGCCATTCTTGAAGCAAAATGGAAATACTGACCTCAGGCCATGGATAATTTTATCAGCAGTATCTGCAGCATCAAAGCTCAGCAGAGCAGCATTCTTTAAATTTATAATCTCACTATGCAAAGTTAAAACATCCAGAGAGGTGTTAGAATCATGCCAAGTATCCTTAAACTTTTTCATAATTATAATGACTATCATTGTAAAATTTAGAAGTAACACAAATCCATTGGTATTTGACATGACACTTGAGATGGCTCCTTACTCTTAAACTCTGAACTTTTTTCCAATAATTTGAATAGGATAAAGAGCATCAATCCATTGTTCCAAAATACCCATTTAAATCCTCTTGTATACTCAACACATTAACAACAATTTTTTTTGGTAAATGATTAACAAAAGTAGCTGTCTTAACTTCTTGTGTCAAAACAATTGTAGAAGCAGTGGTGCTAGCAATTAATGTAATTAAAGCTGTTATACCAGCAATAATCAAGCTCACTGCCCTCTTGCTTCTGCTTAAAGCCTGACTCACTTCTTCCAGTACTTGCAAGCTTTTTTCAGAATACCAAGGTTCTGTGATACTCAGGGCAATAAAAGAAAAGCTGGTTGATAGACCCTTATAACATACATGCCAGGTTCAAGACACTAATACAGTTAGAAAGTGTATAATCAATAAAATGTACATTAAATATTGTAGAAGAAACAAAAGTAATTTTAACATGACAATTAAAAGAGCCTTAACACATGCACTAACACTTGTTTGAAATCCAGATCCTGTCCCAACTTTATCTCTTGCTAACATAACATCATAGAGAACTGCAGCTAACTTCTAAATATGTCTCTGAAAACATCCAGAACCAGCTTTCCAAATAAAGACTGTTATTTCTAGTATTGGATTGATCTCTAGACCAGTCCATGATTGAGTCTGAATAACTGGTCACATTTAAGAAAAATACAAGTCATTATAACTTCTCTTTTTGATTCTCTGTCCCACAAGGTCTAAAAACTTGACACATGGCAGCTTGTCTCATCTGGGATATAGGCAAGCAAAGGTGAGTCAGGAACATATGTCCAATACAGCTTCCCAGTCAGGGCACTCAGCAAGCTCACAGGTCAGCATCATTTTTTGTCCCAGCATCAGAGTGTCTCACCAATCACTCTGGCAGCCACCATGCTCCTTCAGCATCCTGCAGATAAAACACAAACATGCCCTCTTCCCCATATTAAATACCTGGTCGGGATCATGCCATATGCCAGTAAGTGGATTATTCTTTCTTTTTTACCTAGGCATAAGTATGCCTAGCTGTGGGTGCCATAGACACTCAGCAGAAAGTTCCTTGGCATCCAAATTTTTAAAAATTTAAAATAAAAAGAACATGATTTAACTAAAGTTGTTGTGTATGGGGATATACCTCCCCCTTTTTTTTTATCATATATATATAAAAAAGTTCTATGGGCCCATTCCACAATACCTTGTCCTTGAGGATTATAAGGAATCCCAGTAATATGGGTAATATTAAATTGTTGACAAAAAGTCTCAAGCGCTTGATTGCACTAGCCAGTTCCATTATTTGTTTTAATCTGATTTGGAACAGCCAGCATAGAAAAACAATGTAGGCAATTACGTTTTTAGTTGCTTCTCCTGTTAAAGAGGTTGCAGCTAGAAAGCCTGAGAGGGTATCAATAGTCACATGTGCATATTTTAATTTTCTAAAATCAGAAATATGAGTAACATCCATTCGATATAATTGATTAGGTGTGAGTCCTCGAGGATTAACACCATTGTGTGGTACAGGTAGACACTGAGGACATTCTAAACCAGCAGCCTGGGAGCACATAGGGAGGGACCATGGCTCCAGCTGTATGTGTAGGGGAGGATGCCTTGTCAGGCATAGGTGGGAGAGGAGATCCTTGGTCCAGTGAAGGCTGGATGCCCCAGTGTGGGGGAATTCAAGGGTGGGGAGATGGGAGTGGGAAGGTGGAATTGGGTGGGTGGGGGCATATCTTCATAGTAACAGGAGGAGGGGGGATGGGATAGGGGATTTCTGGGTGGATAACATCTGAAATGAAAATAAAATATCCAATAAAGAATAAAAAAAATTGTGAATAGAGCTGAAAAACAACAACACACCTTTTCTCCTTTAAAAAAAAAAAAAAGGAAAAAAAAAGAAAAAAAAAAAAGAAATTGAGGACATTCAAGACAAGTCTTTACAATCTGACATGCACTTTCTCTAGAAATACCAAATTGTTGCCTCAAGCTATTACTATTTTGATGATGTAAAGAATGAGATTTTTGATGATGTAAAGAATGAGATTGTTTGGCTAACTGTTCCTGTGTAAGGCCTATAACCTGCCTGCTATACAAATCTGCTGTGGCATTGCCCTAAGGGGTCCAAGCAATCCAGCTCTTAAATGTCCTATAAAGTTAAGGAACAGTATGTTCTCTGAAACTGAGCTATATTTGCATAAGTAATTGCAAAATTTGAGAATTAGTAGTATCTAGAAGAGGATCAGTTTCAAGTAATTGTAAACCATGAGCTGTATATTGGTTATCAGTATACAAATTAAAAGCTTGATTTTTTTCAGCATTTCTTTTTTTAATTGGATATTTTATTTATTTACATTTTTAGATGTTATTTCCTTCTTCCATTCCCCCCACTCCCTATCCCATTCCTCTTCCTCTTACTTCTATGAGACTGTGCCCCCACCCACACACCTACTCCTGCCTCTCTGCCCTTGCATTTCCTCCACACTGGAGCATCAAGCCTTCAAAGGACCAAAGGCCTCCTCTCCCACTGATGCCCAACAAGGCCATCCTCCCCTACATATATGGCTGGAGCCATGGGCCTCTCCATGTGTGTTCCCAGGAAGGCTGTTTAGACCCTGGGAGCTCTGGTTGGTTGGTATTGTTGCTCTCCCCATGGGGCCACAAACCCCTTCAGCTTCTTCTGCCCTCTAACTCCTCCACTGGGGACCCCGTGATCAGTTCAATGGTTGGCTGCAAGCATCTGCCTCTGTATATGTCAGACTCTCCCACGTCTCTCAGGAGACATCTGTATCAGGCTCTTGATAGCATGCACTCCCTGACATCCACAACAGTATATGCCTTTAGTGACTGCAGATGGACTGGATCCTCATATGGGGCAGTCTGCGGATGGCTCCTCCTTCAGTCTCTGTTCCACACTTTGTCTCCGTATTTTCTCCCGTGAATATTTTGTTACTTCTAAAAATGACTGAAGCATCCCCACTTTGGTCTTCCTTCTTCTTGAGCTTCATGTGGTCTGTGAGGTGTATCTTGAGTATTCCGAGCTTTTGGGCTAAAACCCACTTATTAGTGAGTGCATACCATGTGTGTTCTTTTGAGATTGGGTTACCTCACTCAGGATGATATTTTCTAATTCCATCCATTTGCCTAAAAATTTCATGAAGTTAGTGTTTTTAATAGCTGTGTAGTACTTTGTTGTGTAAATATACCACATTTTCTGTATCCATTCCTCTGTTGAAGGACATCTGGGTTCTTTCCAGCTTCTGGCTATTATAAATAAGGCTGCTATGAACACAGTGGAGCATGTGTCCTTGTTATATGTTGGGGCATCTTTTGGGTATATGCCCAGAAGTGGTATAGCTGGGTCCTCAGATAATAAATACTATGTCCAATTTTCTGAGGAAACACCAGACTGATTTCCAGAGTGGTTGTAGCTTACAATCCCACCAGCAATGGAGGAATGTTCCTCTTTCTCCATATCCACTCCAACATCTGTTATCAACTGAGTTTTGATCTTAGCCATTCTAACTGGTGTGAGGTGGAATCTCTGGGTTGTTTTCATTTGCATTTTGCTGATGACTAAGGATGCTTCTTTAGGTGCTTTTCAACAATTTGAGTTTACCCAGTTGAGAATTATTGGTTTAACATGTACCCCATTTTTAATAGTGTTAATTGGTTGTCTGGACTATAACTTCTTGAGTTCTTTGTATATATTGGATATTAGCCCTCTATTGGATGCAGGGTTGGTAAAGATTTTTTCCTAATCTGTTGGTTGCCATTTTGTCCTATTGACAGTATCCCTCGCCTTACAGAAGCTTTGCAATTTTATGAGGTCCCATTTGTCAATTCTTGATCTTAAAGCATAAGCCATTGGAGTTCTGTTCAGGAACTTTCCCCCTGTGCCCATGTATTCAAGGCTCTTCCCCACTCTCTCTTTTATTACTTTTAGTGGATCTGATTTTATCTGGAGGTCCTTGATCTACTTGGACTTGAGCTTTGTACGAGAAGATAAGAATGGGTCAATTGACATTTTTCTACATGTTGACCTCCAGTTGAACCAGCACCATTTGTTGAAAATGCTCTTTTTTCCCCACTGGATGGTTTTAGATCCTTTGTCAAATATCAGGTGACCATAGGTGTGTGGGTTCATTTCTGGGTCTTTAATTCTATTCCATTGATCTTCCTGCCTGTCTCTGTACCAATACCATGCAGTTTTTATCACTGTTTCTCTGTAGTACAGCTTGAAGTCCAGGATGATGATTCCCTCAGGTTTTTTTATTGTTGAGAATAGTTTTTGCTATCCTGGGTTTTTTGTTATTCCAAATGAATTTGCAAATTGTTCTTTCTAACTCTATGAATAATTAACGTGTAATTTTGATGGGGATTGCATTGGATCTGTAGATTGCTTTTAGTGAGCTGGCCATTTTTACTATATTAATCATGCCAATCTATGAGCATGGGAGATCTTTCCATCTTCTGTGATCTTTGATGTCTTTCTTCAGGGTCTTGAAGTTCTTGTCATACAGATCTTTCACCTGCTTGATTAGATTCACACCTAGGTATTTTATATTATTTGTGACTATTGTGAAGGGTGCCATTTCCCTAATTTCTTTCTCATCTTATTTATCCTTTGAGTAGAGGAAGGCTACTTATTTGTTTGAGTTGATTTTATATACAGCCACTTTGCTGAAGGTTTTTTTTTTTTTTTTTTTTTTTTTTTAAATCAGGTTTAAGAGTTCTCTGGTGGAATTTTTGGGGTCACTCAAGTGTACCATCATATCATCTGCTAATAGTGAAATTTTGACTTCTTCTTTTCCTATTTGTATCCCTTTGACTTCCTTTTGTTGTCTAATTGCTCTATCTAGGACTTACAGTACTATATTGAATAAGTAGGGAGAGAGTGGGCAGCCTTGTCTAGTCCCTGATTTTAGTAGGAATGCTTCAAGTCTCTCTTCATTTACTTGATGTTGGCTACAGGTTTGCTGTATATTGCTTTTACTGTGTTTAGGTATGGGCCTTGAATTCCCGATCTTTCCAGGACTTTTACCATGAAGGGGTGTTGAATTTTGTCAAATGCTTTCTCAGCATCTAGTAAGATGTCATGTCATTTTTTTCTTTGAATTTGTTTATATAGTGGATTACATTGATGGATTTCCATATACTGAACCATCCCCACATTCCTGGGATAAAGCCTACTTGATCATGATGGATGATTGTTTTATGTGTTCTTGGATTTGGTTTGCAAGAATTTTATTGAGTAATTTTGCATCGATATTCATAAGGGAGATTGGTCTGAAGTTCTCTTTCTTTGTTGGGTCTTTGTGTGGCTTTGGTATGAACGTAATTGTGGCTTCACAGAATGAATTGGGTAATGTTCCTTCTGTTTCTAATTTGTGCAATAGTTTAAAGAGAATTGGTATTAGGTCTTCCTTGTAGGTCTGATAGAATTCTGCACTAAAACCATCTTATCCTGGGGTTTTCTTGGTTGTGAGACTTTTTTTTTTTTTTTTTTTTTTTTTTTTTTTTTTTTTTTTTTTTTTTTTTTTTTTTTTGGTTTTTCAAGACAGGGTTTCTCTGTGTAGCCCTGGCTGTCCTGGAACTCATTCTGTAGACCAGGCTGGCCTTGAACTCAGAAATCCGCCTATCTCTGCTGGGATTAAAGGTGTGTGCCACCACTGCCCGGCTTGGTTGTGAGACTTTTAATGACTGCTTCTATTTCTTTAGGGGTTATGGGACTGTTTAGATGGTTTATCTGATCCTGATTTAACTTTGGTACCTGGTATCTGTCTAGAAAATTGTCTATTCCATCCAGATTTCCCAGTTTTGTTGAGTATAGGCTTTTGTAGTAGGATATGAGGATTTTTTTTTTTAATTTCCTCGATTTTTGTAGTTATATCTTCTTTTTCATTTGTGATTTTATTAATTTGGAAACTGTCTCTGTGACCTCTGGACAGTCTGGCTAAGGGTTTATTTATCTTGTTGATTTTCCCAAAGAACCAGCTCCTGGTTTTGTTGATTATTTGTATAGTTCTTTTTGTTTCTGCTTGGATGATTTCAGCCCTGATTTTTATTATTTCTTGCCATCTACTCCTCTTGGATGTATTTGCTTCTTTTTGTTCTAGAGATTTCAGGTGTATTGTCAAGCTCCTAGTGTATGGTCTTTCCAGTTTCATTTTGTAGGCACATCGAGATATGAGTTTTTCTCTTATCATTGCTTTCATTGTGTCCCATAAGTTTGGGTATGATGTGTCTTTATTTTCATTAAATTCTAAAAAAGTCTTTAATTTTTTTCTTTACTTCTTTCTTGACCAAGTCATCATTCAGTAGAGCATTGTTCAGTTTCCACGTGTATGCAGGCTTTCCATTGTTTTTGTTATTATTGAAGACCAGCCTTAGTCCATGGTGATCTGATAGGATGCATGGGATTATTTCAATTTTCTTGTATCTGTTGAGGCCTCTTTTGTGATAAGTTATATGGTTAATTTTGGAAAAGGTACCATGAGGTGCTGAGAAGAAGGTATATTCTTTTGTTTTAGAATGAGATGTTCTATAGATATCTGTTGGATACCAAAATTTGGTTTGTAACTTCTCTTAGTTTCATTTTTTCTCTGTTTAGTTTCTGTTTCCATGATCTGTCCATTGATGAGGGTGGGGTGTTGCAGTCTCTCACTATTACTGTATGAGGTGCAATGTGTGCTTTGAGCTTTAGTAAAGTTTCTTTTATAAATGTGGGTGCCCTTGCATTTGGAGCATAGATGTTCAGAATAGAGATTTCATCTTTGTAGATTTTTCCTTTGACCAGTATGAAGTGTCCTTCTTTATCTTTTTTGATAATTTTTGGTTGAAAGTCAATTTTATTCGATATCAGAATGGCTACTCCAGCTTGTTTCTTGGGACCATTTGCTTGAAGAATTGTTTCCCAGCCTTTTACTGTGAGGTAGTGTCTTGTCTTTGTCACTGAGGTACGTTTCCTGTATGCAGCAAAATGCTGGGTCCTGTTTACATATCCAGTCTGTTAATCTATGTTTTTTTTTAATTGGGAAATTTATTATGTTAAGAGGTATTAAGGAAACATGATTGTTGCTTCCTCTTATTTTTGTTATTAGAGGTGGAATTATGTTTGTGTGGCTATCTTCTTTTGGGTTTGTTGGAGGAAGATTACTTTCTTGCTTTTTCTAAAGTGTAATTTCCCTCCTTGTGGTAGAGTTTTCCCTCTATTATCCTTTGTAGGACTGGATTTGTGGAAAGATGTTGTGTAAATTTGTTTTTGTAATGGAATATCTTGGTTTCTCCATCTATGGTAACTGAGAGTTTTGCTGGGTATAATAGCCTGGGCTGGCATTTGTGTTCTCTTAGGTTCTATATGACCTCTGTCCAGGATCTTCTGGCTTTTATAGTCTCTGGTGAGAAGTCTGGTGTAATTCTGATAGTCCTGCCTTTATAAGTTATTTGACCTTTTTCCCTTACTGCTTTTAATATTCTTTATTTGTTTTGTGTATTTGGTGTTTTGATTATTATGTGACAAGAGGAAATTCTTTTCTGGTCTAGTCTATTTGTAGTTTGGTAGGCTTCTTGTATATTGATAGTCATCTCTTTTTTAGGTTAGGAAAGTTTTCTTCTATAATTTTGTTGAAGATATTTACTTGACTTGAGAGAATTAAAAAAAAAACAGTGCACGGCTCGGCTAGTTCCCAAGCCACCACAGTGTTGGTGCTCTATGCCCCCGGCTCTGACACAGCACTGGCTAGCCCGAAGTGCATGCTTAGGACCCATGAAAAGCCCGAGTGGCTGCTGCCTTTTCTAGCCAGCTCTGTAGACTCTCTGGCTCCAAGCATGGCCTTTGGGTCAACTCCGCCACCCTCTTGGTTCTAGGCTCAGAGCAGACAATGCTCGCCAACCTCGCCTTACCCGGTAGAAAGAAGACTCTTAATGCGTAAAGATTATTCAATGAATTTCTATATCAGCAAATACCCAATACACAAGATGCCCACACAATTAGAATTGTTACCTAATATCTAACCGTTTAACATGAATAATTACTCGAAACTTCTAGAAACCCATCTATATGTCTGCCTCCATTTTCTTCTCTCCTCCCCTTCCTCTTTCCTTCTCTCAGCTCCGCCTCCTTTTCTATTGCCCAACCCCCTAGCTCTATTGCAAATACAATGTGGCAGGAAAATTTCTGCCACATTTACTGGCTCTTTAAGTTGGGACTATTCACTCTCTTTTATACCTATTATCCTTAGGTTTGATCTTCTCATTGTGTCCTGGATTTCCTGGATGTTTTGGGTTAGGAACTTTTTGCATTATGCATTTTCTTTGACAGTTGTATCAATGTTTTCTATGGTATCTTCTGCACCTGAGATTCTTCTATCTCTTGTATTCTGTTGGCAATGCTTGCATCTATGACTCCTGATCTGTTTCCTAGATTTTCTGTCTCCAGGGTTACTATCTCCCTTTGTGATTTCTTTTTTGTTTCTGTTTCCATTTTTAGATCCTGGATGGTTTTGTTCAATTCCTTCACCTGTTTTGCTGTGTTTTCTTTAAACCTTTAATGAATTTTTATGTTTCCTCTTTAAGGGCTTCTACCTGTTTACTTGTGTTCTTCTGTATTTCTTTAAGGGAGTTATTTATGGCCTTCTTAAAGTCCTCTATCATCATCATGAGAAGTGATTTTTAAATCAGAATCTTGCTTTTTCTGTGTGATGTTGTATCCAGTACTTACAGTGGTGGTAAAACTGGGTTCTGATGATGCCAGGTAACCTTCGTTTCTGTTGCTTATGTTCTTGCATTTGCCTTTTGCCATTTAGTTTTCTCTAGTGTTATCTACACTCACTGTCTCTGACTGGAGCCTGTCTCTCCTGTTATCTTTGTTGTGTCAGATCTCCTCAGAGTCCAGCTGTCTCTGTGATCCTGTAATTCTGTGATCCTGTGACCCTGAGATCCTGGTGTAAGAGCTCCTGGGAACCAGACTGCCTCTGGGATCCTGAAATGCGGATGTGACCAAGCTCCTAAGATCTTGTGATCCTATGTTTCTATGTTCCTGAGTGTTAGAGCTCCTGGGAGTCTAGCTTCCTTTGGGTGTTGTGGGATTGGATGCAGAGTTAGTCCCCAAGGTTTGTTTAGGGCACCAGTGCAGACAGGAAGGAACCCATGCAACTGGCTGGGGGGAGGTGCCTGGGTTCCTGGGGGTCCCCGTTACTCTCTGTTTGGGGTGGGTGTCGAGTTCTCCTCACCTATGATCCTGGGTGTGTTAGAGCTCCTGGGAGTTCAGCCTCCTCTGGGTGTTGTGGGATTGGGTGCAAAGCTGGTGCCCAAAGTCTGCTCCGGGCACTGGCACAGACTGGAAAGCTCCTCATAATATTTTAAGAAAAAGTTTCTTCTTCAAAGTTTTGTCAGATATTTTGCTTTTTTCTCATAATAATAAAAATTTTAATCCATCTGGGATATATTGAGTACTTAGTTGTTTTAAATTTTTTATGAGTAGTTCCAATACTCTTTATCAACCTTCCTTGTATCAGCTATTATTATTTGACTTCAAGAAACAAAAATCTAAGCATGAGTGGCTCAGATATAGGTCCTTCTTCTATGTTTAAATAGTTCTTCTTCTACGTTTGCATAGTTGTGTAGCTGCTGGGCTATTGCTGTTCCTATGATGTGGAGACTGGAAATTCAGACTCTGTCTTTCTCATGTGTGAGGCTTATGACATCACAGTTGTGAGCCGGTTGTTGGGCCTCTGTGTCAAAGCAGGAAGGGAGAAAAGTCCTTTCTACTAGGAGAATAAATTTTTTGTAGAAACCTATCAGTAGACTTTCTCTTAGCTCTCATGAGCCAGAGAGAATCACACGGTCACATTTAACTGCAACAGTGGCTGGCAAAGAATTTCATTCTTTTTGGTTTCTTAGGAGGAGACAGAAGAGAAGTGAAATTAAGGAAAGGACATTGATTGAGCCAGCTCATGAAAAATGTTTTACATACTTTTCTGTCTGCTTTTATTTTACAAGCTTTCTTTGTACAACTTTTTTTAAAGCTGATTTCTCACCTGTACAAAGTCTTGCTATGTACCTTTGGCTAGGCTAGGGCTGTTCAGACCAGTCTGCCTCATATTTACCTCGATTCTCCTGCCTCCCAGTGCTGAGACAGAGGCCATCATGTCCTGGAGAAACATACCATGTATATTATTTTATTTATATGACTATATTTCATTTTATAAATATGCCTTTTATACTGAATCTTCTTTTCATTTGGATTTATTAATGTAATATAGCTAGTACATTAATCATTTTATAAATTTTAAATGGTTTATATTGATAAGAACTTATTATTTTCTACATCCCTTGTTAGTGACATTCTCACTATTCATATTATTACACACATGTTTCAGAATTATGAAATTAAAAATACTGGGTTTCAGATAAGAATATTAAATCCACAAATTTCAGTTCAATTCTATTGGTTAGTACAGACATTCTAATGTTTTCAGTCTTGATTGTGGAACTATTTCTTCATTTACTTGAATAATTTCTTAAGTGTTCTAACATAGTTTTGAAGTTTGTTTTAAAAAGCCTATCCATTCTAAGTTTAGAAAATGAGGGTACTGCAAGTCAGATCTCTTTCCTCATTGTATTAGCTAAGTATAGTTAAGGTTAGATAAAAGTCACCTTGTGGTTTATTATCATCTTGAAAATCAAATTGATTCTTTCAAATGGGGCTCTGTAGCTATGGACCTGGCATTTGCCTGCCCACCCCAGAGCAGAGTCACTGGTATACCTCACCTTCTGTATCTGTCAGGTTAGGCTGCAAGTAACAGACAACTGAAGCCTCAGGTTTTTGCATAAAAAAGGCTCCTTGTACCGAGCCTGATTTAGCTGTTTTACTAGCCGTAGAGCTCCTGTTTCCTTTAGGCATCATGACAATCCTGCTGTGGTGAGGTAGTCCTCAATGTGAACAGATGGCCAATCAAAGAAAGTGGATCTTCTCCCTAACCCAGTGGTTCTCAACCTGTGAGTAGCAACCTCTTTGGGGATTAAAAGGCCATTTCAGAGGGGTTCCGTATCAGATGTCCTGCATATCAGATATTTACATTACGATTCAAACAGTAGGAAAATTACAGTTATGAAGTAGCAATGAAAATAACTTCATGGTTGGGGGGAGGTGTCCACCACAACATGAAGAACTGGACTAAAGGGTCGCAGCATTAGGAAGGTTGAGAACCACCTTCCCCATTTACACAGTATGTTTTTCAGTCTCATTGGATTGGTTTATGCCCTTGCTCACCCTAATGTAGTAACGTTGGCTGGGAGTAACTTTATTATCTCATTTTATGCATGAGCTGGGACAATAGAATCATTTTCTTCTATGACATATGGACTTCCTGTAGAAAATACGAATATCTGGATTCCTTTTCACTTCTGCTGCCAAATTAGGATAGTTAAAAAAGTTAAAAACAGTTGAATAAAGGATATTGGGGAGGCAGCTGTGACACACACCTTATATTAGAGGCCTGCCCAATTGCCAGAAATCCAGATTAGATTTTTTTCTTTGTATTCCTCAATCACAGGGATGAAAACTACAATAAAACTGTTGTCTATAAGTTGTACCAATGAGAGGTACTTCACTTATAATCCCCTAGTTGTCTTCTAAAAATGGGTGTATCACAAATGGGGAAAATTAATTCCACAATTATGAATTGTAAATTTTATCATTTGCCCCTTTTCCCATGTTGAGTGAATGATCTGTTTTTTACTGTCTGAATAGGATAGGAATTTATTCATTTACTTCTGCTACGAAGAGAACATAAGGTCTTATGCATGCTACCCAAGAACACTACAATTGAGGTACATCCTCAGTCCTTGGGTTTTGGTTCAGGGTCTGACTATTTTTGATTCAGGTTGGTCTCAGATGAGAAATTCTTGAAAATAGGTATCTATTACCATGTCTGAGAAGGTAGTGGGAAAGAACAAAGATTGGCTTTGTGATATTATGGCCTTTGGTCTTCATCTATCTGTATTTCTCTTTAGATTGCAAACCCATGATGGTGGGGACCATGCTTGCCTTGTTTTACTTTTGCCTTATTCAGCTTCTAGTAAATAAGTTTCTAGTGTTAAGATCTAGGTAAAATATCAAGGCCTAGGTGAAGTGTTAAGGCTGAAGTTAAATATTAAGTCCTAGGTAACTGTTACCTGGCTAGCCTGCCATTTTGTGCTGTTACTAATATTATAAGGAAACTTTCTCATATTTCTGCTGTTACTAGGAAACTTTCTCATGCCCAAGTTGATTACATATTCTGTTCAATTCTGTGCCCTTCGAAGCCAATCATGATAGAAGTCAGTAGAATTGTTTTGTATAGTTACCCACAATAAGCTTGGACGTGAACCGATCACCCAGCCATATTTCCTGCACCTAAATATAAGCTTTGATGGTATTTGCTTTTATAAGCTGCCCCTGAGATGGACCCCAACCTAAGAGATACCTGTACAAATACAAGAAACTATTTGGAATAAGACTTCCATTTTGATTAGGGGTCGAGTAAAGTTTAAGTTCCCAAGTATTCCCTGGGAACTGACATCTTTCTACTTGGCAGAAAGAATCATGTTTATGTGGGTAACTGACATCTTGGTTGGCAAGTTAAGATATGAATGTTAGATAAGTCTCATCTAGGGGGACAAGTTAAGACATGAATATTAGACAAGGCAAGTCCCCTGCCTCAGTTGAGTACCCCAACCAACGGGAGCAGGATAAGTGCACAATAAATTATATTTCCTTCTCCTAAGGAAATCCCCTATCCTTAAATTCTAATTGGTAAAATAACTTGGCACAGATGTTTGTAGATTTTAGGCTTGAAAACCTTGTAGGATCCTAACTCAGTGTCACAGTTCAGCTCCCAAACCTGAATCATGGCCCTGATCCATCAGTCCTGGGGTATATGCTCAATAAATTATCCCTGTCTGACTGAGATCAGTGTTCACGTGGTTTGTGAGGTGACTCCTGGACCCCAACATTAGTACATAATGTTGTACTATCCTTCAATCCTTCCAACCACCTTGTAATTACCCAGATGTCAGTTATTCCTCCAGGAAATTCTATATAGCATTTCTCTTCACAAATAGGTACCAAAACCTGGCTAAGGGACAGCAAAGTCCTTTGTTGCCTGTTTCTTACTACTTTGTCCTCTAGAGAGGCACAGCTCAGCTGCTCAAACAAGATTTGATGGAATGTAAGTGACTGGTAATTTACTAAGAGCTATCCTAGAGTGAAATGTGATAGATCCAATGTTGTAGCAACAGACACCACATGACCTTAGAGACAGACAAAGGTTGAGCCTGTGGTTAGTAGTGATGGGAAAAGTTGATGGTAGGTGTGTGAGAGCCAGGAATCAGTGGGCTTTATCTTCTGGCAATGTTTAATCCTAGAACAGATGAAAATACAGAGGACTAACTTCAGAATCTTGGATGAGATTCAAAGATTGACTGGTGGGTTGGAGAAGTTCCTCCTTCCTGTTCATATAGGTTACCAGGACATATTTACTAATCTAGGTTGCTGGGTTTCTTATTTCTAAAATAGAAAAAAATCGATTCTCTAAAGTGAGCGTTTGTGAATTTAATAAAGCAATGGTTAGAATTTCTCTATAGAAAAATGCAGTAGAGATACAAATTATTCCAATAACTAAATATACACAAGCTTCATGTAGATACTGAAGATATGAAGGAAAAATGGCACTGGTTTATTCATGTTAAGTCATGACCCACAGATCTGCACTGCTCATTGATATCCTTATATTAATACTGCCACAATTCTGCATGTTCATACAATACAACTGTGTGTGTGTTCACGAGCACAGAATTCTGCATGTTCATACAACACAACTGTGTGTGTGTTCACAAGCACAGACGCTCTGTAGATGCAGAATCACATACTTGTTTTTTAACTCCACGGCTTTTTGTTCTACCAGAAAATGTAAAGGTGAATTTAACATTTTTGTCATGTTATTATGACATTATCATATGCTTTGCAAGTCCAAGGGACTGCTCAAAGCTTAAAAGAATTGCAACAGCAGCAACAACAAGTCAAGCAAGAGAATCTGACTTAAAGTATTTAAACCCTGTAGATTAGAATGACTCCATTGTGCAGACGTGTTTGCCCCGAGAAATATGGGAGATTTTAACAAAGATGATGGTGATTTGAGGTTTTTGTGGTTAGAAGGAAGAAGCTTAAGTTATTTGAAAAAAGATTCCCTGACATGGAGCAGACAGGTGCCTAGTCATACATAGCTTTACTGCAATTAGTTGGAAAGGACTTAGAAGTGGGATGACCTTGGTCCCACCTGAGTCCATGACTTAATGAGTGAAAGACCTTGAGAAGTCACAGAGGTGCAAAGTTAGATGCCAGCTGAAGAGAAGGGAATATTTTCCAGTTCTTCGGCTGTGATTACTTCCAATCACTTCTAAAAATAAACAAAAAAAACCAAAACAAAACAAAAAAAACAAAAACAAAAAACAAAAAAACAAAACAAAACAAAAACAATGCTTATTGTTGGGACACAATTAAGCAACAGTGTGAAATGAGAGCCTGAACTGGAGTGAGATTCACCAGAGCCACGAGGAGAGGCAATGCCAACACTATTGAGTGGTTAAAATGCACGACACTGTGAACCTCACACTGCATCTGTCATGTACTGCATCTATCATGCATTTAGCCCTCAAACAATTGCAGGAATAACCGTGAGATAGCTAGCACATGTTTCAAGCAAGCAATGAGAACAAACTGTGGAATTTCCACAAACCTGCCAATGGCCTTGTGTACACGGAGGTCAAAATCCCTCAAGTGTCCCTGTGGGATAATCCAGGGAGATAAGGCTACTGGTATCGCCCAGGGCTTTTTGTGTCCTTGAGGCATCTGGACACTTACCAAGCACAATACAGATAAATTCTTTGTCTCTATTGTGCTAGACTTGAGCAGCGTTAGATATGGTTAATTGAAACCATTTTTTCACAGGGCCTCCATAAGAAAATTACCGGGTTTTTAATCTCTCTAGCTATGAGGTTATAGCTTCCTCTGGACCCTTCTCATCTTCCCAACTCTATGGAGAAGATGTCAGAGACATCTTCTTCCACTTGTCAATTAAGATCCCTCTGCTTCTCTCAGCCGCTATGTCCTCAGAGTTCTCCTTATCCTTATCAGTTAATCTTTCTCTCTGCTAATGGGCACAGACTATTTTTGTCTCATTCTGCACTCCAGGTTCACAACAATATTTGCAATAAGCAAAATCAATATTATTTTTCAATTGCACATCCTAGTATTAGAGTAATTTATTCAAGATTAATAAGAGAAACACTTGCCACAATCAAAGAAAAAAACTCTATTCTTTCCCACCCTCTGGAGTGGTTTTACTGGGTTGACCTGTTTGCTATCTTGCTTCAGGAGTACCACAAAATCCTTGAACCCATGTACTGGTGTGCTGTCCCATGCTCTGGTCTCCTGGTGCCTTGGCTTAGAGCCATCCTCATAGCCCTTGCTCTTAGGCTCTCCATGTTCTGGGCACCTGCTTATTTCTATTCAAGTTGAGTTATTGAAAGAAAAATTTGTATAATTACCTACCAAAGTAATATATATTCATTTAAAAGTAGAAAAACAAGGAAAATAAAAGTCAGCCACATCTTTCAAGCATTTTATTGACTGAATGTCACAGAGGGGAATCAGTTTTGTCTGTGTCCCTTGTACTCTGCTTTCTAACCTTGAGGACTGTGTCTTGATGTTGTGCCAGCCATCTTGCAGCATAATTAATTCTTTGAGAAGGAAAAGCTGGGATAGAACCTTGATGGCATTACCCACTCATTGAAGGAGCCCAAGGCCATACAGCCCCATGGCTCCTTGATGGCCACATAATCAAATGTACTTATGGTTTGAACATTTATTATATTTTCTAATACTACATGTCAATAACTGATACATCCAGACAAGACTTGTTAGCATGCAATGCTGCCAAGTGTAGAGGAGCCACAGAGTGAACCTCACAACATATATAGATAATTTAATAAAATGCTATACTTTTAAAGAGCATGAAAACCACTAACTCATTAAGTACTTATTTACTGTAAGTTTCCCTGAGTTAGCTAATATGTCTTGGTAGAAAAATATTACTTAGTATTTTTAATTGAAATAAAACGAAAATCTACCTTCTCTGACTTGCATTCCTTTTCAAGTGTGTATGCCTTGGGGAGCCGAATAGTTCATTTTGCTGCCAGCCTACCTTCTCCTTGCTCCTCCAACTTCCTTCCATTTATTACTCAATTATGTCTGACCAAGCAGTCTGGGATGTGAGGAGACTCTTCATAGGGGGCGAGAATGTGATCTCTTTATCGACCTACTGTTCTTCAGCTCAGCTTCTATCTCTGTCAATATAAATCTGGTTTTGAAGATGATAACAAGTTATTGAACTTGCTGAGAGTGGAATGGATTGCCTAGAAGCCTGGAGAAGTAGGTAACAAAATGGCTTGCTATAAATGGACTCTATTAAATCCCACATATCCTATTTGTTCCAAATGGTTGATGACACGGTGTGTTAGCTGACCCTCAGGTTACAAATGAAAACCAGGAGAATGCACTGTGTGATGACTGTCATTGAAATAGTGACCCTGGGTTTGGTCTGGGTAGTAAGCATGACATTGAGTGGAGGGAATGAAGAGGTCCTGATTCACAATGTGTATGATGGCAGGGTAGGGAGACGTAGATACCATGTGTCAACTCTATGACTACTTTTGTTCATTTGCAGACTCTGCCTGGCTAAAAACTGAGGGACAGTGTGGTATGTGGCCTCCACAATCTTCATGAAACTTTTGGGGAAAACAGGGTTAGTTAGAACAATGGTTCAGATCACAATATCTTCAAGACATGGAAAACCCACTTTAAAGTGTCATATACAAACGTTCTAGTTTTTGTTGAGCTCCGTTAGTAAGTCTGTGAATATGTGTGAACAACCTAATGCCCATGTATACATGAGGCCCTGTGCCTCAACCAGCATGGCTTTGGGATGCTCAAAGTTTCAATGATGCACACTAATAAAATTGACTGTGAAGATTACATCAAAAGACTTATGACCTTTAGTCGAACAATGATAGTCTTTGACTTCATGGACCTTTCTTAATGAGACTGATCACTTGTAGGCCTGGCTCAACTGATCACGTTCTCTGATCCTAGCAGAGTTTAGCCATGTCTGTAAGCACTATTAAGGCAGCAGTAGCAATTCAAAATTCCTTCAAGGATTGATATTTAGAGTTAGCAAAACAATTAAGTCTTCATTCTTGGATCAAGTGCAAAATAAACTTCAGAGGAAAGAAAACAGTCTTCTGAAAATATTCTTTCCTTCTCCTCACAGGAAGAGCTTGGCAGTCTCCACTGTCAGCAGCTGTGCCTGGGAGGCGATCCTGTTTGTCCATGTTTGCAGTTATTTAAGATTCATACAAGTCATGACCTCTATACCTAACTTTTATCCAAAAGAAACTCTCAAAGCACAACAAGTAAGAAAGTTTAGTCATGGGAACAACACAAAGAACTTTCTTAAGTGTGTTCCAGACCTCATTGGCTCTCTTTATAAGCATGCATACAACCAAAAGTGTATTTTTTTGTGGCTTCTGGGTAATTCTCATAATTGAAAACATACCATTTAAAAGATCAACAGATCCACCCATGAAGAAGAATCCAATCAGTTCTCCTCAATTGGCTGCCTCACGGAATCACTGCTTCTCTCCACAAGGAGGCCTGTTTTAATATGCCTTATCATGTGGTGAAAAGCTGACCTGGTAGACCTCAGTACCTCAGTGTGCCTGGCAGTGCCAAGCTCTGGATGGCTGGCAGCGGGGTGATATTCTGGCTATGCAGTGCTCCATTAATTCAGTCAGATAACCTAAAATGAAGCCAAAACCTCTCTGAGCATTAGGACAGAGCTCTGTTGGTCCCAATTCTTGACTTTTGTCTCAACTCCAGATGTTAAATGTATTTGGGGATTCTTCCATCCAGGAGAGGCTAAGGAATCCTGACATTATTAGTTGAGGCTTAAATCCTCTTCACTAAATTTCACAAAATATAGTCAACTAAGTGAGATCTGTGTATACATCGCCGTCTTACCAGAGAAGATCTTTTCTGCTGCTAGATCCAACAGCACACAGTTGTCGGCTGTGATAGACTGACAACTACGGCTACTGCTACTTCTGCTTCTGGTGCTGGAGTTTGAAGTCAGTGGGTCAGGTAGTTGTGGAGCAAAACTGGGTATAAGATGGGGGAAGCACACCCATATTGCAGCATATAGGATGAGGGGGGAGCATAAGGGTGGGTGGAAGCTCACTCTAGATTCTCAGCATCCTACACCTAAGTTCTGTGATGCAGTTGTCTTTCAGAAGGTGCTGGCAGTTTATCTCCTACACAGGGGAGTGGACTTTACTCCAGAATCACAAGAGCTGATGGAAAAGGCCTAGAGGCAATTGGAGGTGCTGTCTCATCCTTTCCAGTGGAGCCCAGATCAGCAATTGTGTGTATGAATGGCAATAGACACAAAGAAAAAAATGTCTGCACTAATCTTGAAAGGATAAAAGTAATGACTGCATTATTTCACTTCTCAGTAAGCCAATTCAACAAGAAAGAGAATTTTGGAAAATGTAGTCTCAGTTTAGTTAAACTGACATGGATAGTATGTATCTACCATAGAACAGAACAAGATTAGCTGAGTAGCCAGATTTGTTCACTAATGACAGGAAATCAGACATTTTAACTTATTTGATAGAGAGCCTAAGATGGAACATGTAAAAGCTGAAAGTCTGGGCCTGGAAAGATGGTGTTGGAGTTAAGAACACTGACTGTTCTCACAGAAGACCAGAGTTCAGTTCAGTTCCCAGCACCTGTGTTGGGTGGCTCACAATCACCTATAATTTCAGATCTGGGGGTTCCAACACCTTCTCCTGACATCTTAGAGCACCTTTACTCGGGTACATACCCCCACACAGACACACATAAACACAGACACACATAGATACAGACTCATACACACACATGTACACATAGATACAAACATACTCATATACACAGACACACATAGACATACACACACACACACACACACACACACACACACACACACACACTAAACAAAAATAAATCTCAGACCTAGAGAAATGGCTAAGAAGTTGAGTGTATTATTCTGCAGCTGCAGGGAACCCAAGTTCAGTTCCTAGCACCCACATTAGGTGCCTATAACTCCAGTTGCCTGTAACTCCAGTTCCAGGGGTGGACATTCTCTTCACATCCTAGACAGACATATACAACACATATAATTAAAAAGTTAAAAAATTAAGAAAAAACTTTTGTAAAAGCTAAAAGCCCCACATAAGGTATTTAAATCAAAGGAAGATACAGAGAAAATTAATAATACTTTGGGTAAAGCTAGACATGTCAAGTGCACATCACATGAACTCTCCTCAGAAAGAGGCTTCTGAAGGGGTCTCTAGCAGCGAGGTCAGTGACCCCACAAGCTGTAGGTGTTTACCAGTACTGTCTGAATGAGATGTGGGGAAGTACTCAGGAGAAAACCAGGGAGACAGAATGGTCTCCAGATCCTTATAGAGGACAGAGACTCAGCACTCCTGATATTTCTCAGAGCTCCTGAGGAAGGAGCCTTTGCCAAATCAGTCAAGTGGGAAAGGGGAGGTCTTGCAGCAGCTGAGGTCTGTGACCTAGCTATGTCATTTCATTC
Source organism: Arvicanthis niloticus (assembly GCF_011762505.2). Classification (NCBI taxonomy): domain Eukaryota; kingdom Metazoa; phylum Chordata; class Mammalia; order Rodentia; family Muridae; genus Arvicanthis; species Arvicanthis niloticus. The sequence goes on along the minus strand of NC_047664.1, from coordinate 13,454,781 downwards.
TTGGCAGTCTGGGTGGTGGGACAGAGATGGAGATCTCAGAGAGTTCCTAAAATATGTTTTTGTTTTTAGATATGGCTTCACGATGTAGCCCACACTGGTCTTTAACCTGAGATCCTCCTGCCTCAGCTTCCTCAGCTGAGCTAAAGATTATAGGCATGTGCCACCATGACTACTGGGTTCCTGAAATTCAGATTCTCTCACATCTTTGACTCCTATAATTTTCTCTAAAGGGAAGCTAGCACCTTGAGTCATATCCAGATGGGCAGAATGAACCAGTAACAGTTTTCTAATGCTACCATGGTGATAACTGCTAATGACAGACATTCTGAAAAATTTCACATTGGAAAGATGTCTATTTAGTTAATCTTATGTCATTAAGAACTGACACTTTTTCTAAACCTCATTAGGCTATGGCTCTTGCTAATTGCATGTATATGATTGGCCCCAAGTGCATTTATCTTTGACCTGCCCGTGTTATAAATATTTCAGTGCTTCCTGTCAGAGAAGATGATTCATCCTTTTATCTGTTGATTGCAGAGAGATCTAATCTGAGTAAAACCAGGAGTGCCGCTTAGACTCTGAACAAGTAGAAATGCAGGAGGCATTGTATTGTAGTTTTCATAATATTTTAAAGGAAGAAAAAGCTTAAATTAGTCTGAATAATATAGATGCAAAGAATGGTTATACAATTGAAAGAGGAATTAATGTTATGAAAAGAGCTAAGGGGAAAAAAGGAAATACATTATTTAACTGATGAAAAGACTAGCCTATAAAGAAAGAAAATATCTCCCTGGATACCTGCATTGCCCTCAAAATGTTATTTTCTTTTTGGCAGGAGCTTGGCCTTTATATGTGCAAGGAATATGTGCCATTTAGATGGACATACTTCAGTGCTATGACCTGTCTGACCTGAATTAGAAATATCTTCAGAATGCAGAATACATCAATAATTGAACATCTCAGCAACAACAGAGTTGAAATTGCTTTAATGCATGGTCTGCAGTGCTTAAAGTATCCCACAGATTAACTCAAGATCTTAAATCAATTTCTACCAGAGATATTGACAATGAGAACCCAAGTTATATAAAAGTTCACAAAGAATGGAGCCTTAACTGCTTAGCGGTCCTAAGTAGGATGGAAAGGAACTGTGGCAAGTGTTATCTGCAACAAAAGGCCATTGAACATGCCCAAAGAGTCGACCAAGCCTGGTACTTTGGTGAATGACAGTCTCTTTCAGGATAGTTTCCTTTCCAGGGCACGGTGCTCACAGTGATCTTGGTAAATGGAGCCCTACAACACAGGTCAGTCTAGCACAGAGTCATTACCCAAGGCTGTTATGAAAGTGAGGCTAGACAGAAGAAGGTTAGGAGGTCTGGCCATGGTCATATGAGTGACAACTTTGCCTCCAGAGATTTGTGACTCCTTTCTTAGAGGAAAAAAATGGGGTTTCTTATTAGAATAGACATGCCTTCCTTCCCTCCCCATAAGTTAGGAGCATTACTGTATTTGACTACTTACTTCTACCTTTAGACATTACCACCTGGATGAGTAAGGCCCATTTCTCTTTTTCCTTCTTCTCCTACCTCACCACTAAAGAGTCTTGATACAAATATAATTAATTATTCATTGGGATTCATTGATCAGTCTTCAATAGAGTAGAACCGATTCATCTCAGTGTAAAGGCAAGGGCTGTAACAGACTATTACAGTGCAGTTTCCCTTGTTTTTTTTTAATTTATTTTTTTTCCATTTTTTATTGGATATTTTATTTACACTTCAGATGCCATCCCCTTTCCCCATTTCCCCCCTTAGAAAACTCCTATCCCATGCCCCCTTTTCCTTTTTGCACTTATACATTTTTAAAAATGTTAATCAGAGGCTTTATAAGTTTGGTATTGCTCAATCAGAGGTGTAACCCACTACCCAACCTAGATATATCAACTATCTTTGACTGGTGGAGATACGTGAACATCTGCCTCCCTGTCTCCCCCCTCTTTCTCTCTCTCATCACCTAGCTTCTCCTCTCCTTCTTCTCCTCCTGTCCTTACTCCTTCTCTTCCTCTCAGTACTCCTCCCACCTTAGTTCCTCCTACATATCACCCTTCCTGTTAAAATAAAACTTTTCTCTCAAAATACAATTAGAGCATAATTATGCCAATTTGTACCAGTGAGGTACAAGATAGTCCTAATACCCAGTCCATCATTTTGTTGACTAACCAGAACCTCTGTCATCTATCCTAACTAAAACACTTAGTTCTGAGCCTGGCTTTTTCCTTGGCTTTAGGATGAATGTCAGCTGAAGACCATCCTCTCAAATCTTTTCTCTCAAGGTAAATAGCCAGGATTGGCTATGAGGCTATAAGTTTTTAACCCTGTCAGAAATCAAGAATGACTGAGTTAACTATAATTGTGGGAAGCACAAAGCATAGCTTCTAAAACTTAGCCAATTTATAGAGACCTCTGAACACCTGGACCCTCCCTATACTACAAAACGTTGGAGCATCTGATCTTCAGCCTTCTGGCCCAGGATCATCTGACAGACCTAGTGATGCAGGATTATTAAGGGCTGATTACTCTGTCTAGGCAGATATAATCAGTCGACTATTCTGCAAGTGTGTCCTTTTCTGGACAGTAATTTGTCTGTAGATGGAAAGAGGCAATTCTTGTCTAGTGGCTGTCTCACCACAACTGGAGTAACTCCAAAGATGCTCAATTTCTTCTTAGAATTCAATATAGGAAGCAGTTTCCCTTGTTAAAGCCACAGATGTATAGTGTTTCCTATAAGACTGTTCTCTGTGATAGCCCTTCCTTAAGAAGAACAGAAGAACCTGCAGTATCCCTGTGGATGCCCTGGGCTTAAGGAAGACACAGCATAAAATATTTATAGGCCTTCAGAATGTTTCCTATTTGGCCCAGGCACTATATATATTCTTGGGGGCCTGTTACTGCGAGAGACCCCCAGTTTTAGAGGGAATCATAAGTCAGTGTGGTACTGGTAATACTCAACTAAACGAAAGGCTATGATCCATACATTCAAGTCTTCTCAGACTCTTGTGACTCTTGCAGTTCCCCATAAAAGGGCTTGTACCTGAGAACTAGATCTAATACATGTGCCAACTACCTTCCAAGTCCTCTTGGGCTTGGAAAAGAGCATTGAATCTCTTATGAGATTATTTTATACTAACTTTAAGAACTACAAGTGAGGCAAGAGACATCAAATCTGCTTGAATTAATACTATATATTAGGAAAAGGTGATTTGACACAACACTGTTGAAAGAAGTGACTTAATGTGACTTAAAGCCATTTTCTTATATTGCCTCTACAAACTGAGACTATACAAACAAACCAATTACCTAAAATGTATAACAGTTTAGTTTCTGTATATTTTAGATTCAGAGATGAAATACAACCATGGCATAAAAGGGGGTAAATTGTGTCAGTCTTTTCTAGTACTGTCCCCAAGTATGCTCTCTCTGTCTATAACAAGGAGTCCCCAACAGCCTAGGGTCTCAGGGCTTTAGGTAGGCATCAGAGAACCCAGGATGTGTCTCAGCATGGCAAAGCTACAGAAAGTCCCATTCCCTCCCTCTCCTTAGTTTCCTCATCCAGCAGATGCCCACTTTGGTTCTGGATCTTTAGCTATTCTAGATTTTCTCATTGCTTGCTCATATATGACTCAGAACCTGACACTTTATAGAAGCCAGAGCATTTTGTACATGTCAAATGTTTGTTTAAAACATCTCAATTAAGTAATTCCCACATAAAACCCCAACTATGTGAGCAGACCTTTGGCTGTGGGTTTGTGCATTGCTCTGACTGACAGACTCCTTCTCTTTCATATTCCAAAGGGGAGTTACTAAATTCTGGTGATGTATTTGGACTCCTTGGATGGGTCAACTGGGATCCCAGAAGGCTCTCTCTCCATCAGTGAATGAATCTTGGTTACCATCTGGCTTCTTCCCTGTAGCTATTTTGACAGCCCAGTAGTAAAGGCAGAGAAGTACACAAAAGAACCTACGATGACAGACAGCTCTGGCTGATCCTCCTCTTTGCCCTAAAATGTTTTTGAAAGTTAATCAAGAAGAGACTAGAAGGCTTAGTAGGTTGGCTATAACACTAATTGACTTGTAGTCCAATGGCAGCAAGGGTTATTCAAGAAAAGAATCAGTCTTGAATTTCTAAACTGCCATGAGGAGGGGTTAAAACATGAAGCCAGTGGTCAGCAGCTCAAAGAAGGCTTGCAGAACATGGAGGCCAGGTTGCAGAGAAAAATTCATAAATCCTTTCAACATGCTTAATCTATATTGTAAGTTGGAGACTGATCCTAGGACAAAGACATTGCTTATTGACCCCATCTACCAGGGACTGCCAATAGTGACAAGACGTGCTATGCAATCTGGGCACAGTGCCACAAGATCTCTGATCATGGCCACACTCAATGTCCTCCTTGGGCAATATGGCTAAAGAGAATGAGACTGCCCACTGGCCTTCTTCTACCTTCTCCCAGAAAGGACGTCGAGCAGAACCAATGGAAGATCTTCCATAGAATAAGAAAGCATTTCAGATTGATGCCAACACAACCTTGAAGCATCATGACAAGGCCAAGAAACTACGCTGCACCAACATGATTTACATAACCAGTCGAGCAGGGCATACTTTACAAAGGGTGACCACAACAAATTCCCAGAGTTTGTGAGAACATTGCAGTGGGCAGAGAGGATCCAGAAGACTATTAGCAGAATTCCAAAGATGTCCATATTGGCACTTCCTATTTCAAAGAAGGAAAGTGAAAAAAAAATTATAATTTCCACAAGTCTCTGACTAGAACTAAAATCCAGATAAGCTAATAAAAGGCCAAGAGGCAGAGCAAATCCAGAAGGATCAAGAGTAACTAACTGGCATACACCTGGCATTGGAGGAGCATAATAAGAGCAACGAGAGCTTCAGGGGGGGGACTACCCCAGACTATGAAGAACTACACAGAAACATGAAACAGAACCCAAGAGATGCCAACTTCACAGAACTGACTTGCCTGCTACACCAAGCTCCTAGAGTTGCAACTGGTGTTTCAGGATTGTGAGGAATGTAGCCAGCGGGAGCTGACCTTTATTGAGGGTCACCGTAGGGAATCTCTGCTCTGGGATTGTGAAAGGCTGTACCAAATCTAGGGATTTATATCGATAGTGCTATACTCGCAGTACAATTGACCGGATGCTCAGAAGATGGAAATCAAAATACCACAGCCAACTCTGACATGTGACTTGCAGTGGATGGCAACAAACACAGAGTTCCATAATTGGACACTACACAGACAGTGAAAGACTTTGCAGAACTCAGTCTTAAATGAGATGTTTCCATCAAAACCCTCCCCTCAGGGCTCAAGGACCAATGCAGAAGAGAAGAAAAGATTGTAAGATCCAGGGGTGATGGATGACTCCAAGGAAGCAGTGTCTTCCAGACACAACAGGACTGATGCACATATGAAATCACAGAGCTGGTGGCAGCATGCACAAAATCTGCATAGGTACAAGCCTGACAGGGTCCCAGCACTGAAACATGAAAGTGAACATGGGCTTCCACCCTAAATAAGAAGTTACGGCAACTGACAACTGCTGTCAAAGGAAGGAACAGTTTTCTCCCATGGAGACCCCTTGGGCATATTAATAGTATGTTAGGACAGGCCAAATACTCAGGAGCACTTGGCCAACACAAAATTAACTCAGCGGTGATTTTTTGGATCTTTTGTCTCATTTGTGTGTTTTCATACATGTGCCACTATGCCAGTGCTCATATGGAGGTCTGAAGAGAAGAACATCTCTGCTTCCACTATTTGGGTCCTAGGGACCAAACTCAGGTTGTCCACCTTGGTGGTAAGTACCTTTCCCAGTCAAGCCATCTTGCCAACATACACTCCTACTTTAATCACTTTTTCTTCATCTTGTCCTTTCTTCTCAATCCATTCTTTTAAAATAAGCCTGTCACTCACTTTAAGTAACTGCTACCATCACTGCGATTGTTGTCTTATCCACTGCTCTAACAGTTTGACCTCTCTCACTTATTGCTTCTGAATTGCTGTGGCTTATTAACCCATGTGACTTTTAAATTAGAATTGGGAGCCATGATTGGCAAGTGTTTCACACTTCCTTACCTGAGATATCTGTATTTACTAAGCCATGGAAGGATCATTTTGGACTAGTTTGTTTTTGCTTTTGTGACTTAGGAGTTTCTCTGTACTGGATCCTAGTGACTAAAGTCATTTTCTTATACTCTTATTTCTCTTTGTACATTCAAGCCACTTGGAGAAACTTCTAAAAGTAATAGGATAGTCTGCCCTTACCCCAGGACAACCCCATTGGAATTTCTGAGGTGGCCTACACTGATCAGTATTTTAAAACTTGTATATTACTCTAACATGCAGCCAAAGTTAAGACTGGCTTAGATAAGCATCACCTTAGTAACATTCCATAATTATTTTCTACATTTTGAAGTTCAAATCAAGACACATTGGGACATACCTGTGATCCTAATTGTTTGGGGAGGGTGCAGAAAGGAATCAAGGCCCACCTGAGCTACAAAATGAGTACAAGGGAAGTTTGGGCAATTCTGAGAGGTTCTACCTCATAACTTTACAAGGGCTAAGTATATGTGAATAAATCTCTTGTGTACTATTCAAGAGGCCCTGGGTTCAGTACCTAGTACCCTATAGTACTGAGGGGAAGACTTCTGACCTTGCTTGGAGTTATTAAGGAGCTATGAGACAAAGTTAAAAAGACTTTGTGCTGTTATGACATACCCCTTAACATGAGT